>NW_024882287.1:0-345064 GCF_019059575.1 Amphibalanus amphitrite | reverse complement strand
ACTAAAAAAGTACCTTCCGAACGGAAATTGAATGCTCTTCAAGGAACTGGGCTCAGAATTTGGATAGGGCCTTTAGTTTTCCTCTATTTTGAAACGAAATGGAAAAAAATGTTTAAAAAATCCCAAATTTTAACATTTTCTAACTTTAACATAGATTTATGACGTCTTTAAGGCGCAAGTATGCAACCAGGTATCATTCGAAAGCACGTGGCATAGGAAAGACGATGAAAGTTACCGTGAATCGATTGCTCAATTACATCGGACACGGGTTTGGGCCCAAAACCG
The DNA here is from genome assembly GCF_019059575.1 of Amphibalanus amphitrite. NCBI lineage: Eukaryota > Metazoa > Arthropoda > Thecostraca > Balanomorpha > Balanidae > Amphibalanus > Amphibalanus amphitrite. The sequence continues at coordinate 344,779 of NW_024882287.1, read as the reverse complement.
ATTTTTGCGTCCAAAAATCGAAAATCGGCCCTGAAAACCCGAAAAAACATTTTCAGATCAAAAAAATATGCCCATTTCGGTTATGATAGGACACCCAATGAATAAGAAAAGTTCGGTCGCTTTCCAGGAACAGAAAATCTTTCATTTTTTGTTGCATAGTGATTGCCTGAACTGGTTTCCTGCTAACGAGCATCCCGGAAAGCGGCGGGTGATAAAAAAAAAAGATAAGGACATGGGTATTGGGTAGGTAAGCCTTGCGCTTGGAAACGAAAGGAATGAGAACTACAGGACCATCATGATCATACCGACCATCCCGATCGTACGACGAAAAGAACAGATACATCGGCGTTTAGCAGTCAGTCGAGCCAGTGAAATACATGCTCCCAAGAATCGCTCGGACATGTGATACAGCACGGTGAGTGTTGTTCGTGTTCCAAAGCTCCTTGTAATTCATTTCCGGTAGTTATTTGGGCTGACCTTGCTCAAGGTCATAGACTCGTACTGCCGGAGAGGGTGTCCCTGTTCAGTCCACGCATGCTGAGACACGCGCGCCTTCGGTTTCTAAAGTTGTTTAGCAGCCCGCAAACATACGATCGGTTCTAAGCGAACAACCATTTGGATATATCTGTGCCCTGTGGGTTATGAATTATGTGGGATCTGTGTGGAAGAATCTCTTGAGCCGCTAGAAATGTGGGCATTTACATATAAATGATCCAATTATTCGCTAGTTGATTTTTAAAATGTATGAGTTTGAGTATCGGTGAAGAAAGGTTTATTTTAGCGAAGGTTATTAGGTATGTTTTACTCCACATTCCGTTTCCTTTGGCAATGTCTATTGCAATGTATGCGCATTGTGTACACCTTTTTGCACTCAAAATAGGCATCTTTTCATTCAATTTCGGCGAATTGCATTCAATTTTAGCGATCTCTCATTTGCTTCGAATAGAGAGATCGCTAAAATGGAATGCAATTCGCCGAAATTGAATGAAAAGATGCCTATTTTGAGTGCAAAAAGGTTATAGGTGTATCGCAGGCCTCCATATAAACCAGACCAAATATATGCTCTTATTATCGGGTAAAATATTGACTCCTTTGTACTGCTGACCAGATCGCAGTACTGATCCCAAGCCTTGCAGACCACAGAAGCGTGCCTACTATAACATGTCGGCGGCTCTCCGGAGCTCTCACAGGCTCTCTGTTGGCCGTGGGCAGTCCGCGGCGAACTCTTGTTCTCGTGTGCCTGGGTGGCGGCACGTGAAGCTATCAGACGCCACAGGGGTGGATCTATCGAGACCAGCCGACGGGGCGGACCCCTCCTCCATCACGGACCACCGCAGGAACGCGCCTTCTACAACAGCGAAACCACAGGAACCGTCCCGATCAAAATTAGCTACATCTGTCTAACTCTGGCCATGGCAAGGTCACACGCTTGATCGAATGATCACTGTGCTCGCCCGGTGTTTAATGAAATGTTGCGTTTAATTGTAAGCTTATACGGACATTTTTATTTGACATCGGTTTGTTGCGTCAATATTGCGTCCTTTTCCCTTATTTTACATAGTTGTAACGAAATGCTTATGAATATAGCTCAAACTAATAACCACGTCGATGAACTTCAGTAGTAGTCAATAAATGCTCAAGGCTGCTCGCAAAGATCAGCCCATTCTGTGAGGCTTGGGGAGGAAAGTACGGATAAAAATAAATGTATAGCACACAGCTCACATCAGCCGTAATTTCCAGTAGCAAAAAGATAATATCTAATTCTATGCTTCTGCACGTACACTGTAGGTAAAATGTATATGCTGTGCCCTTAATGACAATAGGTACATTGATTTTCAAGGCGTGTTTTCATGTTTGGTTTAGGATCAAACACGATACGAGCAAGTATTGAAGCAAGTATATGTGTATCCACATTTCTTGCTTTATTATCATACATGTATCATATGCCGACTCCGCTAACCAATCCCATAAGTGATTGAAGTTCTTTCTGAAATGGGATTCGCGATAATAAAACATATGACAAGTTTCATAACAGAGGTTGCAGCAGATATGCGGAAAGCACTCCACCATGAATTGCTAATGGTGCACGTCCATTCAGCGGCCAAATATGCAACACCTCAGCTCCAAACATTTGTGTTTGTTCGTAGGTATAATAACAAAATCTGTGTTCGCTCATACTAGGTCAGCACGATATTTCTTACCTGCATTTTCTTTTCTGATCTGCACAGACCGGATGTATGCGAGACTCGAGAGGTAAGAAACAAAAGCATACAGCTGCCGTAACTGCCGCATTCCGATTTGAGATATTTTTTATTTAAACCTTTATCTTTCCGTTGAGCTGCTTCGTATACAGCCGCGTCCACAAGAGCCGAGCCAACACATTTGCATGGAAAGCAAATAATGGACCTAATCAGTAATCGCTCGTGCGTTCTTATAAATTAGGAAGGAACCTCATTCTATTTGAAATGATGCATGTAAAAAACGTAAGAAAACGAAATAAATATATCTTCTGTACAGATAAGGCCTCCATACAGACGGGCACACGCCATCCTTACTGTCCGTAGCCGACACCCTGACGCCTCCTCCCTCCCCCACCTTGCAAGCTCGGCGCAGAGTGCTGAGGACATGTCAATAGGAATTGGTCACGCTGTTCAATGTACCGATGGAGACCATTTGAAAAGACGGTGAGACATGGACACACACTACGTTTATGGCATGGAGACAATGGTGGACTTCACATACACCCGAGCTATGTAGAAATAGACCTAAGGATCGCCTTGTATAATCACCGGATCATGCTCAGGCGTTCCACCATCCTGTGAAGTAGACTGCAGTGTGGAGATCGTGCCGAGCGATACACGAGTCGTGCCATCTGTGAACAGGATGCTAACCTTGTACCATTCACTACTTTATCAGCTTCCATGAAACGGGTTCCGGTGAGGAGCAGCTATACGGTATAATTGTGCAGTTTCAAACAAACATGTGAGGGAGGACAATGGACGGTATCCACTGCCAAATGGTTGAGCGAATTAAGATCGTGGAGACGGAAACCGAAGGCGATTGGTGCCGGAATGCGGTGCCAGCTGCATGCAAGACCCTACTGGGACGTCTTGTAGACTGAAGTGAATGTTTGGTGGGCGCAGAGAAGGAAGATTTCAGTGCACGATATCGACACGATTTTGATAGGCATTTTGGAAGCAAGTGAAACAGCTTACGGTTGGACTATGGGCAGCCAGTACACCTTTGCAACTGCATACCAACGTCTACACAAACTCAGGTACGCCATTCCAGAGGTTAATAGGAATCCTTCCTTCCTTACGTCATAGGTCACTTATTTCTTTGCTTATTATTGCATTTATCCGCATAACTGTAAAACACTACCAGTCATAGTCGAAATGCTAACCAATTAGAGCGCCGTCGTCTCGTAGCAAGTGCTTTCCTCAAAGTCCTATAAGTAGAATGATCAGCATACCCTAACCTGTTATTGTCACTGGATGTTTTAACTCGCCAAGCCAGTTGGTCCCAAGTGATACACAGCTAGCCTGAGAGCCTCAGTTTAGCAGAGCTTGATCAATCAGACAACCGATGGACCGCATTGATGATCTGGTTGACTCAAGAGTGACGCATCATCGATCTTACGCACGGATCTTTGAGTGTCCGAATCAGTACCGTCACCGTGTGTGGTGATGGCGTGCCAAATTGGCCAAAAGTAAACACGGCTGTGATCATGATAACAAATATTTATTATTACAACATACAGTCAATCACAGGACATAAGAAATAAATAAGGATGAATAAGCAACAGACATGACTGTCTCTTGCTTAAACCTAAATACCTCTAAGAACTAGAGAAACTTTCACACAAGGAACAAATCAGAGAACATCAACTTCTCTAAAAATAGAGAATATATTCATCGGCACTTAATAGGGTTCAGCCTCATTTCGAATGGTCTACTGGTAGCGGGGGCCTGTATCCGACGATGACACGCTCGTACTGGGGCTCCCCACGGACCTCCTCCTCATCATCATCCTCTTCCTCCTCCTCCTCCTCATCCTCTTCCTCAGACACCTCCGGGTGTACTGGTGGGCACCGGGGTGGGCAGGTGGGGTCGCCCTGCGCCTGGAAGCCCTGCTCGCCGCCGAGTACACCACCGTGTAGGTGACGCCGTCGGGGGCCGTGTAGCTGACTGGCCCGACACGCTGTAGCTGTCGTCGTCCTCCGGCTCGCCAGACTCCGACACAGAGATGCCGTTCTCACTCTCGAAACTGGCGGACAGAGGCGGGCGTTGGGTTAGAGAAACACTGAAGACACTGTCATAAATGAGGATGGTGGTTCTCACAAACATGTAACTACGAATGTCTTTTTGTTGAACAAAAGAGTTTCTCGTTTTAGAGCCACTTTACTTTCCCTAGACTAAGCAAGGCACAACAAATAGAATACCAAGCTGGGCTTCAAATGCTCTTTGAAACTTCCTTGACGATTGATCTCGAGTATTGCGACGTAAGAACAATTACAGAAGCCGACCACTTTTCGAACAATTGACTGCCGTTCGAACAGTCGACCGACCGTCGCCAGTGTAGATACTCACGAGTGTTGGTAGGACTGGTCGTCGTTGTGGTCGATGTTCTGTCGGAGGATCTCGACAATGTCCCTCTCGTAGGGGAGCTCCGACGGGGCGGCGGCGGCCACGGCCAGCACGGCGGCGAACACGATCTGAAACGGAACAGACGTCATGGCGGAGGGTCTAAACTGCAACGGCATCGACCTCTTGCAAGTATAGGGTCGAAAGTTTATGTATCATGTAAATAGTAATTTATCTTAGTTATTTAATTCATTTAATTATTTTGTTGACAGTGCAGTTAAAAAGACGGCTAGGTGTGCACCTAAATTATAAACAAATTTAAAATAAAATATTGCCGGAAGCTTTGTCCAGCAACTCCGTGACTGTGAAACAACTATTGATTCAAACAGCTTGGCAATATCCTTAGCGTGGTGCTAGCCATGCCGTCGCTGAGTGCTGCTGGTGCCTCCGTCTCTTCACTCACCAGCTTCATGTTGTTGTTGAGATGGTAGTCAGCGGTGAACTGTGCCTATCTGACGCCGGTCGGCCGTTTTATAGTCGGTCCCCTGTCCTCGGCGTGGTCCCCGTATAGAGTGTCCTGTATCCCAGTTGGGACATCTAAGGCCACCAGTCCTGGCGAGGTCACCCTCCGGTCAGCCCTGCCGACCGCGGCGTGGGCACAAGTGCGGGTGAACTTTCCCGGCTCCGCGAGAGCAATTAAACAGAAATACCGGTCAGACATTCGAACTGGGCAAGGTCGGGCTATTGATGAAACCGGGACTGTGCAGAGATGTGACCACCATTCATGGGCACGCGGCATTCAGGGGCAAACGAGATTTAGTACAAGTCCCGTTGGGGGTCGACGCGAGGACATGTAACGACGGCGCCGGTAGCCCTTATTGGTAGATACACGACCTTATGCATGTACAGTTTTAATGAAATGAGACTTCTATACACCAAGAGTTCTATGATGCATGCAAACAAAAACATACTGATGTTTGTCACTCATAATTCTTATCTATTCACACTCGCCGAAGAACAGTTGAATAGTCAGCGACCCTAACGCTCCGAGTGGGTAAGTAGGGGAGACCCGGGAGGTATGGGCCATCGCAGTTTTGAAGAAGTGTTGCGTATTTTTACACATTTGACCACGTAAACTGATAGCAGCCATTTCGTTATGCAACCTATGTGATTTCCAAAATCTTCCTCAGTCTTTTTTGGCAATGAGCGGTGATAAAGCGTTTTTGCCCTCTTCGAATAAAATACGAAACATAAAGTAAATTCGCGATCAATGTGAACCAGGATCGATTTATTATGTCAGACCATCGCTAGCAAAAAGTGTAAAGCATGCTTATTAAGACTGGATAGACAATTTGAAGCTTCCTCGCAAGATTATGAGCTGAGATGCTACGCGCATTCTGACGTCCTAACCGGGAGGTTCGGGCCACCCGCCTCCATTGATCCTAAATCAATAAAATGATGCTTTCTTTGAATGTCCTCTTCAATAACAATTGTTTTTGTCGCACATGGCCGAAAATTTAACTACAGACTGCATTTGAACATACAAATATTGTTTGTCTTATTTATTTCATGGAACCGGATTGAGTTACCCATTATAAATAGGTGCCCAAGTGGCCTCCATGAAGTAAGCTGTTGGCCTATTATGCGGTGCCTGGGCTCTAAGAGAGCTCAAGTTAGATCCCAGCTAAGAGTATTGTTCTCAATGTCGAAAAAAGAATATGAAACATGACACCGGCCCATACGTCCCGGCCCATGGTCCATACCTCCCGGTGTATTTTGCTGGATCGAAAAGGCGCATGATTTATTGAAAGCTATCTCGAGACAAAATAGTTGATCCCAGATGCCTAATATCAGGCACATTTTGCTGGTGGAAGACAATTTCACGTACCTACACAGAGTGAAAAACCGGGTCTAGACACTACTCACTGGAAGAAAATTACCGTTTCACAAAACCGGCCCATACCTCCCGGGTCTCCCCTACCTATCTATTTTTATGCATTGTACACATCTGCCCGGATTAGCGCTAACGTTCAATATTAAACGTCAAATTGACATGACATGTCATTAAAATTGGGCACTATGTTAATCAGAAACGTCATGAAACGTAATTCCTTTAGCAGTCTAGCCTATAAAACTCGCATATTTTTATTCGCTGACTGTGACTAGTCACACACTGTTGAAATCGAGAAATTGGGACGGGGTACCCGACATCCTATATAAACTGTATAAACTGTTCTCACACTGGATGCTCACTCGCGCTGGTGCTGTATAAGGAAAAAAGCTATAATCGGCAAATAATGATGGACAAGCGTCAGCCGAAAGCTCTTTACAACTTATTAGCAGTGCTTAGCTGGCATGAAAATGTAATCCCCGGATCCAGCGTAAGGATCTAATTCACATCTAGCAGAATGCATGCCTGCTCAGGCTCTCCTTCTTATGGGGTTTGCACAAACAATGTGTAGTGTAATTATAGTTACATTGCAGGAACGAACGAGGGCTGACGGGCTTGGCGTGGTGGTGGATCCCCGATCAATGTTAGGTCCATATGCATCTTGGTACATTATTTCACATCAGACCGCTTTCTGAACTTTAGAAATACATATTCTAGTCGAGATGAGAAGATTTTTCTCATGAAGCCTGAAGATAATGTTGTCTACAATCTTAATTAATTTCCCTTTAAAATACCATGGACCCCGTGGTGCATCGATCCGCAAGGAATATCCTTCCCCACACTCTTCTTTTGTATAAGCCTATCACTTTATGTGCCAGCTCCCCCCCCCCCCTCCGTTCACTTGACTGTTGGGCCCTCCCCATCTGCCCTGTCAGTCCAAGTTGATCTATAGCAGCATATATGCATGTTCCTTGTTCACCTATCGACATAATTATTGGTGGCATGTCGTGATCTCCCGATGGCCTGTCTTGAACCAGTTAAACGTCAATGACCCTCGATGACAGTTCATCTGACCTCGGTGGCCCAATGACCTGTCACTGTGACCTGGCTTACTGACACTCGGTGACCTTTCGATATGACTTTCGGTCTGACCTTTCTATGTGACTCCCGCTAGCCGACCGCCGTGACTCCGCTGTGACCTGTCAGCACTACCCCTTGCCCTGTCCACGTGACTCTCTTTTACCGTACCTTATCACAATGACCTCTATGTGACCTGTCCCGCCCCTGCCTCCAGGCGATGTGAGCCGCAGTATCGTCTGTATCTGCACCACGCTGGAGTGTCAGCAGGCGGGCGTGAGCACCTGTACCACCACCGGCATGTGCTACACCCAACAGCTAAGGCGGCTCGACGGCGCCGACCCCATGACCAGAGGCTGTGTCAGGTCAGTGGGGTGGTTTTTGGCCATCTCAGCCGGGTCAGTACTAGGGGAATTATGTAAATGAGGGATCGAGAGCTATGTCTTGTTGCAGTAAGTCCGCTTTGGAAAGCTCAGTCCCTATCCCAAGTAATTTGTACTTGTGCTGTGGTACCTACCCACCAACTAAGTATTCATGTGATATTCGCGAGAAAAAATTAGAAAGGCTTGAAGCCCGCGAAGGTGCCCTTTAAGCTTCAACGTTGCAAACGGCTTTGGGGCTGAGCTGCGCCAATGGCATCTTAAACATTAATTGCAACGTGGAATCTGTGATATTAGACGTCTAACACGTGATCTCTCATCTAAGACCCGGTAAGTCATGACTCGTGATCTCTGGCTGCGACCTCTGACCTCTGACTCGTGACCCGTGTTATATTCCCAGGGGCGAGACGCCTCTAATGTGTGACCACCTGCTGCCGACCCACGGGGAGGACTACCGGGCCAGCTCCATCTGCTGCGGTACCCCGCTCTGTAACAAACAGGTGTCGCTGGCGTCTGGCCGCGGCCGTGGCCCCGGAGGGACCAGGAGACACGAGCAGCACGAGCAGCGGCGGACCAGCGGCGCCAAACACGGTAACGAAACTGACGGGGGTGAATAGTGTACAGCAGATGCTTCGGTTATGCAAACTCTTACGAAGCGAAACCTGCTATAGAGAAGTTTGCTTTCGAGGATACGTGTGCCTACACTTAAAACATCCTCGACGACCTATGCTGGACCGAACGTCTTATTCACGTCTAAAAACGGCGAGGAGAACGTCTCATATTTGACATACCGTGAATCAAGTGTCTAATTTCTTTGGTACACAATGTGTGCATTGTGGTCTACAAGATTATGTAACGTTGTTGGCAACGCTTATGTCCATGGAGACTTGTTCTCAATCTCGAATAGCGAACTGTGCCCTAATCGCCGTTTTCGTCCGCGGCCACCGCACGGCCACCATCCTCAGCTTCAGCGCCACCTGTGCCGGCAGATGTTTCGGTGAACCGGACGCTAGAGGCGCTGCTGGCGCTGGGAGGTCGTCAGGGGGCGGCCGGCTGGAGGCCCGGTCCACTGGTCATCTCGGTACTGGCCGTCGGACTGGCCATGGTGGTCGGCATTAGCGCGGCGGGGATCTACATCCTACAATCAAATAGGTACTATACACCACGACTGAGCATGGTCGGCTGTAGTGAACTTTGGTTAGATGCAGCAGTCGGTAATTCAATAAGCAATGATGACGCATGACGCACGGGCTATTTTTTCTTTTTCCATCGAACAATATTTAATTATTAACCTAAACATGTGGAGCATTTGACTTCATTCGGCTGGCTTTGGCTAACTTATGTATCCTCTCCATCGCGTCTGCACCAGCTCACGACTGATCAAGTCATCGTCCTCTGAGTCCTCGATTATTCGTGGTCTCAGCGATCCGGGAGCTTGTACTAATTTCTGATTATAAGCCCATACATGCAGCTTCTACTGTCATCATGATTAGACACATCGCTCATCTGTGGATCAGTCTAACTGTCTTCGCTGTGCATCCCTACGTTGTTGTGCACTGCGTACAGTGTTTTAGCCTTCTAAACCTAATAAACTGCTCGATTTCACAGGTTCGTAGCGGAAGTCCCATTCTCAGCGTGTCCTCGCGACCACGTCACGTCCTGAGCGTCACCACGTCACGTTTTGAGACGTCACTGCGTGCGTTTACGTCCTGGGCATCCCTGCGTCACGTCTTCAAACAACACCCGGTGTGGCAAGTCATTCCGCGAACGCTGCATCATATGTGGCATTGCATTTGATCGATTGAATCCCACCTGTGCTATTCTCAGTGTTATTAGAGAATGGTAACAAAACCTTGCCAGCATAGTGTAGCCCGTGACAGTTCTGACTGGACAGGCGGCCACGCCCTGGTCGCTGCGTGCAGTCCGGTCACCCTCAGAAAAAGTGGCACTCTCCTAGTGAACTGCACTCAGACTCTGACATTGCTGTGTCGCAACGACTGCGTATCGTGAGCACACCCAATCCATTAACGTTATAATGGAGGAATTGGGTACGACAAGCCGATCGGAGGCGGTGGGAGATCTCAGTCGCTGCAAACATGCACGCTATAGCTGCAACAGGTAACGGCTGTCTAAGAATAATGTCACTCGGCAATGTGCATTGTGGATGCCGTCGGCTTTATTCCGGCAATCAATCATCCGAATTGGCGGACTATGACGGCGAAATGTCGTATTCCATTAGAGTCGCTGGCGGCGGCTGTGGGCTGAGCGGCCTGTGTGAAGCTCCGGTGGGGACACGCCGTCGAGCCGCCCCGACATTCGGAGAGCGCCAGAGTACAGCGGTTCTCGTTTACCGCCTGTCGCCGAATATGGGCCTACAGAGCGGCGGCTGGTCGGAGCGGCGTTCCACGCAGTCTGGGCCGCTCTGTTCCGAGTAGTACCGACGGGACTGAGCTGTCTGTTCGAAGCCGAGCTATCCCGAGCCGAGCGTTCCGCAGCTGATCTTTCAGGACCTGTGTTGTCCGGACTCCGGAGCTCAGCCATCCGGATCTGCGTTGTCCGCTGTTTCTGGAATTGTGTTGTCCGCTGTCCGGAGTTGTCATGCTCGTAATTGTCGTTGTCCGGAGCTGAGCTATCCGGATCCGTACTAACTATGTTAGAGCTGGATTGTAGCCTTTCCAGTGTCCATCGTATCCGGAGTTGTGCCGTCTATTGTCTGGTGTCCGACACCGAAATATCCTATTCCCAGAGCTGTGTCCTCTGTTCGTAATGTTCCTGACTCGTATCTGACCCTGGGCTGTCCGTGACTGGCACTATGTCGTGTGCGTTGTTGCTCGCGCCCGAGCCGTGCCAGCCTGCATCAGCGGTGGCCGTCGATGGCTGGTGCGCACGTTTTACACGGCACGCCACCCGCTACCGTGCTATCTCGATTATAAACCCGGCAATATGCGGAGTTCGGGCTGCCTTGCAGCGGAGAAGTGATTTGCAATGGTAGTTATCGTGTGCACCCAGCCGTTTTATTTGTAGATAGATATTGTCTTATACTAAAAGCTTGGGTCCGTCGTGCATGAGCCGTATGACATGATGTTTGTTTCCATGCGTGATGTAACATCGTGTGAACTTGTCATTTATTTCATTCGGTCATGCTATTAGCCAGCATCATGTATGTTATGTAGATACGTCTATCGTCTCTATATGGTTCGTATATTTTTCGGATCCTAACAGTGATCCTAATTCCAATACCGGCGGCCGGCCTGTCATGTTTTATGTAAAACTCCCCCACTCTAAATGTCTCGAGATCCTTGCCCTTCTGTTCCTGAGCTGTGCCGGTGCATGCCTGCCGTCGGAGTCGGTTCCATCGTTCCTGCCGCCGCGGAGTCGGTGCTGGTGTGCCTGTGTCCGTGGTCGGTGCCGGCGCCCGTTGACGTGCTGTTTATCAGCAGCGCGGCACGGCACGGCTCGTCGAGTCCGTGCCGGCCCGGCGTGCCGTCCGTGCCGTGCCGACGGAGCGGCCGTCTGGTGCCCCTGTGAACGCCGACCCACCCTCCCGGTGTATATCTGTATCGCGTGTCGGCGTGCCGGGTGAGGACGCCGCTGAAGACACGGTCAACTCTAGTCATTAACATGTTTACAGGCCCGACAACCGTGAGGCGCGACTTTGCTTTTGGCTGGATGGGAAAGTGCGGGTTAACAGCGGAAGACGGGATTGGAGACATGGCAGCGGCACGACCTGACGAGACTGAGAGTAGCGAAATACACGGGAGAACAAACGAACGTCAAGTTCCACGACTGCCGTTGTGCCCGACATCGTCCAACGCACGTTCATTGGCAACTGGGGAGGGAGAACATGCGTAAACCCAGCTGCCGACAGCTGCCGATGTGGCGGAACTAAGCTGCTACATCGCCCACCGCACGACAGGGGCTGGCGGGGCGAGTCCGGGCGAGTGTTAGGATGTGGGTACCTGACTACCGAGAAACCCACCGAGCTCCGTCCGGTAAACGAGCCCCCGTGTCGTGTAGCATGCATGTCGCCGGGCCTCGGCCACCGTGTTATTTCCTCGTCCGACAGTGATCCACTGGCGCTATCCACAGCGGTCTAACACTAACCCGGGGAGTACCTCGGCCGGATTTTTATTCACCCGTTTAGGAGCTGGCAAAACGACAAAAAGGCGCTCAGTGCCATCACCGGGCATTTTTGTTGCATCTTTCCTGTTGGCGTTTTTCGGTGGTGACGGTAGGTGGAGGCGAGGGCCGAGGAAATAGTTAGCCGAGTCGGGACACTTATGGTGACAGTAGGCTATGCGACGAATAAAAACATATTGGTCCCTCCGACAATGTTACGCATACCTTGATATTTACGGTATTCGACTGCATCAATGATAATGTACTGCGAACAAGTGATGAGTCGGGTAAGCAACGTAGCTCAGATAACGTTTAAAGTAAGAAAGTTCGCTAAGTAAGTAAATCGCTAAAAAGTAACTATGTGGCGTGTCTCGCTGCAGTCGCCGCTATATCCCACGGACAGGCGGCCGTGACGCCGTCTCCGCGACCGTCGGGCACTCACCGCCGAACCGGTCGATGGATAACCAGTTCGAACCATCACATTAATCACGGCCGTTATTTAATTAGGGTCCATTTGAGCGGTGTATCTGATAGCCGACCCGGTGTCGCCGCCGCCGGCCGGGCCGGTCGCATGCCGCGCGTGCCGGGCCGATGGGTGCCGCTCTGCCGCGGCCAGCGAATTTGTCACCGACTGGCAGACAGCCGACACCCTTTTAGGACGACTGATGGGGGCGGTCCATCAGCCGCGGTCATCCAGTCCGCCGGACCGCCCCGGTAAACTACCCCACCAGAGACACCCGAGCGACCGACTGGAAACACGGCCCCAATGGAACAGGAAAGTGATCTGGGTGCTTGGTGTCATTAGGTTTCATGGCGTGACTTATTGTGTGGATTGGCTGGGTGTTGTTTGGTATTTTACTGTTCATGTCTCATGCAACATTCTTGTCCTTCAAGTTTTACCATCCACAGCGCTATTTGTTTGGCACTCGAGGTATATAGTAGTGGGAACTGAGAAAATCGCTGCTTGATGTTTTAGCTACCTGTGGATCCTTGGTGGATCAGAGTAACACCCACATCTCATGACGCTGTCGCCCTCCACTGACCTCTCGAGGCCCGCCGCGCCGGTGCCATGCCTTTGTGACGTCGCTCCGTGCCGTCGTTTCGTCAGAGCGGCGACGCATGCATGAGACACGACCGCGTCCTGTCTGACACGGTCGCGGCGCCAGCTCCGGCGCGCTGACGAGTCAATCCAGACATGGACGTGACGACGACCGGCGCGGCGGCGACATATCTCTGTCTGCGGGGTGGGACTCGATCCTGTCGGCCCTGCCCTCGCGCCAACGCCTGACACTCACTGCCGCTTGCCACGCCGTCAGTACTGAGCAAAACCGTCGTGCGGCGCCGCCGCCTCGCTGTCGCCACCACGCCTTTCTACTGCAGACGATACAAGATAAGCTGAGCCAACCGGAAACTCCAAAGTGGAGTGCGATCTTTTTTAGATGCAGTCCCGCGTCCAAATAAGAGGTTGTCGGTAGGGGCTGCCGGATATACCCGCAGTGAGTCACCGACTTGCCACACCCGTGGCTCATTGGACCAGCCAAGGAGCCACCAATAAGGGCAGACTCGATAAACCATTAACTATCCCAGCTCGGCCCTCGCACTCCGCCTTCCCACAGTTGACCGGTCGGGTCGCCGGATGACCTGGCCTGACCTCACCTGTGGCGCCTCCTCCGGCGCGGCCGGCCGCCGGCTCCATTAGCCGCCGCGCCTCCGACCGGCCCGCCACGGCCCTCTGGGACACTTTATGACAGACGAAAAACCCGCCGACGGTATCGGGACATCGGAACGAAGCGGCACTCACAACAGCGAATTCCACTTAGTCGGCGCCTGGGTAAAAAGTCCCAGCCGCCACTGGACGGGACAGGCATCTGCGCGCGGGAGAGAGACGAGGGGAGGATGGCGAGGGACGGCCACCGGCGAAGGGCCCAGAGATAAGGGGAAAAGGGGAGAGACTGAGTCTCCAGTACTGGGAACAGAGTACTGATCTCAGGCGCACACCGCCTAACATCTGAGTGTTAGGGTATCCTGGTTTCCGATTTCCGGTGGCCACCTATGCGACAGCGATTCCTACTCTAAGCTTGTCTCGACATTCATTATGGGACAGTGCTCTCCGGCAGGGCCACTTAGAGGTCAGCAAAGTAAAACTATTACTTGCCGCGAATTTTGAAATCAAAAGTTATTGGTTAAGATTTCGCTTCCACGCAATTTCCCCAATTGAATCGTGCAAAATATTATTTCTTCGCCCCTTATGTACTCAAAGGTACTGTGAACATTGCAGCATTCGTGCGGGATGCAGTGAAATGCAGCTCCCACTGCCACCGACTAGCCGTTGGTCGCAGTTCCCTTCCACCCACCCCTCCCTCCAGTCCGCATGGTGCAGTTCGCACGCTAGTTCTCGACATGATGAGCGGACGAAGGGCAGTGGTCTGCAGGCCATCATCATTTATTCGAGTAATGCAGGTGCTGACCAAAAGTGCCGCCTCATGGCCTCGGTGGCGTCATCGACGTCTCATTAGCCTGGACCACCTCACGGTGCACCGCCGGCCGGAGCAGGGCCGGTCACTGAGGTGACTGGGGGGCATAGGCGGCGGAACGGAGGGGGGGGGGGCACCGGGGCACCGTGCCCCCCTTGATTTTACCATTTTAACGTTAGCCCTATGAGCGTTGCATGGAAAGAATGGGACCAAAAGAAGGCAGTCCCCCCCCCCTAATTGAAGGTGTTCCGCCGCTACTGCCCGGGGGGGGGGGGGGGAGGAGGGACCAGGGAAGCGAGACGGTTTCGTTGCATACGGCTTACTTACATTCTTAGGAAGGTATGAATGTGAATTGTTCAATGTCCATGCATTCAATTTCATATAACATCATATATTTCTTATTGGGTTTAAACGGTCTTTAATAGCCCGGCCGTCGTTATACATCAGTAGATATATTGTTACAGCTAAAAGTCATTTTTTAACTTGCTTTTTTATGAAGCGTTGCTAGTGTTAAACTTTTACGCATCCAATCGGTGACATGTGCAATTTGGCGAGCACGTTAACATCTGAGAAAGGTAAAATGTTTTTTACCCTTCTGTGTATGTGCCTGCGATTTCGTTGCGCAGGTGCAACGCTCCGTTTCGGTGAATGTAGATACTTATTGGTTGTGCTATAATTGCAGTGTCTGCAGGTAAAGCCATGTTCATTACCTGCTGGGGAGCCATTGCCAAAAATCGATCCCCTCCCTATCTAACCACTATCGCATAGACCCCACCCTCACCAGCACGCACCCTCTCACTGAGTCAGAACGGCCCCCTGTGACATATGTGGCGCCACCGTGTCGATTGCGACGCGTCGACGCACCCTCTGAGTCAGCGTCGGCGCCGGTGGCACGTGGCACGCGCCCATCGTCGGCCGTACAGTCAGCTCGCAAAAACCTCGACTGCTCATTATTTCCAGAATACCTATTCATGCGTAATCGAAAGGTGAAACTAAGACTCAAAGGCATGGGAGAGTGACGCATAGTGACTTCCAAATGATACTTAGGTACTGGGTTCTGAAATGGCCGTCTCAGACTATGGCTACGTTTCCATGGCACAATCTAAGCCGATTTTGAAAAATGGATTTGCTCCATCATAGCATTTAGGCGTAATTTAAAAATGTATATATAGGATTAGGTGCTAGCTAAAACCATATATACGCTCATTTTTTGCATAAGGTAAATAGTTTCCGAGAAAAACGCACGTGAAATTTCGCTACATCGATTTAGACGTGTCATGGAAACGTAGTCTATAAGACAATTTTTTTCATTTGCTCTTTTAGAGGTAGTGACTGACAACGCGGGCAGCAACGACAAATATTAGGTAGGTACTGGCGCAGCTCACTCGCCACAATAAACTAGTGAATCAGCAAAAAATCCTGCGAATTCGCACGTAAACATATAAACTTATAAATATACAAGAACTCGCAGGTAGGTAAGCGATAAACTGAAGTTTATCGTTTATCTGGCCTATCCGATTATACTCGTGCCATGGATGAGATAATAATGGATTGGTGTCTTCGCAGTTTTTAGCGACATTGAGCTCAGGCCTGCCATCTAGCGGGAGAATTATCGCAAGTTAGGAGCAAGCCGAGTGAACGCCGCTGATTAGCATTGTGACACACGGGAGTGTGGTGTAGTAGCAGGCTTGATGTGCAATTTTTTTCAAAATGTTATGTCTTAATATGTCAGCAAAATTGTGAAGAAATTAATAAATTTATGTGCAGGGTGAGTAATAATATAAGCGGTTCCCTGTTATTTCCTCTTTAAATCGTGAAACAGGGAGTTATTGGAGACCTCGCCAGCACGTGTCGTTTTCGCTATTTTTCACATGAGTCTTTACTTGGCCTAAATCAAACAAATTGTTCGATCAAAGAACAAAACTAACTTAAGTACTAATATATAAGTCTAATGAAAAGGTTAAACGGAATTGCTAACGTCATTGCCGCTCAATGTGTCATTCAAGACGCTCTATGAAAAGGACCCAACCAGTGCTGCGTAGTCGATGAAATTTCAGTGACTGGCTCCAACTCCGATTCCGGTATCTAAATATCGACTCCGACTCCTCCGGGCAGAACTGTCGATTCACACAGACTCCGACTCTGACTCCGACTCTGCAGCCCTGGTAAGTCTGTGGAGTCGATGACTTTTCGGTGACGTTCGACTCATACTCCGACTACAGCTTTTAAAAATCAACCGACTCCGAGTCGGAACAGAACCGCTGGCTCTGACTACAACTCCGCAGCCCTGGCCCAAGATAGCCGCCTCAAACAACTTTGATGTGTGATCTTCGTACATTGTTAATGTTATTTTAAACAAGGAATGGAAAAGGGAGACGAAGTCTTCGCCCTTCACAAACAAGGATCTCCTGTTGCGGATCAATTAACTGCTGGAACAGAAAGGTGTTAACACCACGTATCTCATTTCATCGTTTTCCTAACGACTCTGCACCAATGTGGGTACTGATTAATGCAGTGCGAGCATCGATGTGACATTTGTGTACCAAGTTTGAGTGTTATCCGCCCAGCCGTTCTTGAGATATGGAAGCGGCACCCCGCACGTGCGCACGTGCAGTAGCACCCCCATGGTGACACATGGAAATGCATTGGCCACTGGGTGCCTAACTTTTGACGAAGTTTTACTGTAATGGGCCCAGTCATTGCGGAGTTACTTTGTGTGGAACAATTTCGACACCCCTGAGTTGGCACGTGGCACGTGCCGTAACATTAACTAAGATCAAGAAAATCGGGCGAAATTCGGAGAAGAAGGAATAAGCCTACCAAATGTGCATGACATATTGTAAAACTGCTGTACCATTGTGAGTAAATGACCATATAAAAGGTCGTACAAGTCGATGGGACTGGGCGTTTCAATGAAAACACACCGTCTTACGCATTTTATTTTCGTTATTACCTAAGGGCTGCTTGACGTTTTTGGCTTTCAAGCATTTAAGACATTTTTTTGTCGTCTCAGGTCCAGTAAGATTACCTTCAACTCGTGGAAATATGCACTTCAAGCCAACTAACACACCACACCCACGTGTGTCATAATGCTGAGAGATGGCGTTCACTCGGCTTGCTCCTAACTTACGATAATTCTCTCGCTAGATGGCAGGCCTGATCCCAATGTCGCGGATCCCAATGTTAATTTCCACGAGACACCAATCCAGTGTTATATCATCCATGCTCGTGCGATGCGATGCAGGCTGCTGGATGCTTGATGGTGAAATGACTTACCTATGTAATCGAAGTGATATAATATAATGTGAGGCGTGAGCCATTTGATTTATCTGCCCAGGTCCCAGGATGCATTTGTCGCTGGTTAATTCGCGTCTATTACTTTTGATGGAAGTGCCGCTATTTCTATAAAGACGAATTCTGCCACGATCACCACCAGTCACCCCCTCCCCGCTCGAAAACCAAACATCTCTGCCGCCGCCGCCCCCCGACGCCGCCGACGCGTCGCCGCCGCCGTCGGCCGACAGTTTATCGTCGGCGGCGACGCAGCCGACGTTAGGGCGAGTCGGCGCGCCGGGAGGCCGACAGACGGGCGCCGAGAGGCCACCCGGGGCGCGCGAGCAGACACGTGCGGGGCGGCCGGCGCCGCCGGCGGCCCGGGCGCCCCGACACTCCACGGGGGAGTCGCCGGCGCCGGCGGGACAGGGGCCAGCGGGGTCCCCCGACAGCGAGCCAATCACATCACCGGTCAGGGCTGATTAGGAAAGACGCGACGCGTTGGCGGCGCTGGTAAATAAACCGGCATGTGTGCCTACTTGGCTGTGCCTATATGAACGCTTAACAAAATGATAGGTTTTTGTTTTGGTTAAAGCCCGGTTCCGACTACGGTCACTTCAGGCCCAATCAGGCCAGATCAGGCCCAATCATCCCCAAAAGGGCTGGAAAAGGCGTACGGCCTGATGGGCATGCAAGTGTGAAGTGCAAACCGGAGCGCCTGATCCGGCCTGAACTAGCCAGATCAGACCTTCAGGTCAGATCGGGCCGAAGTTAGCTTCAAGTCAACTTCTTACGCCTGATCGGGCATGATCTGGCCTTGATCTGGCCCTGTCAACCTGAAGTGGTTGGAGAAAAAAAATGCGAACGGTTCTCAAAACCTTCCGATCGGTCACCGACTTGAAAATTGAAATGCCGAAAATACGATGAGACGGCTAATATTAAACCTTTTCGCGCATATCGACACAAGTGGTGCCGCACTGCCTTTCGAGTTCACCGTCCAACACAAACTTGCATAAACCGCTGGGGTCTGACCGAGCTCTCGCCTCGGTGAAGCCAGCTTTTACACACGGGTCCGGGGAAGTCAGGAATCTCATGGTGCTGCGGCTGGCACGTCGTGGTGTGTTCCTCCGCGGCAAACAGCCGAGGTATGCGGCGGTTGGCAGCTTGCTTTGACGCCCTGCACCCGACATGTGACACGCGGCAGAGCCCGCGAGGCATGCAAAGGGGAGGGGAGGGACGGGTGGGCAGCCCTGTTCAGTGTTCAGTGTTCAACTGCAGAGGCAGGTGGCGCAGGAGCCAGTCAGGGCTTCTAATACTGGCAGTATCTCCGAATGAAATCGCAATGGGCTGGAAACATGGAGCGGTTGGAATAACTGCATCAAGATTTGAGCTAATTGCCCCTTCAGGCTTCAAGCTAGCGTGACTAAACGGCTTGATTTTTTTTTCGTCCATCACATAAGAGATCATAGAAAGTTTTTCAGGTATCACGTAGCATCTGCTCGTGTCCTGAACCTACTTACCTACTTATCGATAAATTGCAAACAATTCAATAAGCAAGCCAGGAAAATAATACCAATTCCAAACAACTAAATTTGGGTCAGGTTCTATATGCGTAGCTAACCAGCTGTTTTTGTTATTTACGAGAGTTTAAGTTGATGAAGAATCTGCACCTAATCTTCTGTATATTTTCCTAAGGGTTATCTTTTTTAACATTCAGTCAACGCGATAAGCCTTCCGCACCGCCTTTCGTAAATTGGTAGACGATGATTCGGTTCATTGATGTTTTTTTTTAATTTACTGATCATTTTATCATCATCCTGAATTACTTCAGAATCGGCCGAACCTTTTATGAAATAGGTCAAGCTTTCCGAACGCATCATAATTTATTTGTCTCTGTCGACAAGTCAAGCCACTTGACGCACGCTAAAAACAACCAGCAGCGGTCAAGGATCTTTCAGGGACTTCGTAAGTAGCCGACTTTGTGACCCCTAATTACAGCACGGTGAGGACGCCCCTCGGAGCGGATGTTTTTCCCATGGCGATCCCATGGAGAATCTGGGGGTTCCCATTGTCGTTCCCGGACCCGAGTCACCACCACCATTCCATCGCAACTGCTGCCTGTGGTTCTGGACCAGCCTGCACCGTCCCTGCTCTATATTTTAACCAATAACCATCAACCAGTGTCTGGGTCTACCACCGGCTGCAGTGTCTGAAGTCTGCCACTGTCCAGTCCTCCCCTGTCCACCGTTCACCGTCCATCCACCGACCGTCCACCGGCTGCCGTCTGCGCCTCCCACAGTCAGGGCTGACCACTCCGACAGAGCGGGCTGGGGCCCTGGCCGGTCCGCCGACAGAGATCGGGCTGAGGCCTGGTCGACTCGCCGACAGAGACCAGGGGCTGGCGGGGCGCATTCCTCGCCCGCTGCGGCACCCGCTGAGCGACGGTCAGCTAAAACAAACAGTCATTACAGAGGGCCGCCGGCAGCCGCCGACAGAGAGAGGGTACGGACCGGGTACGGCCCCACCGAGCGGCCCCTGAGCCGGAGCACAGGGAGCAGTGCCCGC
The DNA here is from genome assembly GCF_019059575.1 of Amphibalanus amphitrite. Lineage (NCBI taxonomy): Eukaryota > Metazoa > Arthropoda > Thecostraca > Balanomorpha > Balanidae > Amphibalanus > Amphibalanus amphitrite. The sequence continues at coordinate 324,417 of NW_024882287.1, read as the reverse complement.
CGAGCGCTGATTGATGATTGGGAGCCAGCGGAGATCTCGTTACTGCAGATCTCCCACTGGGAAGGGTAGGAGATCTGGACTCTTTCTTCTCAGCTAAGACAGCGAGGAGGTCTGGAGCGCATTGCAACGCCCCTCCCTTCCTCCCTCCCCTCTCCCCAAACTATGGTTAGTTGAATAAACAAACCAATTTGATTTCGCAGCCGATGGAGAGTTGTGGAGCATCGTCTATGTAGCACAATGCCTGATGACTAGTGTCACCGACTCGTCAGTGGGGGATCGACCTTACATCAGCCAACTACATATGTGAACGTGATGACCGTGCAGACCGGACCGAGGACGTCAATGCCTGATGACATAATGTCACCGTTTATGTGAACCGGCTCCCTCCCACCTGTACCCCAGTTCTGTCACTCAACGCGGAATCTCTCGTTCAGCTTTAGAACCAACGATCCAGAAAGGTCCGCCCGAGTCTTCATCGCACAAATATTTTTAACGCCGAGCTGGGGGACAAGAGCTAAAAAGAAGACGGACTAGCTGGAGAGGGGAGCGACTGGACTGGGCTGGGAACAGAGAGAAAACAGCTGCCACTCAGCCGAAGACAGACGTGACCAGGCTGCTGGGGTCTGATGTGGTCTGCCTGCCGCGGTCGGACGGACCAAACTGACCTCTGCCGAGGTCGGACGGACCGAACTGACCTCTGCGGTCGGAGGGCGACTGCCCACCCCGACCAGAGCGGACCGCGCAGCTGCTCATTCACTGCGGAGCAATCGCGCCGCCGCACTGATGAGTGTTATTGCGGCCTGCGTGCGGCGCGACCGTAGCCCTTTGTTTGCCGGCCGGCCGGACGGATTATTGGTTTTAAATTACGGATAATCGCTGCCGTGGACGGTCGCCGAGTATTTTTGTGGCGTCGCTCTGTCGCCGGGGTCGGGTGACGCGCGGGAGCCGCCGCCGTGAGCATTTCCGTCGCCGCCGCCCCGCGCTGTCATCGCCATTATCGTAACCATCAGTGTCGCCGCCGGCGTCGGCCATCGCGGTGACTTTGGACGGAGCGACGCCGGCGGCGCGGTCACCGGCACCGGCACCGTCATGAGTGGCCGGTGGAGGGGCCAGCATCGTCATCAGCGGTCAGCGGAGGGGCCAGCACCGTCATCAGAGGTCGGCGAAGGGGAGACCACTGACCGGCACCGGCAACTGAGGTCGGCGGGGGACTAGCACCGTCATCAGCTGCAGCAGCGACATTCGGCAGGGTCGCCGGTCTAATAATCAGCGCTCAGCACAACGGATATATAGACGGTCAGACTGCGAAAGTGTGATGGCTGCTCTAGGTCTCGTCACGACAAGTTGGATTGGACAGTCATCGAACATGCTCTAAAGCTGTCGCAATCGACAATGTTGAATTATGAACACTGTCTGTCACTTTGAACACGTAGTCAGCATCCACCACATCTCTCAGGTGATCACCAGCACCATGGCACCCTCCCCCTCCCCTAGACCTCTCCCACCACCTCCTCCTTCAGGCCGGATGCCCGTCCCTCATGAGAACATCCCACAAACGAGCTGTTGAAAATCGGCCGTGCCGTGCCAGTCGGCAGTCAGTCGACGTGCCGGCGCTGACCTTGGCTGGCCGCTCTCAGAGCAGCTCCCGGTGCCTCCAGCACTGCAGCCGCAGAACAGCCGACCACCGGCGCCGGCCGGCCGCTCCGCGCCGGCCCCCGCACTGTCATTACGCCGCCGCCAAAGTGGCGCTCCGAGACAGAGACCGGCGCGGCCAAAGTGGCGGCCTGAGACGAATTCCGGCGCAGTTACAGTGGTTGGTAGAGAAGGATTCCCGGGATGGTCGGGGACTGATACTGAAATGACCATGGCTGCCTGTGACTTCCCAGTTATAGGTATACGTGACTGACAGGTGACTGACTGCCAGTGCCGTCAGTCACCTGATGCCGTCTGCTGGCGACGGGGACCTCAGTGACGGCAGTGATGACGCTCACTTACTAAAAGAATAAGATTCGGTCCAGGAGAGCTGTACCAAGATTACTTTACTACTCTATCTGTAGCTGTACGGTGTTCGTGATATACTTTAAGTCCTTCTGAATTCATTTTAAACATGATGGGGACTGAGACAGCTACCGTAAAAAGTTTACATATGCAAATAGATTTATAAATTCATGGTGAAGCGGCGAACTGCGAGTCGTGAGTCACAGATATCCTGCATGTTTGCATATAAACGCCATCTTGCACCGAACGATTCAAGCAGTTTGGATTTGCTTCGAGTCCTTCTTAGGAGGTAGACCACGGTCACGAGAGCAACCGAACCAGGATTACTCATCGGAACGGTTACGATGGACACAAGACAGAACACAATGCACATATTTATGATGGATCGACATTCGACATGGTAGAGGGTGCGACTTTTGGGTGTGCGGGACCAGATAAACAGGTCACAGAACAAGGTGGAGAGAGAGAGAGAGAGAGAGAGAGAGAGAGAGAGAGAGAGAGAGAGAGAGAGAGAGAGGGGAGAGAGAGAGAGGAGAGAGAGAGAGGGGGGAGAGAGAGAGAGGAGAGAGAGAGAGAGAGAGAGAGAGAGAGAGAGAGAGAGAGAGAGAGAGAGAGAGAGAGAGAGAGAGAGAGAGAGGAGCAAGAGATAATTTGTTTATATGTTTGCATGTAATGGTGTAGTAACGTGGCGACCGATCCTAGCATGCGACCAGTCTGTAATAGTGTCACAGTCACAACCTGTGTGGCACAGTGCACTTTTTCCTGTCGTTGTTGGCCTGTTGTCGCCATTACCCTTGTCAGTTCCTTTGTGCATGAATAGCGTCAGGATCACTTCTTGCCTGTGTCGTATTATGCATCACAATAGTAAAGCTGCATGAAACAACACCAATGCGTGGGCGTTTATGCGACAGCTTTCCATTTTGTGGCTGTGTCTGTTCCTGATCGTGACCAATGTGCCAGTGCCCACTCACCCTGTCTGCATGTTGCATCTTCGAGTGAATACTGTATAGTACAGTAGTGACCATTGCCAAATGGCAAACCCCTTATATTGCCTCTGCTGATGGTCCATGTGGCGTCTTGTGCTTATCATGCTTCTACGTATATGTCCAGTAACCATTGCCTGCGCTGAAATAATGATACATCGTGTCCGTTTGTCCGTCGATGGCGCCTGTCTATGTCCGCATGTCACCCTTGCCATGGAATATGGTCAGCCTGTGGTCAGCCTACCACCACCTCCGTTGTCAGCCCGGTGTCCACTGTCGGCGCCAGGAGGTCCTCATCACAGACAGACAGATGGGGGACGCAGCTAGGGGCCGGAGGAGGGGGAGTCACGAGCCGGCGCCGCCAGTACCCCCACCTGTCGCCGGTCTGCAGCTGTCGGCGCCGCCGGCTGACGGTCTGTCGGTCTGTCGGTGGGATTTGTCGGTCTTTCGGTCTGCCCATTTGCTGACCTATCGGTCTGTCGGTCTGTGGGCTTGTTGGACTGTCGGTTTGTTGGTCTGTCAGTCAGTCGTCTATTGGTTTGTCGGTCTGTCGGTTTGTTGGTTGGTCGGTCTCTCGGTTTATTTGTCGGATTGTCGGTCTGTTGTCGGTCTGCTGGTTTGTACTGTCCGCCTTTCATCCGTCCGTCTGTAAGTTTAACGATCTTTCGGCCTAATTGAGTCTATCGTTTGGCGCCTCCTCTACGGATTCGCATTCAGGTTTTCATCTCATTCACTTCATTTTTTCGTCTTTCACCGTGACACAGAAAACTGAACGTCCATGGTTATGCTGTGCTACGTACACGTGTCCAGTTGCCGAACCGTGTGCAGTGTGCACGCTTTATATGAGCGCCTGACTCATGACCAGGAAGAGGTTTGTCAACAGTATTTGGACATGTTGGGACCCGCGGCAGCCTACCGCGTGGCGCAGTTCAGGGTTGTCGGCCGGCCAAAGTCCGCCTCGTGTTCTACACGTGGTGTGTTTGTAAGTACTCGGCTATATCATGCCGAAGGAGCACGGATTAAATTCAAGTGGAGCGAGTCGAGACTGCCCTCGGCGATTGTCGGGTTACGTCTATTTTGTCGCGATGGATTTTGCCGGTTGTCGGCGAATTAGTCAGTTGTAGATCAGTTCATTCATCGGCTACAATAGCACCGTCCGCAGTGCCGGCCTCCCGTTCATAAGACTCGGCGCCTTCTGAAGGATGCGCCTCCCCCAGCCGGCGCAGACGGGGTGAGCGGGCGTTTTTGTGAGGAGCGAACCCTCCCTGCCACCGCCACAAAGCAAACAGATCAATTTGGAAGTCAATGCCTGGGCTAATGTCCGGATAAAGAGAGGGTCATGTGGCCTGTCTAATCACAGAGTGGGGCGGCCGCCGCCGGTCGGCCGGGCGGGGGCGGGGGCGGGCGGGGCGCCGGCCCCCTGGGTGGCGCCGTCGCCGCCTGTCTCGGCGGGCCGCCGCCGCCGCCGCCGGCTGGTGGCGTCCCGTCCTCCGCCGTCCGCCGGCCCGGCAGACAGTCGGCGGCCGGTTTATCAGATGGGTGGCGGGGAGAGACCGTCACGCCGCGCGGCGCCGCACGCTACTCCGCGTGGGAGGAAGGGAGGAGGGAGGACGGCCCATCATGGCGCCATCACCGGCCGACGCGTCACGGACAGTCGCGCACGACAGCAGCTGCCGGTATACAGCCGGACCGGCGTGTCCTGTCCACGGAGGTACCGGTGGTGACCTCCCCAGCCGACGGACAGACGGGCCCTCAGCTGCACTTAATCACGAACTTATCAACGAACAGAAACTGGTTATTGAGCATGACAATATAACGGGAAGGTGGATGCCGTTTTGGGTACCGTCACGGAATTAATTGCTGCTGGAGACAACCTAATCGTTAACTGGTTTTAAGATTTATTCACGATTACTACCTGCCAGGTCTTCTGAAATTTAAGCAGACAGAGTAAAAAAGTGAGCATCCACATAGAGCTAAAACCGTGCTATACTTACGCTTTCGAAAGTCGTTTTTTCGTATGTTCACGGTTAATCCACCGATCGTTTTGCGAGGCCCAAATGGATATCAAATCTTCTCGGGCGCTGGGACCAGGCCTTCATTCTTAGTCTAATGTGTCCATAGACAATGTCCAGGTGGGCAAGGTGGGGCCGATGTGTGCACGTGATGACAGTTTTGCAGGCACCATTTGCCTCTGCTGTCCCTCCCAGTGTGTGTACGTAAAGGGTCGGCAGGGCACGCCTCGCCCTTCGCAAGCGAAGTCGGGGTTGGACAACTCCCCTTTCACAAATATAGACACCAACAGCTGAGTTCGCCACTGCGTTCAGCGACGTACACACTACACACATACCTAACTGACGACAGACAATAGCATTCCTTCCATGGGCGGTCCGATGTGACAGTCCCAACCCACCGTGCAAGTGCGGCCGATCGGCGCCGTTTGAATCGCAGTATCGTACACAGATGATGAAAGCCTTGGCCGCGTCGGGCCGACCGTGCCGCCCCCGCCTGCCACCAAACAGTGGCCCGCTGTATGTGCAACAGTGGATGCATTCTGCGACTTTATTGACACCGCCTGACGAAACGAACACTCGCCGGCGTCAGTCGACGGACTTTGAGCGCCCGACGGGCGACGAGCCTACTTTGGACGGCGTAATGTCGGCCAAGTCGTAAAAGTAGTACATTCGTACACATTGCAGACGGCCGTCACATGGCCGGAGGGCTGATCATTGAAGCAATACGCCGTGCAATTGCGTATGGCTTACCCGGCACTTGAGTGTGATCAAAGTCTGCACTGGGACTGGAGAGCGGCCACCTGGGACGTGTATGCTGAGGGGTGCGGGCGGGAGGGACGGGGCAGCGGCAGTGCACACAGGGGACAGATAGGGCCCCTATCAGTCGCCGGTGACCTAGACTGGTATGTCGCCCGCACGCGTCACGCTGTCGAGTGCAACTTCACGTTGAGACGTGTCAGGGCGTTGGCATGCCGCCGTAGCGTCTCGAGACGAACTTCGGTCACAACGTACGGGTCGGCGGGGCCGATATTGCACGATGGATCTGCTGTGTACACATTTGGTGGCAATTGAGAAATCAGCGTCGCATTTTATGAACGCGTTTCACAAATGCCATTCGTGCGTAACATCGTGACATCGTCATAACTTTTATGGAAGACGAGTAATGCAATGTGCACTTCTTCACTGATAATTGTCTGAAACTAGAGCAATGGTTTTTAATTTTACTTCTTTAGTTTTTAACTATTCCTCCTTTCCTGGGAAGCAGTAAGCGCGAAAGAATATTATTTTCAATGTATGATCAAGAGTTTGACTAATACCATCGTTGAAGTCAACATGACGCATATAATACCTATGTGAAAAAGATGTTTATCAGCTACAGCGGCAGTGGCAGCACACTAAACCTGTCGGTATACGCCTTTACAAATCAATTGGCCCGTATCCGTGTGTTGTCAGACATGGGGCAGTGACCTGTCTGTCTATGCGGTGACCAGGGACCTGTGTCTGCCTATGAGCTGACCGGTCACGGTGATCGGTGTCTTTCTGTGCGGTGTGCAGTGGCCTGTGTCTGTCTGTCCGTGCGATGACCGATGTTTGCATTGTCTCACATTGTGCAGTGGCTGCAGTGTCTCATGTCTGTCCATGACACGTTCTGTGACCGGTATCCAACCGTACTCCAAGTGACTGAGGTATAGCCGTGTCTATTATTTATCCGTGCGGCAGCCGTGTCTATCTGTCTATCCGTGCAGTAGCCGTGCCTAATGTCCATCTATCTATCTATCTATCTATCCGTGGGGTAGCCGCTGCCGGCGTGTGTCGCGGCAGGCACGGCAGCTGCCGCCGCCACAGACGGGGCCGGAAGCGTGGCGCCAGCGGGGCGGCTGGCGCGCCATCACCTGGCCGGACGGTCACGCTCCGCCGCCCGCCGCTCTCTGTCCGCAGCCCTCTTTCCTCTCTCTCCCAGCTCTCTGCTCTGTCCGCAGCTCCCAGCTCTGCCCGCAGCTCCGGCCGCGGCGCTCTGCCTGCACTGATTCCCAGCCGCATTTGTCGGTCGCTGCACATCGCCCAGGTCACCGGAACTCTACCGGCACAGGCTCAGTAATGTGGCTCGGAAAGGCCTCGAACCGTGTCATACGGCATGCCACAGGTTTTGGGCTCCCTCGGTAGCGGTTTACAGCGTCGGCTTGGCTGACGTGCCCGGACTTCAGGCAAGCTTGACGGAGGGCTTTACGACAAACTATAACAAACTTTGGCTTCACACCAGCGTTAAATTATGTACATATGATATAAAGCGGCTTATAGTCGAAGTGTAAGCCAAGTGATATCGTCTAATCGAAGCGTTTGTCGTAGAGCATCAGTACATTTCGGTCGACATGCGACCGGTAGGAATTTGTACCTATCTCGTCCTGTGCTTGCTCATGAGCAACACCCTTTCAGTAATGCATTCGATAACTACGTTAGATACTGCAGTGGTGTTGACTGTTGAGTACCTGCCATCAGCCGCCGAGGCGCCATGCCGGCAGTCCCGCCGCCCCCGCCCGCGTCGGGCGCTTGGCGCCGGTGTGGTCGGGACCGGTCACTGGCGGCGCACGACCTCGTGAAGGCCTCGTGTCCGCCTTGGCAGCTATGCAGCCGGTGCGGTCAGCTCGCGGTGGCCCGGTTTCACATCGTATCACGGCGCCATCATCGCCGAGGCGCCGTGCCGAGACGGGTCGAACCGTGCAACAGCACCCCGACAGCACGGCGGCTTGCGGTCGGTACGGCGCTAACGGCACGGCGGTATGTGGTTGGTACCGCGCTAACAGCATGGCGGTATGCGCCCTGTAGTTGTACGGCGCCGACAGTACCAGGATTGTGGCCGTTATGATTCCGACAGCAAGGCGGCTTGTAACCAGTGCAGTGCTGACAGCACCACTGGCGGATCCATGGTTTCAGCGCGGGGGGGGGGGCATACCAGGTCACGGAGCCAAACCTAGGGTACCCCCAAATCCTGTTTTCTCATCGGATTTTCACCCGTTCCGTGCTTCTATCCTCAGGATACAGAAATCCTTCTCCTCCACGCCGCAACCCTCTCCGGGCTGGACAGGCAACTTTATCTCATGCGGGCTGCTCCCTTGGAGCGGCACCGCTGCTCCTGAGGGAGCGCACCCCGTAGCCGGGTGCAGTGAGTGCCCGTTGGGGCTGGGTGGCCTGTCCTCTGGACGGGCTCAGCCCCGGCGACTCACTAGGGTGCCTGCCCAGACCAATGTCTCCCCCTAATTCCTATCATCCTTCCGGCTCTGCAATGGTCTTGTCGACCGAAAGGGCCTAACCCAACAAAACAAACAAACAAAAAATCATCGGATTTAGGCCACTTATTTTTCGTCATAGCCCTGACACGAGTTTTTTCTTTAAAAAAAAAATAGTAGCACACCTGACCCCATTGGCAGATCCAGGAGGAGGAGGAGGCTTTTGGGACAAATACCCGGGCAGCGCCAGAAATCGACGAGAATTGGTGGGGCCGGTGGGGCCCTCAGAATGACTGGTGTGTAGAGCCGACCCAAGGGCCGCTGGTGTGGAACCTTAAGAGGTACTGGCGTGGGACCACCAAAGGTATCGGTGTGGGTTCCCCAGAGGCAGTGGTGTGGGGCCCTCAGAGGCACTGGTGCAGAAACCACAAAGGACTCACATGGACGCCGTTGTGGTGCCTCAGACACTGGTGTGGTGCTAAGCCCACACCATTCACAGATGGCTGTGTGTGGGGCCCTTGGAGTTGTTGGTGCGAAATGCGAATGCTTAATAACCCAGTAGGGCCTCTCAGAGACCGACAAAGGGCCCTCAGAGGCCGGTGACGGGCCGTATGATGCCAACAATGGGCCTTCACAGACCGGCAAGTGAGGGCCTGCAGTATCTTCAGGAGCCCTGTGGAGTCCTTAGAGATCGGCATGGTACTCTCAGACGCCGGTGGGGCCCTCGGAGTCACCGGTGTAGGACCTACAGAGTTACCGGTGGCTGGCTGCCAGAGACACTGGTGTGGGGCCCCAGAGGCGCCGGTGTGGGACGCTCAGAGTCGCCGATGTGGGGCCTCAGGAGACACTGGTGTCTCAGAGGTGGCGGTGTAGGGCCCTCAGACGTGTCTGTGTGGTGCCCTCACAGTCGCCGGTGAAGACTTTCAAAGGCATCGTTGTGGGAGTCCTCACTTCTCAGAGACACAGGCATGGGGGCAAAGGGTCTTCGAGAGGCCAGCAAGGGGTGGATGGAGGCCTTCAGGAGCACTGTGGGATCCTGGAGACCGGCGTGGTACTCTCAGGCGTCGCTGGGAGCCCTCAGAGTCACCAGTGTGGGGCCCACAGAGTTGCAGGTAGGTAGCCGTCAGATGCGCTTGTGTAAGACCTTCAGAGGCGCCAGTGTGGGGCCCTCAGAGCCGCCGCCGATGTAGGACCTTAAGAAACATTGGTGTTAGTCCCTCAGATTGGCGGTGTTGGGCCCTCAAAGGCGCCGGTGTGAGACCCTCACGGCTCACAGACGCCGTTATGGGCCCTCAGAGACACTAGTGTGGAGCCGTTCCATGCGGGTATGAGCAAGGACCATAATTAGAGCTGACGCTTAATAGGTCAGCAAGGTCACTCAGAGGCCAGCACAGGGCCCTCAGAAGCCGGAGTGGGGTCCTTATGGAGATGTGTGATGTGTGGCGACTCAGGAGCCCGTGACTCCGTGGGGTGCTCTCACGAGTCCTGCGGGTCTTATCTCAGTCGAAATAAGGCACGCTTGGAACCTGAGCGGCCAATTGGCACTGCAGGGCCTCTCGGGCCCATAGGGCACCATGCATCTAATGAGGCGGCACGCACCCCTTGTGCCCCCCCCCCCCGGTTACGCTGCACTGGCTGCGGCCATACAGGTAAACCATATTCTAACCGTCCCTATTCCCAAGCATAGGCGGCGGCCGATTCCTGGTTTGCGCAATACGAGTGCCATCGTTAGACAACAACGGTTAAAAGGGTTGAAGCGGCATGACTCCCCTGTGGTAAGAACTAAGAAGCAGGCGCGGGTACAAGGGAGGGGGCCATGGGGGCCATGCCCCCCCCCCCCCTTGGCCGATTTTTTTTCAAAAATAAAATAAAAAGTTAAAAAGCTGAAAAGGGGGCCTCCTGAAAATAAAGTGGCTATTCATGTTGAGATGTTGCCTGAACAGCTAGATAAGCTCAATAGACGCAGTTTTTTTTGGGGGGGCCAACAAGTGGGAAGATGGGGCCTCCAACAGGTGGGATTATGGGGGCCTCCTGGTTTCTAATGGCCCCTCCCTTGGAGATTTTCTGGATCCGCCGCTGCTAAGAAGCAACATATTTTTAGACAAAATAAAGCAATGACAACTAAATTGAGGTTACTAAAACGACTCTGATCACAAAAGTAGTTACTAGGAGGGCTTCCTAATCCATTTTTATTTAGTTCCTCGTTATAGGCGTAAGAAGTGTAAGTCTGAACGGGGGGGGGGGGCATGTACTTGTACTGAATGCCCTCCCCAGGCTCCTGACGGAGGGGGCATATGCCCCTAATACCCCCCCCCCCTTGTATCTGCCAGTGGACAGCACAGAGCTAACGTATAGACGGTAAGGTATTGACAGTAGCGGCTGAACCGACAGCGCGGTAGACATTGAAGTTTGGCTGAACTGGCAGCGGGCTGTGTTTCGAACCGGCTTAGCGGCAAGACAGGCCGGATTAGGCATATGAGAGCTTCTATAAATATTATGAAGGCCGTTAAACCACCAATTGTAAGCTTGGCCTGGCAGAGACAGACTTGTTTCACCTCCTAAACCACGGTAGGCGATTCGTGTCAATGTTGAAAACTGACCGATATATGTACTCGTATAAAACACAATCCATGGCGAGTGCAGCTATTTCGTGGAAATGAGGCTGAGTAATTTTAGCAAGTGCTTTACATATACCTACGCCTTGATGTCACCGACACATTTGTAATACACCAAACCAAACAAAAATAAATGGCAGGGAAGGCAGTAGAATTGACAGTGTGACGAGACGAGAGTAGAGGACAAACTGCATAGGTGACAGACAATGTGAAGTGTGGCGGCAGCACCGGATGGACGCCGCGCCGTGATATTATCTCGTCTCGTCCCCTCTCGCTGTCGACGGGACGGGGTCGGTCGGCGCCGGGGGCCGGCCGGCGCCGACCGGAGCTTTACTGCCAGCTGCCCTCCCAGAGACGTTCCGAGGTCAGGCCGGCCCGATTTACAGCCGCCGCCGACGACGCTTAGTTTATGGTTTTTACTTCCCGGCCGGAATGTAGGAAATTTCAAGGAAATCGTTGCGGGGCTATTTTATGGGCCTACTGCTAAGTGCGGGGTAGCCATAGAGTGAGATCATCACTTAGCTCGCATGCTAAATTGCCCTTTCCTTGCGTCATTCTATCTGGTGGGAGACAATCGAGTCAATAATGCTCGAAAGTACGCTGGAAATTCCCACTTTGCCAGTTCGCACCCAAATGGCCTATTCAGTATTCACTTATCTATGCATGCATTGTCAATAAAATAGGTTTTAATGACACATTTTATTTGAACGAGCATTGTCAGCACTTCAACTTGTGGTCACTCTTGCACTCAGCACTCAGGCGCCATCCTGGCCGTATTGAGCTTGTGCTGCTCCAGGCCCTGAAGAACACTGTCCTGCCTGAGGCTGCCACATGAGACCTTTAGCCCAGCCCAGAGCAGGTAGAACTCAGGCATGTCGCCTGGTCTGATACCTGGACTCCATCCCGGCCCCTCCGCCCGGCGTCCTCCGAGGCAGAGCGGTCCGCGGTGTGGGACGGTGAGCCGTTATCATCGCGCGGCATCAGGTCGCGATGTCGTCCCGCCCTGTCCCTGTCCCTGTCCCCGCTCCCCGCTCCGCGCTCTGTGCTGTCCGCCACCACCGGCGCGGCACGCTGAAAACAATGGACCGCTGAAAACATGTTTTCTGCTGCGGCCGGACGAGGGTGGCCGCGCCGTGCCATCCGGTGACAGAGGCGGAAAGAGAGAGACAGAGAGATAGAGAGACAGGCGGAAACGGAGACAGAGACATACAGAGACGGACAGAGAGATCGTGGGGCAGACGGGTCGACAGATATGGGACTTCCCCTGTGTGATTCGTGACCCGTGCTGTAATCCGTTTCCTGTGTTCCGTGACCCTTCATCCGGGACCTGCCATCCGCAACTGGTGACCTCTTTACGGCGCCTATTCGGCCGCTTTCAGTCATTTTTGGCCCCGCTTCGTAACGTAGACTCAAAAGCACACGTGCTCTGAAACATGTCGCAGCCCGTCGTAGCTCCACCGTCGGGTACTGATAGCCGGTGTGGACACGGGGCTCTGATCTGGTGCGGTAGCCCTCCCCGACCTCTGCCCCCCCCCCCCCCGGCTGCGTTCCGCCAGGCGCTCTGTCGGGGGCCGGAGAGGGGTGGGGAGGGTACAACGAGACGGAGAGGGGGGCGTTTGGAGACGCCAGTCGGCGCAACCGTCGCGACGCGTCGGCGCCGGGCTGAACGTCGACGCCAGACTTTCACCCCGCCCGCTCCCCCACCCTCTCCGGCTCACCCCCCGGTCAGACAAAGGCTGCACTCGTCACACCACTGCTGCAATTCTAATGACACCCCTGACCCTCCCACGCTCAGAGTTATGCATTCCAGCACACCATGTCAACACCCGCATCTCCCGGGCCCCAAAACCGGCCGGGCCCAGTCCACTCACAAGCATCTCCACACCAGCACCCACTCCACTCAACATTTCCACACACATCCTCGCATCCACACCCACGCTTAAAAAAGCACCCCCCCCCCCCTCCTTCCATCTGCCACTGCGTGCGGCAGTACCGCCCGGCCGCCCGACTTCCCCTGAAAGCCGGCGCGAGTCTCGAGAAGGCTGGCGGCCGCGCCGTGACGCCGTTGCATATCCGACAGGCCGGCCGGAGTTGACGGGCCGGCCGGAGCCGTGAGGTGCCCGACCGCCACAGGCGGAGCCGGAGCGGTCGGTCGGTCGGCCGGTCGAGGTCGGACAATTTGGCAGTGACTCGGTTCAGCGAGGTGTCCGTGCGGACACGGCTGAATTACCACGACGGACACGGAGTAGTCAGGGGAGGGGGCACATCCGGGTCCATGATTCACTTGGGTCTTGGTGTCGTCAGCATTTAGTTTTGGTCAACTGGAGCAGCACTCTTTAGAAATGGCGACAGTGTTAGGACAGCATTGTTTTAGAACATTCGATTATTTTACCGCAATATTTAAATGTTTTTATGTATAAACGCATACTCTTTATGTAAGAATATACTTATGCACGAAGTTGATTTGTTTATTGACAGGGGAAATAATCGATCACAAGAACTGATAAAAACACAAAATAGTCGTAGCGTAGGTATGAGAACTCATTCCGCAAACTTTTTAACAAAACCAATAGGCTACCAATATATCAAAGTTAGGGCTGGCGCCTGGCGGGCATATTTACAGGTTAAACTACCGTTCAGTGCTTGGTCTGTTTAAAAAAATTGTCTCAATGGCGTCGGTAAACCGTTAAAAAAAGCACGCATCTCATATGTAAAACATCTGAACGCTACCACGCTTACAATTTTTTTCATGAAAATTGAAAATATGGTTTTTAATTCATGCCGCTCGCGAAATGCGAGTCTGTTTAATTAAAACGTTTCATGATGCACCTTTAGCCTCATCTCTGCAGCTGCAGACATCACCAACAGTCGTCAAGACCCTTATTGGTTATGCAATAATTTTATTCTGAACGGTTATTATTTACGGCCGGCAGGAATGTTTATTACCGATCATCTGTTTGTCATGAGTCACGAGAGCAAATACAGACAAGCCCACGTCAGCCGACAGGTCTAATCCATCGGTGACAACAGCGCTGAGCCGGCTCAAGAGTGACGGCTTAACGTTAATTATCGCCAATCAATTAGGTATACCGGAGGCCAATAATTTCGCTCTGGGCTGGGCGGCGCCCGGTATATTCTCAAGCCACACACATAGCGAGAGGGGCTCCTCTATCAATTATGAAGCCAAGTGTTTGCTCAGGCTGACACCGGCAGCAAAAACGGAGCGGGTCGGCCGGCCGCCGCGGCGAACCCACCGACAGATGGGGGAAACGGTGGCGCCGGACGGCTGGGGACGGGCGCCGGCGCGCCGCCCGGCTGGGGACGCACCGCCGCCCGCCAGACTGGTGCCTCGCAGCTTGTCATCGGCCCGACCGGCCAGATAATTAGCCTAACCAATCATTGTCTGGATTCCTCTCTCACCAGCCAATCAGAGCTCGTCTCACAGCCAGCCGGCCCGCTGTCGACCAATGAGCGGCCGCGACACAGTCGGGGTAATGATACAGTGGAGCGGGCCGGTCGCCGGCCGGGCGGCATCAGTTGATCGCCAGAGTGGGGTACGGTGGGGTGTTGTCAGTGTGTCGTGGAGGGTTTTGGAGTGCGGACGCGCCAGTGAGCCTGTCTGAGCGCGATGAGGCCGGCGGGCTGGCTGGTGGTGGTGCTGGTGCGGCTGGGACTGGCCGCCGGCGCCCCGAGGACTGCTGACGAGCGCCTGCTGCGGGCCATGGAGCGCGAGCTGAGCGGTCAGGGTGCGGCGCACAAGGTGCACCGGTCACACCACGGCCATCGTGCGCGACACCAGCCGCACGGCACGCTGCCGCCGCCAGGTGAGCTGCAGCTCAGGACTCGGGCTCTCCCCCCGACCCTCCAAAGCTGATGTCATCACCTCAGTCCGCTTCGCCCGGCTCCGCGGTAGCTCAAGTCTTCCGACCGGCAACCCTGACTGTGTGTGTGACCAGTGACCATCCCCAGCTCAATAGGATGCGTGGATAGGAGACCCAGCTACCCAACAGTGGCCCTGTTTGGCGCTCGTCTCAGTGATTCCAAAGCACTCCCCGTTTGCGCCACGCATCTTTCCCTCTGCAGTACACGGGTGATGTTGACCGTTTCCATGCCGATAACACTGATATCAATATCGATTATGATACCGGGCTCGCCGGTCAAAGTCAACACTGGTATCGGGTTTCATTCTCGTCCCGGACCCTGCCAGACCTCCTCGCCCTCTCTGTCCCCAGTACGGCCTGGGATTGGGACGAGGCAAACCCTTGACAGCGACCGTCTCCATCCTTATCAGTCCTCATCTTACCGTTTTCAGCTCAGACGGCCGCTTTCCTGTGCCTGTCCCCTGCCATTACCCTGTCCTGTCCTTACCCAGCCCTTACCATGGCCCTCCCCGAGTCCCCATGGGCCTTAACCCCACCCGTCCCTTGCCCTTGCCGTCCCCGTCCCGAGCCCTTTCCCTGTCCTTCACCGTGGCGGCGACTCCTGCCGTCTGAGCAGGCCAAAATTAGCCGGCTCCCCGGCCGCCCTAACACAACTCGGTAAGTGGAGCCGATGTGAGCGTTCCACGCCGGTGGCGAGGGCAGTCTCCGGTCCCGGCGCATTCCTCCGCCCTCCGTCGGCCGTGCTCTCCCCTCTCTCCTCTCTCTCCCCTCTCTCCTCCCTCCTCTCCCGGGCGTGACGGACCGGACGTCATCGCTGACGGGCCGTCATCGCTGTCCCCAACGGCGGGGGTGCCGTGGGTGTCCGCCAGCGGCGGTGTCGTGTGTGTCCGTTCCACCGGCCAGCCAGAGGGAGATATGTGGTGCAGGCGGATGATAACGCCCGGCGCAATACCCATGAAGTGTCATGGTGTCGTTTGGTTATCCTCGCGGCGAGGATCTCGCCACCGACTCAATGACTGCCGACTGGCCATGGTGAATTATCGTGCACGTCTCTAGCGTCTCTTGGGTGTTAAAATGAATTATTATAATAATAGCAACTGTAGAAAGTAATCGGCTAACTTACATGGGCTAAAAGTAACTCACATGGCTGGATCATCCTCACAAAATCTGGTCGGATTTCTTTTGCAGACGCTTCACTGAACTAAGTGCCTCTTAAGCTTAAGCATGTAAATTGTGAGCACGGCTTATTTTCAGTCTCGTGCGTCTGCTGCTTGAGATGCCAGTCGGTATCCTTTCCCCGTTGGTTTCGTCTCGTCTAGGTCCGACACTGCCTCCATAACCGGGCTCGCTGCCTGTTTGCCTGCCTGTTACGCTCCTCTCGATCAGTCACTGCTGTGAGTGCTGCTGAAGATGGCCATTGGTGGTGCGTTCAATGAAGCGGCCTTTCGTGGTGAATGACACACGTCACAGGACAGCTGTCCTGGGTCCTGGCGGACATCACCCGGACCCTGTTCCAATGGATATAGCCGGACTCTCTCCTAATTCCACTACAGCGCAGTCCTTGAGAACATCATCGGGCACTGTCCTCACTCCCAGCGGACACTGCAGGACACTCCCCGAACGGGCAGGGCTCTGTCTCAGAGGACACTGCCGGACACTGTCCCAGCGGACTCTGCTCTGCGGGGCCCTTCCGAATTCCTAATTCCGTACAACGTCCCGACATGATGCGAAGAGACGGCTCTGGTAGCTGGTCATGTATCGCATTTAATAAACACTCAACTCGGACGTCAGACTGATCCACCCATATGCACGGCTTACATACACTCACTGGCTGGTTGGAAAGCGTACAGGCACTGGCTGCGGTCTCTGAGCTGTGAGGAAGTGCCGATACCGACACCGGGCTGCCCCACGCTGTGGTTTTGAGCCAGGCGGCCGACCGTTGGGTACGATACCGTGCGGTGCAGTGTCGCGGTGGACGGGGCCTGACCGAGAGTGGGGTGATCGTCTGTACCCGGGAGTTTGGAAATGGAGCTCTGATGTAGCCAGTGGATAAATAAAACCGACCTTTCTATGGGATATCTATCAGTCTATTGCCTATCTATCGCCTATCTATTGCCTGTTCCAAGGAATAGATCGACGTTGTCCGTTTCGTGGTCTATCGGTGCTTTGTGCTCCCACATAAGAGCCCTGCTCTGTCTGTATTTGTCCGTTTTTCCCGGGAGGAGCTCGGTTCCGTCCGTATCTGTGTTTGTGTTCCCGCCCGTAGCTCTAACCCCGCTGTGTCTCTGTGTTCCGCAGCGGAGATCCGCTGCTACTGCAGTCTGCCGGCGTGCCTGACCACCGGCTACATGTGCCAGTCGATGGTCGGATCGTGCTTCTCCGAGACTGTGGAGACCGACCAGCGGGTTCACACCCGACACGGCTGTCTGGAACTGCTCTCCAGGTGAGGCGTCCGCTCTTCGGATGGACCTGCGCAAAGTTAACTTGCCGAGGATAACTTCTTTGTACTGTGCTGGGTGGAAAAGTGGCGCTGTTTGATCTTAGAGTGAATAACGTAATCGACATGAGAGCATCGATCTCAAATGTTGCATGAATATGGGACATTTGCCCAATGCTACGAACGCTACAAACGGGACTAAAATGTCCTCTTGAATGTGGACCCTGACAGCCATCACCTGCTGCCACATCTTATCCTCACTACCCACCGCCATTACGTCAGTCATCACTCCGCTATGTCACCGGTCGCTTCCCGTTGTGTTCATCTCCACTGGTTCTATGAATTTGGGTCGGCCGGTCCGGGGCTCAGGGTATGTGGACCGGACGCTACGGTCCCGCTGCGCCCAATAGACTGTCCGCCACGGCAGGTGTCAATTTTCCGGTCTCTTCGCCGCCCACTTCTGTGGGCAGTGAAGATCCTGTGTCAATAGCGGCCTCAGAAATGTGCAAATATTGACCCGGACAAACCAATTTCCGGCTCGATTGTTGAACTTCTCACCGGTATTTGCGCATTCAACGAACACTTGAAAAACGAGAGCAGGTTTTCGCGATCATAGGAACGGAATGTTGCGTATGTCGCAATATCACATTGTTGGTCTATTTGATCAAACGTTCTTATATTGATGAACTTACGTTCCCCACCCCTCAACACTTGTTGGATCCTCGCGTCCTTCAGTCCCCGTTCCCGTATCCCTCACAATTTTAGCGAGGGATTTCTTCCCTCGTCTCCCGATAACCTTCCCTCGCGTCCCTGTTGTCCCCCGTCCCCAGCCACTATCCGCCATCCGTCCCTGTCGTCCCCAGCCATGAGGCCCGGCGCTCGGCCCTGTCGTCCGAGGGACGTGCTTCGGCTGACCGGCGTTCCTATTATCTGCTCCGATCGGCGGCCCAAAAAGCCGGCCGCCGTCTTCAAAGCAGGCGCGATCGGTCATTTGTCAGAGGCTGTCGCCGCCGACTGACGGCTGTGACAGGCGTCATAGCGACCGTCACAGAGCCCGTCACACGGCCCGTCACACAGCCCGTCACACAGCCCGTCACCGGTCCGTTACGAACCCGTTCGGACTGTGAGCACGGAACGCGATCAACTGACTCTGTCACCAATGGCAGTCGGTGTTATATCTCCTCTCACGAGAGTTTTACCTCGCCTCGGATCAGAACTGCGGCCTGTGATGTGTGATGTGTATCGATCTAGCACCTGCTAACAAGTGGTGAACGCCTGTTTTTGCAGACACAAACAGCGCATCTGCGAGCGGCTCCACAGCGAGAACAAGGCCGACTCGCGGCTGCGCTGCTGCACCGAAGACATGTGTAACATCGTCGACGATGCGCCGGTATCCGTCGATCTCGACGCGCGGATATCGGGCCCGGGCAACGGCTCACGAGGTGAGTCTGAGTAGTATTGACCACTGCGGGTCGAGGCGGCACGGCGCCGCTGGAAACTGCAACGCTGCTCGTGGGGTAACACCAGCGACTTGAACGCGCCGGGCTATAGCCTGTTACAACATGGAAAAGAGCCCTCCATTCTGGGTTATAGTTAGTCTTCTGCACGTGTCTAGAGCTCGCCGTGCCCGGTTAGAACGATCCCACCTCGCCTCGTCTCAAACTGAGGTTTTGAGTCTCGGCGAACTGTCCGAGTGAGGACGTCCCACAGCTCCGTACCGAAATGATTGACTCGTGCGTCGAGCGGGACCTCGGCAAGATGGATGGACGCCGGCGGCGACGGCGCGCCGGGGCGTGCGTCCGATCGAGCGCTGATTAATAAGGCGTCTCTCACGATGACTTGTTACTCGCCGCTGTCACAATAGCCGGCAAAAACTGCGACCAGCTGTCGGCCAACGGCTGGTTAAGATTCCGGCGTTTCCTCCCGTTTTTGCGTTGCCGTTCTTCGTGGTCATTAATTCACAATACAAAAACGGCCAATAGTATTCGGAGCGGTGGCTTCTTATGTAAACGGCCGGTAAAACTATCGAGGCTCCCGCATTATCATACATTCTCCGTGGATTATTTTAAAAGCATTCCAGCTCGCCTCGTCTGGAGAGCGTTTTTGCCACCTGATAACACCCCTTTGTTGGCAGTCGCTTTTAGGCAAACATCACTAGTGAATTAAATCTGGGCGTCTGCCCGCGCTCACTCGTGAAACTGGTCACGAAAGGACTCGTGAATACCACTCCGGTTGGCACGACAAGAAGCGTGCCGAAAACAAACCGGTGAGGGGTTGATGGTCGAGGAGCCAGGTCCTTTGTGCGAGCTCAGAAAGGACGGTGGTAAACACTCATCTGCCCGGACTGGGCCATTGTGCTCTGGTCCGCCCTGAGGACCTCCTGAGTCTGTAGCGGCGGCTGCGGGCGCTGAGTGTCGCCGCGCGGCGCTCTTGTCTCGTGCCGGATCAGCGAGCCGCTGTTTCACGATCACCTCGTCACGCGAGCCGGGCCGGGCCGCGAGGCACCGCTCACCGGCCGGCCGGCTCGGCGGGACAGGCGGTGGACCCCCCCCCCCCCCCTCCCCTCCCCGCCGTACGCCCCGGCGCCGCCAGACGCGACCGGCGCCGGTCGGCTCGGTTGCCATGGTTACCGTACGGCGAGGCTTCCGGCCTCGGTGTGACAGGTGTGGGACGTCGGCTGAGGGGCGGTGTGTGAGGGATGGACCCGGTGACCCTGTGCAGTGGAGGGAATTGTGAGGGACGAGTTGACGGCGGAGGGAGCCGTGAGGGATAGCTCTACCTTGGAAAGAGCCGTTTGAGGGACGGACGGACTCATGGAGGTAGCTGTCTGAGGGACGGACGGGCTCACGGAGGTAGCTGCCTGAGGGACGGACCCAAAGCGTGAGGAAGTGTGAGGGACTGGCCCTCGGTAGAAGTTAGAACATCCTGTGTGAGGGACGAGTTCTCGGTAGAGGGAGCTCTGATCCTCGAGGGACAGACCTACCGTGTTGACGTCGTGGCCGGCCGATTGTTGCGCCACCGGTTACCGGTAAAGTGCCGGTGACTGCACTCTAACGGTGCGACAGTTAGTCATACGGCGGCCGCTCCTGTCCGCTGCTGGTTTTGGTACTGAACTGTGTCCGGTCGTAGCAAAACTTCAGTATGGTAGCCGGCGAGATCTGCAGAGTAGGATTATTTGTGGGATCATTTCTGTTGAGCGGGGGGAGTTGAAAGAGTGCCGACCACAAATCCATCGTAAATTAGCTTGTTCAGTGGCACGGGACATAGTTCATTGTCAAGGTCAGCCTTGTTAGTAGCAAGTAGTGGCAGTTTAGGGCCCTGGCGCCGACAGGAGCACTGCCTCGCGTGCTGGTCCGGTGGAATTCGCCGGTCGGCCGCTCATGGCGGACTTATCTTCCATCTCTGCGGCCGGCCGGCCCCGGTCCCCGGCCGGCGCCGACGCGACGGTGGCTGCCCGCTGCGCCCGTCCGTCCCGTCCCGTCCCGGGTCCCGGTCCGGCGCCGTCTCCGGTCCGCCGCAGCCGTCCGGCGCCGCCTGGTACTGCCAGAGACCGCCGGCGGCTCTCTGTGACTGCTGCAGCGGCAGCCGGCACCGCCGGCTCAATGACTGTCACCCCGGCCAGTACCCGTAGCTGCCAGCGCCGATATATGGGCCGCGATATACCGATTGTTGCACGCTCGGCCGCTGCCTCTCTCCCCTCCCGCTCCGCCGCTGCCGCTCTGTCGGCGGCCGGCTCTCTGTTTGTTTATGGGTTCGTCTCGACCCTGCACTGGTATGGCCTGTCGACGCGCCTCTGGCCGGCACATTCCCCGGCCCACGCGCCTGACATCTGGCGGCCGCTGGCCGAAGCTCGGGGGCGGGTAACGTGTAATTTGCGGACCGGCGATTTTCAGTGGTGCCGGCTCGGCGGTCAGCTAGATTAGTGGTCGGCCGCTCCAATTGGGGAGGACGCCGCGGGAAGTGGGGATGGGAAGCGCCGGACGCCGACCCCCCCCCCCCCCCCCGGGTCCAGGTCCAGGTCCACAGACCCGCTGGGGTGGCATGGCGGCCGGCGTGGTCCGGGAAGTCTGGCGAGCGCCGTTGGTCGTCACGCGCACCCAGTCCTGTATATTTACGTCTGACTGTCAGACTCGTCATTTGTCAAACGGACCAAGGCTAGGCGCCGGGGCCGGATGGATTATTTTAACGACATCCGCAGGATGTATAGCGCTTGAGAACTTATGCTTCGGAGTTCGGGCTCCATTTGGCCGTTGGCGCATGAGTACAACAATGCATATTTTTATGTGCTCTGTCTCGGACTCTCGAGTCATGTTCAGTTGTGCGTTACATGTGACTGTCCGTGTTTCGTGTGTAGCATATCACCCACTTTCGTCACAAATAATTAAAGTAGCGCTCATGGTGGACGATTCGTCGGACCCGTGCTGGTCGTACCCTCTCCGACGTCGCATTTACAGCTACCCTGTTTAGATGCCCGTAACCGTGTCCCACTCTCGTTTACAGTGTCGTGTGTTCTCTGTAACAACACCGTAGCTAACCTCTCCTTGTTCTTTGTTGCAGTACCGCTGCCGACTCCGCCTGCGGAGCTGCTGAGTCTGGGCGGCGGCCGGCAGCACCAGCAGCACTCCCAACAGCGCTCCGGCGAGCTGTGGCTGCGCGCGGCAACCATCGCCGTGCCCATCGCCGGCCTGTTCATCCTCTCCGGCCTGGTGCTGCTGGCCGTCAGGATGCTGCGCCGCGAGTCCAAGCCGCATTACCAGTACGCCAAGGCGCCGCTGTGCTTGGAGCCGGCGGCCGGCGGCGCGGTGGGGGTGCGCGTGGGCCTGGCGCCGGCCGCCCACCCGGCCACAGCGGTGCCGGTCCACTGCGTGGTGACGCCTGTGGACTGGCAGACGGACCGGTGAACTCCCCGGCTGCCGCGATCGACTGTGATTGTGTGTTGTACGGCCGGGGGCGCTGTGCGCTCGGCGGCCGTCAGATGAGGGCACCAGGCGCCAGAGACGGGCCACGAGGGACCGGCGGACCGCGAGCCGCCGCCCGAGTCACAGCGGCGAGTCAGAGTCAGAGTCAGAGGTGACACCGACTGCGTGTGTCAGTGTTATAGCGCGGTGTCGTCCCCACAGTGACACGGTGTCAGTGTCGGTGGCCCATGTCTGGCCGACACGCTGTTCCTCAGGTATCGCTGTGGTCACTCCTGGCGCTCACTGGACCAGTGTCTTCCCGTCGTGCCAACGCCGCACGGAGGCACTCTCCTTCCCCTGGGTCATTTTCGTACACTGGGACCGAACTGGGGCGCTCGATGGCCGGTATCATCATTTCCATAAACCGTCATACCTTCCATCATAATTGCCAAACTTTGTACGCGTGAGCGCAGGGCCACTGTGGCCTACTTCAGCCAGTGATGTTGAACGTTGACGTCTGTTCTTCAGTGGCAGTTGACCACTGCACCATTTGTTCTGCTGTGTTAGTGTGTCCAATGTTAATTCAGTTGCACGCTTTTTTGTATGTACATAAGACGTATGTTTATTTCACCCAATTGTGATATTATTGATCTTATTTATCGTAAAAGACATGATAATAAACATTGTGCACATTGTGATGCTTGGTGTCAGTTTTGATGTACGAAGGCTGGGCTGTGGGAATTTTACGGACAGTTCGAGTGCCAGAAGCTTGCTAATCGTTGTAGAAAACGCACACTCGCTCAGCCAGACGCGACCATCATTTCACGAAAACGGCCTCACCGTTCACAAGCATGGCAGTGACGTGAGACGTCAAACGGACTACCGTCCAAAAAAAGTAGAGTGGGACAGACGGATAAGAACTGGAACAGGGAGATCATGGATGCCTGGGGATTGAGGTGAACAATTTATCACCTTGAAAATTGAAAGACAACCGTCTCGGACCTCCGTAAAATTTACCCGAGTGTATGTATAGGTAATCCGGTTAAGACTGAAGTGCCCTACGATGCAAAAGCTGGCAGGTCGTAAGTTATAACTGAAATCTCTACTTGGAGAAAAAGTCAATACATTGTTTTTATCATAAATGCAAAATAATTCCGATCGCAAAAGTTGACAACGAAATGAAAATCACTGGCGAAGGCGAGCCGATAACTTTCTACTTTTTCATAGGTGGCGCCATTATAACTTACATTTCTCTCCATAGATGGCGCTAGTAGTGAGCGCCTGAAGGTATGCTGTGCCGCATGTCTCGATCGCCGTGTGGTCGCGACCGCGACTGCAGCCCGAGGTAGGTGCTTTAGACAGACACACTGTTGATTGTTATTTGTTCAGAACAGGCAGTGCGGCTGCTGACGCTTATAAGCAATCGCACACCATTGAACAGTCTCAGCTAAGGTCGGGATATTTTAGAGTGAGGTCCAAGTAGGAACACTACGGTAGTCAGCGCGCCTCTCACGACAGGCGAGGAGGGAGGTGTGCACCTGAAGGCGGAGGTCACGTCACCGCTGTTCTGAAACACGTCTATCGACTATCACGCATCGTATTGTATTGTATTGTATTGTATTGTATTGTATTGTATTACCGTCATGGATAATCCACACGGGGCGTGGCGATTTTAGTCCAGAGTATGTAGAGTCTGAGTCGGGCATGAACAAAGACATGCGGGGACAAGAAACACAGGCATACATATTCAATCGCTGGACATTCGTCTCTCTATATACATACGGACGATTGAAGACAGCACACTGCACACGGATTTCGCACCTCCTTCCCCCTGACCCTGACACGGGTCATCGTCGGGCGGTCGCCATCGCCGGACAGACTGCAGCCTTGGCCGCACGGGCGAATTGGGCGGGGCGTTGTTCGATGACACCGGGAGGCAGACTGTTGAGTAGACATCACGTTAAATACGTTTATCACGTTAACCCTATTCCTGGCGGGGGGGGGGGCTCAGGAGCCCCCCCCCTGAGGTTTTTTGGTTATTTCTCCCAAACGCGTTGAGCTAGGAAGCTCAAATTTTCTGACTTTTCCTAAAAGGCTTCTACGCAACATGTCTGAAAATTTTGAGTTGATCTGACCTCAGGTCAGGTCACCAGAGGCGGTTTGGTGACCCTACCTCAGAAAAGTTTGCAATCACGCCAGAGCTAGAGTTTTTGACCGATCAATTTCTTCTCTTCAGGCTTTAGTTAGGGTACCAGTATGTGCAATTTGTATATCTCGGAATTTTGATATCGGTGACCTAAGGTCAGGTCAGTTTCGCGACCTCCCCATTATAAGTCAATGGGGGAAAAATCAACTCCCTGTTTTTACCACTAAAACGGGTCGGAATGGCCCCATATACCATACATGACTTCATATACGATCAACCTTCACTACCTTGAGGTCTGTTTTGCTGTTGGGCAGCTGTGAGGTCATGTGACGTCATCAAAGGTCACCAAAGGTTTTTGGCCAATAACTCCGTACAGGAACAAGATACAGACGCGTGGATGGTCTCATTGTGTTCAGCTCGTCAATACGCATCGAATGATATGCATGATGACCTCGAGGTCACGTGACCTGAGGTCAACCTTTGACCTTGACCTTTCGAGGTCAACATATATATCATTCGATGCGGATTGACGAGAGGATCACGATGATGCCCTTAGTTTGTTCCTATCAAGACTAATTCGAAAGTTATTCGAGAAAAACTCTCTCCATATCTAGCGCCGCCATTTTGACTTTTTCGACCCCTGTGACGTCATCTTTGACCTGACCTGAAAATGACCTTAGTAAAAATTGTAGATCTTGACCGTGCGTATCCGATGCCGTTTACCGTTTGTCGCTGCGATGTGTAGTTTTTGAGATCTGAAGGGGGGGCCGAATCGGCCCCCCCCCGCCAGTTTCTTGTCCCGGCGGAGCCCGCCAGGAATAGGGTTAAAGTGTTACAGTGCAGCATTTTTATAAAATACGTTTATCAAACATGTGTAAAAACGTTTATGGGAGAGCGAGCTGTCAACTACAAGCTCACCAAAACAGTGGCGAGCCGACAACTAAATGCACCAAGATAACAAGCCGTGCACTAAATCCACCGAAATATCGAGAGTGCCTCGCCAGGCGCGGACTAGTTCACACCAAGACGGTGAGCCACCAGTACAAAAAAGTCGGAACACTGAACCTAGGCAACAGCGAGGCGCTAGTCACCGACGCATCCTGAAGCTCGCTGAATCGGATCGGCTACTGTAGCGAACTGTCATCTTCAAGTCCCCTTGGATTCTGCTGAGACGGGTGGTGCCTGTCCCGTGACTTGTAGGCTGCCAATCGAATTTGCAGATGCGAAGGCCGAAGCTTACCGTGCCTATCAAAGTCGGACTGGTCCCCCACTCGACCGGCTTCAAATGAGCCGCGGGCTTCTCGATTCCCCGCTACTCTGAGTCTGCTGAACTCGTTAACAAATCTTCATAATATAGCCTAGGTATCGAATGCCGTAGAGACTCATTACCTACTCGAAACCGAGCTTCACTTCCGTACCTACTTACGGGGAATCTGAACCTTCGATGCCAGCTGCGTTATGTTAAGTAATAAGTACCTACATAAATATTGAAACGGCGTTCCAAAACGAAAAGACTGAGGAGCAGACCATGCAATTTATAATTATATTATGATTGCCTTTGGAATCGAATTCTGATTGGTGCATTTCAGGCATTTCAGGCAATGCCTATAAATATCTCAGGTTTTGATAAAGGTAGCTATTTCTAGGGATAATTCTAAATATCACTAGATTCAGAGACGATCTTGCTTGTGCTGCCATCTATATCAAATTTTATTTAATATGCCGTTTGTGCAGTGTTGACTAGAGTATTTGACCCGTAGGAATGAAATACAGTTTTAAATATTTATTTTAACTTGAATTTGTCTATTCAAATTGGGATAACGGTCCTTATTAATCATTCAGGTAACCCTCTTTCACGTGGCATAACCAAAGCGCTTGTTGACCATCAGCTGGTAACCGATCTCTTCCGCCATTTTGGCCTAAAACAGTTGGTTGGGCGTCGTTAGTGGCGGTGTGTGTGGCTGGAGCTAATTTAAAGTAAGTATTTATTATATCTGGCTGTGACTACTTAACGTTTTTTCTTATTTCAAGCATATTCCGGTGCGGTACGGTTCATTTTAGTCCAGCTAGATGGCTGCTTTTTATCACGTGCTTAAAGTGGCGCAGTTTGCGGTGCTGATTCATCTGCTCTTGTTAGGTATTTTATCGGATAATTTGTATGGATATTGACATAATATCATTGAAATATTTATTTAAATTAATTTTGCAATGGTTCTTAAAGGTTGTTCATTAAGTTTTGTATTTTTTGTTGGGGTAGCCTTTGAAATATCAGTTGGGCAAACTAGACCTTTGGAATCAAAATATGGAGGCATCAAAAGATTGATTCTTTATGACCATATTTGGGCAAAAATGCAGACCATTTCTAACTTACCAATCACATAAAAATAAGAGAGTGTTTCAAGAAGGAGCATGCCTGATCTTGAACAGAAATGCTGGAACTATCTCCTAAGCAAAATAATATTGCTCCTATCATAACAATTTGAATTCTATAGGTAGTGAAAGGCAATCAAGGAATTGATTCACTTTAAACAGATAATCATAATATTGATTCCCCATCAGCTGGCTAATCAATATTTTGATTCACAGGTAATGTTAACAGATAGGCAACAATAACTTGCAGGAATACAGCATTTATCTTGCTATTATTCTCATTTAGTGGTATCCTCAGCACCGCAACAGATACCTATAGCATTGTTGTACTTTATCTTCACTACATTTGATAACAATTCACATTTTTTACATGTCAAGAATACAAAAACTAAAGCAGCAGGTAAAAACCATATAATAAATATAAAAGCACTACAACAATGATAATTGGGGGTTTGAAAATTTCATTTTGCCATTTTACACAAATACTGATTGTTTAGTAGGCGGTTCATGATACAAAAATAACATACAGTGTGATTTCCTCAAAACAGCTTTTACGTGATGGACAGTGGCTCTGTCTTTTTCCCATTCACAAGGCCAAAGGGACAATTTCTTAGTTTTGAGGTAACAATTTTTGCAAACCTATCACATTTTTCTACCTTTTTAAAGAAAAATCTCGCCGTCATGGGCCTTTTTTCAACCGTAACGATACATTTGAAGTCAAAAGTGTACCATAATGAATCAAAAAATTGATTCCATGCCCATATTTGGTCATGGCTCCTCCCACCAGAATCAAAATATTGATGCCTCCATATTTTGATTCCAAAAGTCTAGTTTGCCCAACTGATATGGGAGGACGGTGAAAACAGGGCGCCTGGGGCGATTTGATCAAGGCTCTTGAAATTCACTCACACAAACCACGTGACAATCACTGTTTAGAAGGCATAAAGAGGGGGAGAGCTTCTCAATAGTCACATGACGTAATATGCCCTTCGGCGCCCTGTTTTCACTGGCGTCCGAAAAATGGTGCTTCTGCTATTAATTTTTGTTCAATAATCTGGAAGGGTTTCAAATTTCAATGGATTTGTCTTATTTTCACCTGTTCTTATTGCAGTTTTCAGGCTTATTTTATATGTGCTAAATCACTGACCTTTTCTCTGATCAAATCAAATGAAAGCAATTAAACACTTTTAACCATCAAAACATCACAGGAGTTTCACTTTGCACTTTGCAGTTTACTCACCTGGTTCACTCACCTGGTGGGGTTCCCAATCTCACGTCTGCAGACAGGAAGGAGTAGGCAGGGATACAGTAGGAACCCGCAGACACAAGGCGCACCAGCAGTTGCTACTACCGGAGTGGAGCGCCTGCACATATGTTTGCGCGAAAACAGGCATGGTTCAAGATGCAAACAAGAGTAGTTGTGTGTACATAATTGATGCAGGAGAATCAATAGTTTGCTTAAGCTATTTTTCAGCAATTAAAGTGTACCAGGGCACTGTTGGGTTGCTGTTTTTCATTAGCATGCTGCATGTATTTCATGCATTTCTAACAAAGTTATAACTTATATGATGAAGTTACAATATTTATTTTAACTTTTTAATGGTTCAGACTTCAGATGCCTTCCCCGTGATCATGACACATATATTTAAGTTAAGGTTCTCGGTATTGGGAGCTTTGTTGCTTTTCGTTTTTAATGTTATCAGGATGTTACTTATTGATAATCTTACATAACAATGTATAACTTTGGATATGTGCCTAGTTGTATCTAGAATTCTGGAGCTCCTGAATTTGTCTGTCAGTCTATGACTTGACCTGTCAACTGGTTCGCTGGCTATATTTTTGCTTATATGTGCTGGTAGCTGAAGTGATAATTTTGGACAGGGAATTTGAGCTATTTTGAAGTAGGTGCTTAGTTCTTAAATGTAAATTCCCCGTTATGTGGGTATTTATTTTATCAGTTTTTGAGTGGAACTATCACAGCAATGAGTAGGTAGTTTGAGATACTGGGTGGCAACTGGCATCAGGCATATGACCACTGAGATGAGTGGCCCAAGCTCCAGGCCACCTCAAGGATGGATAGGTACCTACTTTTTAACTTACCAAGGTGTTTTTTCTTTTCTTTCTGTGTCACTGACTCTCTACCCATTATCAAGTGACCAGGAGTGGTGATGAAACAGGCTTCTGAAGATTTTTGTAAGGGTACCCACTGCAAAATTGATTATTCTTAGTGCCCAGAAGGTACCAGCTACTTATAGTATCTTGCTTGAGAAAAGTCTTAAATTTATTTTAGTGTAAAGCTTGTGTCACACTTCATTGTGAGGTCAAACAATTTATTCACTTGCATTAGGGTGCATCTGATTTTGTTATATAACAACATATCTGGTGCTGGTTGTTATTAGGAAGTGAGAACTGCAATAATTTGACATGGTGCTGAAACAATTTTTAGCATTTCCTTGGGGCGTAATCATAAAGATAACAATGACCCTGTGTCATCTTGTGTTTCTTAAATAATTTGTTTATTCTCTATTGGAAACACATCTTATAATGTGGACCAAAACAATTAGGTACAAAGATACAGTTGTTGCAAGTTCACTGCATGATTTTTGTTTCACTATGTAACATTTGGTTGCCACTCCTAAAGTCAAAATTATTCTTCAAATGATGTTACAATCTGCATAGATGCATTGTAAATGAAGTTTGATGTTAGCACATTTTTTCATTGTTTTTATATTGTATTACATATCAAGATTCATTTCTCAGCAGAGCAGTAAATAGCTTGCTTCCAACACAGTGTGTGGAGGCAGGTTCACTATGGTGGAAGCTAGGCTTTCACTACAGTAGCCTTGCTGTTCCATAAAAGGCTGAGGGATGTCTATGCAGAGATCGTCATCACTGGCTTCACCATACTGCCTTGACAGGTAGCAGATCATGGGGAGGGAATGACTTTTCATCAGGGATGCGGAGCCGGAGCCGGCACATTTTGCCCGGAGCCGGAGTCGGAACCGTCAAAAAAGGGGACGACTCCGGCTCCTTTTTTTAACAGGAAAAAGTTATTGACCTGTAATTGGTTTTGACAGTTCAAGGCAGTAAAACATGCGGTATTCAAAATATGAAAATAGCCTTGTTATGCAAATACAGAAGCAACGTGCACCAATCCCATCGTCTTTTCTTCCTTCCACTCATATTTAATTGCATAAGGGATCTACTGAGTATTGGAGCCGGGGCCGCCGGAGCCGGACCATTTTACTCGGAGCCGGAGCCGGAGCCGACATGGCATTTCACCCGGAGCCGGAGCCGATTTTTTTTCTCCGGAGCCAGAGCCGGAGCCGTCTGAAATTTCCACGGCTCCGCATCCATGCTTTTCAAGAACTTAATTGTTGATTGTGCATTGTATAAAAGCACCAACAGACAGCATGCCTAACAATAGGCGCAGTCACTAGGAGAAATGACATTTGTCCAAATGCACATATGAGCAGTAAAATAAATGAAATAAACTATAGTGTCATCATTTCCTGACCACTACTGGTTGAAGTGAGTGCACTAGCTTGATTGTTTCAAGTGAGCTGTTGAGCATTCGTATTCTAATTGCAGTTTTTGCACCCCACAGGCCACCCGACCATCTGCAGACACCAATCATGGGAAATGCCTTCGCAATGCTCTTCAAAGGCCTGTTCGGCAAGAAGGAGATGAGGATATTGATGGTCGGACTGGACGCTGCCGGTAAAACCACTATCCTCTACAAACTCAAACTAGGAGAGATCGTCACCACAATTCCCACAATCGGTGAGTGGTTTAGAATGGTTGCTTAGTCTAGATTTTTTATCTTGAAAATGCTTGCACCCACTACAGTAAGCTGAAGCTAATGTTGTTGTCTGTTTCAAGGAGGGCTTGTGTGATTACTGATAAATATTTTGATTTTAGCATCGATGGTTGGCTTGTGTCAGTAAGAAGTGTCTTCATTTGCCTCAATTGTTGCATGAGAAAGCTTTGATATGGTAACCTGTTACGTAATACCCATTATGAATCTCGTTGTCGGTGATAAAGTTCTTTGCGTATTTACGATGCTGTTTTATACCGCATTTGTCGCTTTGTATATTTAAACCTGCTTGATTGTGGCCATCATCTTTCAGCAGTACCTACCTATCCCCTCTCCTGTTGTTGCTGAATGATGATTGAATTATAAGTGTCATATGCTAGTTATAGTTATTCTTTAGCACCATCCTCAGAGCACAGTCTCGGTCAGGAAGTCTCAGTTGTGTCTATCGGACAATTGCGTACAGTCTCTGTATCCCCAACCATGTGCACTGTGTGACTGTGGTGTGAGTCAGGGACATGTGCCCCCGGGCGGCGGCCCGTCGCCACTATGTCCCAGTGTTCAGACCACCCCTTGGCGACCGTCTGAGGTCGCTGTGACAGCTCAGCGCCGTCACAGCTGAGCGCCAGTCGCACCAGTGGCCGTGCCCTGTCTCACCACGCGTCCCGGTCCGAGCGGGTGCTGCGGTGAGGGTGACTCACCAGCCGGGGTAAACCCCGGCCGGTCCGCCGCCGGTGTTGCCGTTACTCACAGACTCCAGCTCACCGCTGATTGGGATTATTACAACCGGGACCGTATCGCGGCCGCATCCGCTCACTGCTGTGTGGGCGGTGTTTTAGTGTTTTATTTAATTGCTGAATGTTGTTGTGGTTACCTTATCGCTTGCTTTGTCTCCGCCAGGCTTCAACGTCGAAACTGTAGAGTACAAGAACATTAGCTTCACAGTATGGGACGTCGGCGGTCAGGACAAGATCCGGCCTCTGTGGAGGCATTATTTCCAGAACACACAGGTGAGGCGTCTGTCCTGGCCTTTCTCTCGATCTCTCCCCTTGTCCTCCTCAAAAAATTCTCCTCCCACCCATCCACCCGCACATGTTCTTGACATGACAACTAATGCTTTTGTAAGCGGGAATATGACACAATATCAAATGGGGCTGTTTTAGAACAGTTAAACTGCACACTAGTCCGACTCAAATTGGTGGTATCGTTAGGATGTATGCGTACGTTTGAGGATTGCAAACGTTATGCGATAAAACAGGAACACGATATCAGTTTGCGAATCGTGTTGGTAACTGTTATCGGTCCGTGTCATAAAACGTGGCTTTGAATTATTTATCGGCGATACCCCGTACTTCAGCAGGTTTAGTGAGCGTAACCCGCTCGCTAACTTCTTCAGCATTTCTGCAAGAATACTGAATGCACTGGTTGCAGCCGCGGCTATCTTTCATAACCAAGATAAATTCTATAAATAAACAGGCGGCCGTAACGTTCTGTCCATCCGGTTGGACAAGTGACCTTGTCGGCCGTGAGTCAATGTAGCAGTTGTATGACATCAGACTCGCCACCCAATCGGCGTACGATAATATGACGTCATCTTTGTGCAGAGTGCTGAGCCACAGCCAGCCACGGGTATTCTGCATCCTTAGGCGTCGAATCAGGTCTCGGCTGGTCGCCTGTTGATCGTATAGGAGTGCTTGGGTGAAAACTCGCTGACGTTAGGTCCGTACCGTGACCGTCAGTTTCTTGGTTCGTTGGCTCCACCATCGTCCACATACGGGGCATTAGTTCGGCCGTGAAAGGCCATATTCAGCCATAGTGCTCCAAATGTTCATTTTTCATGTGCCGCAAATGGCTGTCATTTTTGCCAAATTTACGACGTAAGACATAACTACCGGTTCGTTCTGTTGGTTGGCGCCTCACTTACTGGTTCGGTGTGTTTACAATTATTTCGTATACTTATACAAAGCAATGGAATTTGGAACCTTACGAAACGAGCAATGCTAGTTAAAATGTTTTGTCTAATTAATGCTGTCAGTCGCGTCAATACCGTTTGCGCAACACGAATGTCCTTGATGCCCAGCTACCACAGTATGACAAATCGACTTTTAGCACGATCGGACATGGGACGCTGCTCGAATACCTGACAAATTGAAGTGTAATGTGTATATTTGGGATGTCGTCGCCTAATTGTGATCAAAATCAAGCTATGCATTTGAGCTCGCGAAATGACATCCGTCCTACTATTTCAGCTGCTTCGGTATGTCGGTGGCAAACTGTATCGCTATGCCCTTAGCAAAATTAATTATACGTGATCGACTGTGGGAAGATCATGTGCTAACTTATGTCTTTATCCTTTTCGCCGTGTTTGGTCTTAAGTTTGCATGACAGGTCACTGTTGAGTAACCAAGTCGCTTAGCTGGATCACTCACAACTAACGCCAATGTCTTGTCATTGCTACCTCGTATTTGTACCACGTACGTTCACATACGAAATGGCAAGAAAGGGGACAGACTCATTAAGCCAGCATTGAGATTTTCTGTCATCAGGCCACTCCCCATCTATACTATGCTGACCCATCGTTCTTCCCATCTGCCCTTAGTTGTCCTGCAGTGTTTGTGCCTCCCCTCCGTTCTGACCGCACCTCTCCCTCTCGACAGGGCCTCATCTTTGTGGTGGACAGTAACGATCGGGAGCGAGTGGGCGAGGCGCGCGAGGAGCTCATGCGGATGCTGGCCGAGGACGAGCTGCGGGAGGCCGTGCTCCTCATCTTCGCCAACAAACAGGTACGGCACCGGTGCGAGTCTGTGGGTCTGTCCGCTGGAGACGGACGCTGATCGCAGGAGCCGCGCGATGTCATGCGATGTCGCCCGCCGTGGTTTTTGTCTATATGCGGTTTGTATCCCTTCCAGTGTGTAACGATTTTCTAAAAACCCATGTCTCGCAGCTAAGCTGTCCTATATCATTATTGTAATTGGTTGTCTTGGGGGTATTCTTGGCGACTGCTGTGTTCCACTGACGGCTTATTGCTTCAGCTACCGTGATTAAGTTGTGGGCGAACTGTCAGGTCTGATATCGGCTTATCGGTGGGTCAATCACTGCTCTGAACCTGGGGCAATAATAGCTCATCCATGGGAGTGGCAGCTGCATGCCAGCGTTCGGAGAGTATCCGGCGAACCATAGCATTGATCTAGTTATGAAACCTTCTGTTTGCTGTCCAAGACTCGACTTGTGGGTGATGTGGACGGGTGCTACGGCTGTTTGAGTTAGCCTCCGTTACGTAGGATTTTACGTGAGGTTAACGGGTTTGGGTCCGTTTTTTGCATATGAACCGTTGACCGCAAACGAATGACTGGCATACCCGTATCAGCAGCTGCTTTGTTGCGGGTCTGGTTGGTCGACTTTTCCTTGTATGGTATTGCGTAACTGTGATGCGGGCGGATTAATGATGGGTTGAACTGACGGGCGCTGTGTTGATAGGACCTGCCGAACGCTATGAACGCCGCCGAGATCACCGACAAGCTTGGCCTGCATTCGCTGCGGAACCGCAACTGGTACATCCAGGCGACGTGCGCCACATCCGGAGACGGTCTCTACGAGGGCCTCGACTGGCTCTCCAATCAGCTCAAGAGCGCCGCTCGCTAGACGGACCGCACAGCCACTCACTGAGCGACCGGGCGCACGCGCTGACCGCCCACCGTGTGCGCGCGCGCGTGTGCGAGTGAGCGAGCGAGAGAGCCACCGGCGGCACGGACTGAGCCACGCTGAGAGACAGACATTCCGAGGGAGAGAGAGAGAGCGAGCGCGCGGCCGCCGGCCCGGAGAGCCGGCGGCGCGCCGCGGGCCGGCCGGCGCCCGCAGAGCGGCACAGTGGCCACACAGCGCGCCCTGGAGCTCGCCGGCCGCTATTCGCGTCCAGTGTTGTGCTCCTCATCGTATGAATCGTGTTACTTTGGCTTGCAATCGGGTGGGCTTTTATCAATATTTATGATCAATTATCGCTGTGCTCCCGTTCGGCATTCTGTAAATGAAATTGTTTGATTTAGAAAGAATAAATATTCTCCACAATTAACAAATGTTTGTTTAGTGTAATCCGGGTGTTTTGATGTTAGAGGGACACGATTTTGGCACAAAACTCATCGTATATAAAGTATCTGACCGGTATGCTCGCTGCTGAGTAACTGAGGATTTACAATACAATCGTCGAATAGCGAACGTCAGCTGTGGAAGCTATAATCGTAAACGTAGCCACTTCTACTGGCAAATTGATGTCCAGCGCCGGAGCCGATGTGCGGATGGGAATGGTTCATCTGTTTTTAGTAACAATGCTTCCGAAGCGTCGCCTGATTCACTGCTTGCAAGTCAGATGTCTGACCGATTTCGCCATAGCTTGTAATGCCACCGTTCGTCAGTTCCGTCTTCCGTCAACGACCCCACCCTCGCCCTCGGGACCCGACGGCGGATCCCGATCGCACCTGTGTGGCTGTGACGTCACCAGCCGCCTGCTGGGCCACAGCTGCTGCTGCGGCCGCGCACTGGGGCTGGGCACCGACGGTGGCTGCGTGAGAGCTGCCGGGTCCGCAGTCGGCACCAACCGGGAGCTGCTGCTTATCGAGTCAATATAACAGCCTCTGGATTACAATTGGAAAACTTGCATAGACCTGGGAACAGGGGGCATGGCAGGGACGTAGGAGGGGGCAGCAGTGGCTGCCTGGGGGGAGGGGGGCAGCCCCTGGAGTTCTATAGCCTTGGTACACACTGCATTGAATCCAGGGGCCGTATTCACGTCGATCATTTTCGTAAGAATTTCCGTGAGTTTGACCTACTTCTTAAGTTAATTTTTTTATTCACGTGAACTCCGTCGATAAAAACTTAAGAAGTGTCGACGTGAATACCAAATTATACTTACGAAAGAAAATCGACTTACGAAGTCGACGTGAATACGGCCCCTGATCCCTGCCCTCGGCCGTTTCCTATTGTGGCTTGTGGTCATTAATAGTGACAATATACACCTTTGAAAATTGACATTTAACTCGGAATATGAGCTATATTATAGCAATCCTACTTAAGAAAACGAACTTCTGTGTTGATATTGCAGTACGTATAGTCATTTTTGCGTCTCATAAGTAATATGCCTGGCGTCAAGAAGAATCTATAGGCTCTACAATAATTTAGACATAGTGACTCAACAACTCTTCGTACCAATTATGGCGCAGAGTTTCCAATCCTTTCAGAGCATTCGTGTATTTTCAAGACAATCCTGCTCACGATGCGTGAGTCGAGAAAACCTTTAACGACGTTCGGTTTAGTTCTTTATCAGAAATAGAAAAAAACGCCCTTTAGGGATTGTATTATATTTCTGAACATAAGTCACTGAAGGCAGAGTGATACTTTTTCATAAATGACAAAACACAGTATGTATCTTCGAAATTCCATAATTGCTGACTCCTGTTGCTGATTGGCTGCTTTGTCATATTGGTCGTTACGAATGGCGTCGCTGAACACATTTTTGCTGTGGCTTTGCTTTGTCTCGCTTGCCATTTCAATTTATGTTATTATGTAAGCACAAATTTGCGCGCTTGGATTACAGGAGGTTCGTTGTCAATTATTGTCCTCAAAACATGACTTCAGGATAAAGTGATCTGGTGCTGTTTCCCAATTGGATTTCTGCTTCCACGCTACAATGAATTATGATATGTAATTAAGTTTTTGGTTTGAAAAATTGTCAAAATTATGTTCAGTATCAGTAAGTGGTATGTATCTCATTAAGATTTTGGGCATAGTTTAAAGTCCCAAAGTTGTAAGAACCTATAACAGGTATATGCAAGTCATTTCTCGTAAGAAGGATCGTCATTATGTGCTTATGGTTTATGGAGCCTTCACTGACTAAAATTGTGTTTGTTTACTTTTGTTGTAATTCCGCAATTCTGATTCCATAAGTGTTGATGCCACAATTATGGAACCTGTGACCACTTGCAGCATTGCAGCCTGCAAGCTGGAGCTGTGAGTGGACTTCTTCCTAGCTATCCCTGTCATCCCCTTATTTGTATGGCTGTTCTCTGAATGAGGCTTCTAACTACTAAAGGCTTGGAACAGGTGAATTAAAAGCTATTAGACTTCTCAAAAGACTTGTTTTAAATGGAGACCTTAGCAATAATTCTGCTCAATCTAACCTTTTTGACATCTATTTTACCCTTTTCAGGTGGTGATTCTAACATGCCCAAAATAACACAAACGTTTCCTGTTGTGGCCTTGCAGCGATTGCAGAAAACTTATGGTAAGACCCTTGTAAGAAGACTGATGCTAATGTCGATGTGAGAAGATGCAGAAGATGTACTAGGCATTGTTATTTGTACCTTAATTGGAAAATTTGGAAAATGCTTCATTACATCTGTAGCAGTAGTGTTGGGTAGCTTGCTCTGACTGCTCTCAATTCATCCATCTTTCTGACATACTTACAACTAGTTACAAGGGATACTGCATTGCTATGTTGAATGTTAATTTTGAAATATGCAACATTTATCAGAAATTTGATTCCTAGTTCTGATGACCCTCAAGGTAAGGCAAGGTATGGTCAGGTATTTAGGGTACCTATGAGCAAATTGGCTGTCAAATGATGAGCTAACAGTGGATGATGGACAAATAAGGCACAGCTTCTTTCAGAATTGGCAGGGTTTGAATCACTGCGGTACAGACAGTCACAGCCACAGACACACTTTAATAGGGCAGGACTGAATTTCAAAATTTCTGGCTGCATTCAGTAGATCCCACATTCTTGTAATGTAGGGTAGCCAACCATGTTTTGTTTGTCTTTGTGGATACATTTCAATGCTCCACAATAATTATCTATTTTCATATATTACCTACAACTTTTTTCAGTGATCACTGAACACTCATAAAAATTATCTGTTTTCAGGTGTGAGTAGAAAGTGTGCAAATGTTATACTTCTGAAGCAACAGGAAATAAGAGAAGATGATGATTATGATGTGATGTCTACACTTGGATTGCTGCATGTAAGTTCATATTTACCAGAATAATGAGGTCAAACTGGCATTTGATTTAATTAGGGCTGAGATGCATCAACCTTTAACCCTAGAACGCCTAGGGGGGGGGGGGTTGTATCAACCCCCCCCCTGAGGTTTTTTCGAAGTGCACGCTAAACGGCTTGTCGTAGCGGGCTGAAATTTTCAATACCCTCTGGGGCAACCTTTGCGCATCTTTTGCCGAAAAAAATTGATCGGGTCATGTCAGGTCACGGAGTTATGACGTCATAAGAGGTACAGCCTCCGGCCGACAGTTACCAAACGTGTGCGCCGAATCCCTAGGTTTTCTGCCGGTGATACCCACATTGTTTGATGGATCATGATGAAACTTCCCATGCATGTTGGGGCAAGCATTGGCTATCGGGTGGTGCAAGAAAATTCACCGGGTCAGGTCAGGTCACGGAGCTATGACGTCACAAGAGGAACAGCGTCCGGTACTATTTTTGAAAAGCGCCCGAACCACTATTTTGCTAATTCTTGTCACCTCAATGGGAATATGCAGCAATATTAGCTTCTATAGGGAGCAAATGGACCTCCCAAATCCAAAAATACAATCAGATTTCAAAAATTTAAATTTTGATTTTTCGAATTTCTGCCGCCGACTGTGACCTTGCCGACTTCCGGCGCTTCCAACGCGCCATTTTTAGAGCTAGGGAAACGAAATACATACCAAACGATAGAGAATTGATCAAGGAACACGATAGTGAAGGTTTCAAGTCGATAGCTCCCACCGTTTTGCCGCAATCGCCGCGGAAAGTTGAAAAAGTTTGATTTTTTCGGAAAATTTGACCTTTGACCGGTCATAAGTAGGTCAAATGTTGACCTAGGACCAAAAAATATACCACCAATCGCGAGATCTCGTTGAGAGCAATCCGTTGGTTTTTTCCGCTAAGCTCTACGACCTTCCGTTTCGAAACGCCAGGGGGGGTCGTAACAACCCCCCCCCCCTGGTCGTTCGTGTTATGAGAAATGGCCTGGTCGTGCGAGGGTTAACCTTGAGTAGGCTCTTTAGTGGCTAGTCTATATTAAATCAACCATATTTGGGCCATTTTATCTGTTACCAAGGGAGTTTTTTTTTTAATTGACACTGTACCAGCACATCTCCGTGGATCGTACAGCGATGTCTACTCCCATTTCATGGTATGTGCGGAGCTTTGGCCCTGCCGCAGTGTGGTTTGCTGGCCGCAGCTGCTCCTGTCGGCCAGATTATGTGCGGGGGTGTTTTGCCGGGTCCGTTGGCCCAGCACCGGCGCCGCCTTTGGCCGTGTTATCCGGCCGGGCTCTCACGAATAAAATGTTGTTTTTGCCAACCAGCCTGTAGATGTCCACTTACCCATTTTTGCTGAGGTCAGTTCATCTAAATATTTTTCGATATTTCTTTTCTTGAAGCCCTTAGAAAAGCACTTGCTAATCGGTCCACATGCCGTTTTGTGCTCGCTCAGAAATGGAAACTGGACTTGGAGCTGGTGACCCGATTTCCCCAAATCCTGAAGCGGCCACCCTACGCTCTCGACCATCACAAACACATTCTGGAAGAATGTGGCATCACTGTGGGCGTCTCCAGCCTGGCTTCGTGAGTACATTATTGGTATCGGTAATCCTTCGTGACCTTGTTATCGATGTCATGCTACCATGCTTGACATTAAATGCCTTTCGAGCTACGAACAACAAAGGCCCAACATAATACCGGCATAGCTGGAGTAAGATTTAACTAGTGAACTTTCTCGGCTGATGTTTTTCAGTATGATGTCGTGTCGGGGGACTGACATATACTTCTGCCGGTGTAATGGATTCAGATCTCATCTGTGTGCATCTGTATCTCCGGCAGCTACCTGAAGGTGAACCGTTCGTTCCTGTTCGCTCTAGAGGCGCACGGAGCCATCCCGGCGGGCCATGACGTCATCGGCAGTCTGTGCCGGTCAGTGGAGCTGGCGCCGGCCGTGGAAGACACCGTCAGGTGAGCAATGACTACTGTACAGAGTGCCGAGACGTGTTCAGTGTGACAGTGCCGGTCGGTGCAGCTGGCGCCGGCTGTGGAGGATTCAGTCAGGTGAGCGGGGACGTCACACACAGACATAAAGAGTGTTGGGTTATGCTCGAGCTGTGATGCATTCTGTCCTTTGGTCTTGGCTTCCAACTAATGTGTCAGATGTGTTGCAAAGTTGAAGAATTTCGTATTTTACCGTGAAGTTCGGTCTTGCGCAGGGGCGCGGGAACTACTTTCCGACTGGGGGGGGGGGGGGGGCGGGCACACCATAATAGATTAACCTAGGGTACCCCCAATCTAGTTTTCTCACCGGTTTTAGGCCACTTATTTTTCACCCCTCGGCTTTTTCAACAAAAAAGAAAACATTTGCAAAAAAGTGTGGTATTCCGTCTCAAAGCTGTGGGGGCACCGCCCCCACGGCCCCAGAGTTGGGGGGGGGGGCAAGCTGCCCCCACTGCCCCCCGGCTCCCGCGCCTATGCTCTTGCGACCATATGTATTTCGCTTTTTTTTGCTCCACGTCCACGGAAACTTTTTGACTTGCCGAGCCGTTCACCTTCCCTCGTCTCCCCCTCTCCTTCTGTGTGTACTGAGCCTACCCGGTGTAAACACGTACCCGGTCGGTTCCAGGGGCTCGCTGGGCTCGGTCCAGTCGCGCACACTGCTGGATGTGCGCCTGGCTGTATTCCAGCAGTACCTGCGCCAGCGGCTGGACTGCGACGCCAGCGACGCTGAGGCCATGATCACCAAGTATCCGCGAAACCGGCACAAGAGCCTGCGACTGACTGCGCGCATACTGAAGCTCCTGGAGGCACAGGGACTCGCCGCCGAAAAGGTACGGTTGCAGATTTAATGTCCGTCCGTTCGTCTCCTAGGAAGTCTGGACGGAAAAGGAACGATCTCGGTCTTGCTAATTGCTAGAGAATCCTTAATTTCTTGTTGGCGTCAAAGAAGTAGCTTCAATAACGTTTCAATGCGATTTGTTTCACCGGGCAAGTTACTTTTGATTGCTAGGATGTGACCAACGCGCTGACTGGTGAACCGTACTGACGCTTGCTGACTCTCCGTGCGCAGATTGTGCGCAACCCGTACCTGCTGAACACCCACCCTGACCAGCTGGAGGCGCTGCTGGAGAACTGTCCTACCGTGGCCAGCACCGACATCCGAGAGATGCTGCGCAAGGTGCCGCGCATCGCCTACATGCCCTGGCACAACACGGCACAGATCGTCAGGTGCGATAGTACACACAGCACGGCCCATATAGTTTGGTACGGTGAATGCCTCAATCTTCATGGCAAGGACATTCGACGGTGGATACCTACGTCTGCTGATTGTGTTCATTTGGACACCTGACGTTTATGATTCAGGTCGCCTGCATATCCTCGTGTTCCATAATTGAAGCCGATGTGAATGATAAGCAGAGCAGTCTGTTTGGCTGTGA
The DNA here is from genome assembly GCF_019059575.1 of Amphibalanus amphitrite. Classification (NCBI taxonomy): domain Eukaryota; kingdom Metazoa; phylum Arthropoda; class Thecostraca; order Balanomorpha; family Balanidae; genus Amphibalanus; species Amphibalanus amphitrite. The sequence goes on along the minus strand of NW_024882287.1, from coordinate 283,572 downwards.
AGTACTGTTGTGGTTTCGCTGTTGAGCCTATTGTACCTCGTTCGGAGCCCATGCGTGCAGTGTCTAATGGCCCGTTCCTGCCTCGTACCATGTCGCTCTCTGCTTTGTGTTTGCTGCAGGATCGTGGAGGAGTTTGGGTTCTCGGAGCAGACGGTGCTGAACGGCGCCGAGGTGTTCACGCTGGCCGCCGACACAGTGCGAGAGAGGCTGGCACTCATGGCAGAGGTCAGTGAACCGATGTGAACTATCCCGGTCAGGTCAGCGGTTAAAGGTTTGGTTGCCTGTCGTGTTGTTTGGCTCTGTTTTAGAGGTCAAATGAGAAAGCATCTGACCGTTACCAATGCCCACCATCATATGCACGGTGTATGGTTAGGTGGGTGAGCTGAATATACACTACATGTTGCATCCACCATCCATATCATAGGATCATCGATCTTTCGCGCATATCTTACATTTGCCTAGAACTCGCCATGGTTAAATGAAGAAGTACGGGTGTGCAGGTTGCACCCACCGAGAAAAAGACGCGTTTGACAATGGCCATAAATAACCAGCCATCCTGAGCCCCCTGAACCCCCCTACCTCCACAGATCCCGGAGCTGTGGGCGATGCGGCACAACAAGAACTTCTTCAAGATGGTGTTCTCGTTCCAGCGCACGCTGAACCGGCTCTCCTACATGCGCACCATCAACATGCGCTGCTTGAGCGTGCACCTGTTGAGTACCTTCTACCCCATGTTCCGACGGTACGTCAGCACCGGCGAGGACCGCACGGGCGGCGCCGACCTGGCCACCTACCTGAGCGAGCGGCTGTCGGTGCCGGCGGCGGAGGTGTGGCGTCAGTTGCGCCACCACCCCCACTGGCGCGCCGTGCCGCTGCTCACCGTCTCTCAGACCACCGAGGCGCTGCTGGACGCCGGCTTCAGCGCCGCCCAGGTACGCCACGCGCTTCACCTCACCCTCTATCCGGAGAGGAGAGCGCTGGAGGCGGCGCGCGACGCCGCTGACGCTGCCGTAGTGCCGGACGAGTACGTCCTCCAACTGGCACTGTACCGTCTCGAGCGGGAGGGACACTTCTCTGGTACGGGAGTGTTTGCGTTCGCTGCCGACAGGCCGGCCGTGGCGGTCGGCAGTGGGGCGCCGGCCGAACTGCCGGTGGAGGAGGGCCGGGTGCCCCGCCGCAGCGCCCGGGTCGAGGGTCGGTGACGGCCGGCGGACCCCCCGCGCCAGGTGCCCTCAGAGTGATGCTAGTCGGCCGTAATGGGAACTTTATGAGTGCAATGAGTGGCATCTGTGGTGCTTCGTCAGGCGAGGTTTTACAAGTGTTTTGAGCGTCTGTGCCATGCTTTGTGTTGTTTAATGCCAGGATCTTTATACACTTCTTATGAGTGAGGACTGAGAATATAAGACTACGGTACGAATTGGTTTTAATTCGGTGTACCGCCGCTCCTCATTCGTCGTATTTCATCACTTGCCGTTCATCGCCAGGCGCTAACTACCGATTATATAATCGTTATATATCGTTATATATCGATTATATAACCGCATAGACAGCGGATAAAATCCGTATCCAGTTTCGATGATGTAGGACGCTGTGGTGCATAATGCTACACATCGTGAGTTGTGCATACATTCACACCACCCAGAACCATCCAGTAATAACCGTAATACCTTCCCAAGATCACGGGAGTCGGCGTAATGAGTCGCTTCTCAAACGAATTAGAACCGTTCCAGCAACACATTTATTAATCATCAATGAAGAAAGCCGATCCAGGCACATGTAGTGACAAAAACAACCTCAAAACGTGCACGGTACCACCCCGTAATACCATTTTCTCCGTTCCTTTCCGCCTGTCGGGTAAAACATCGGGTAGAAAGATCACGCCGGTGGCCAGCAGAAGAAACGAGCATCCAGCGGTGAAGCGAACACGCGTGCGGCACTCGGTAGATGTGGCTACTCCTCGTCTGAAACAGAAGAAGTCAGCGTTAGGCAATTCGCACTTGTTGCTGTGATATCTTCATGACTGAGATGGTGCAAACAGAGGGAGCACGAAGCAGTATTCAGAAGACATTTTTTTATAATACTACAAACTAACAATGTTGAGCTTTTTGGACTGTGGAAGGGCCGGACGGTACGGGCTTGTGATCCCCTGACTAGATTTTAAACCGGTAACGCCAAAATGCAGCACGGTGTGTGCAGCACGGTGCAAATGCGCTTGGTATGCGTTGTGTCGAGTAAGCTCTCCCCACCACAGACAAACACGCACATATACAGAATACGCGCATAACACAAAGGCGCACGTCACGGACACGCGCGACATTGACAGCACCTGCTGGCGGCGGCGGCGGCGGGGCGGAGGCCGACTCTGCCAGCAGCTCGGCCAGCGCCCGGGCCAGCGCCGGGTCGCAGGCGCCCAGCAGCTGCTGCGGTGGCTGGTCGCCTACCAGCGACGCCAAGTCACCAACAGGAGCTGCCAACGCAACCGGCACCGCCATATTAGTTTAACCAAGAGCGCAGCGAGAGCGAGAAAATGCGTCTAAGAGCCAACAGTCTAAGAACCAACAGGTATGCGCATTCTCGTGCCCTATACCAAGCATGCGTGTTAGTATCCATTCACTAAACATCGGAAATAAAGATTTAAAATGATTGGATGATTTAAACAGATTGTCTCCTGGAGCGACAACTATCGCCGTCCACATCCCCCGCATGCCCAGCACTCAGCAGTCATGTCACCCACCACCACCACGGAAGAAGCAGCCGTTCCCCTGCTCACCACTGCAAACAAGCCCAGCTGCCAGGAGACCGACGTTCCCAGCCTACCAGTCCACCGCTGCTCCCCGCTTCTACCACCGAAAGCATGCTCACTAGCCAGGCTTACTTTCCCCTTAACCGGCGGATGTTTCCCCGTCTCTGGACCTACCTCCGCTGCCGGCGGCGCCGGTCGCCTCCTCCGTGTCTCCGATACCGGAGCCGGCCGCGATCTCCACTCCCTCGTTCATGACACGCGCCAGCTCCTCGGCTGCCTCCTCCGAGTCGAGTGAGGCGCGCAGAGTGCGGCGCATCGGCGGGTCCAGCGCGTAGTCGAGCGCCGTCCAACTGACCGTGCTGCCCTCCAGCTGGACGGAGAGAGCGCGGGGTGAGGTCAGGGACGGGGGCGGCAAGGACACACAACTTGGCACACTTCACTTGTCGACTAAAAAACAGACGTTAACTTATTGATGACTCCAGAAACGAAAATAAGGACTTCGGCAATGCTTCAAAGCATATAATTTGGTCTAGTACTTGCTAATGAACTGACTAGATAAAGCGACCAGCTGGTATGAAATAGACAGCCGACCGTTTTCCGCAGATCCACACTCACCAGGTAGTTGTGCTGCATGGTGATGAGCACATCGCAAAGTGGGTTCTCCGTGTCCTCATTAATCATCATGACTCGGACGCAATACACGTCCTCGTCGTATACCACCTGCAGTTCTCCAGAGCCGAGACGCTGCCGACCAGAAACAGAGACAGGTTAGAACGCTTCAAACACTTCAATTCGCACGAGCCGAGACCCTTCCATACAGAAACAGACAGATAGTAGCTAGGGCTGATGAGAGTTAGGTACGTGGGTCCCACTTGCTAGAGACCTGCAGACGCTGCGGCGAAGAAACGGAGGGTAAGGGCAGCTGTAGCTCCCACGAGCCCATTGACACATAGAGAAGGTTAGGGCGGCTATAACCCCCCCCCCCTAAAAAAAAGACGCTGGGAGAGGAGGGACCGGTCACTGCCACCCACCTTCCACACGTCTCCTGTGTTGACGTGCAGCGTGGCGTGTCTCTCGAACATGGGGCTGTCGTCGTCCTCGTACTCGCCGTCCTCGTCCTCCCCCTCTCCCTCCTCGGCCCCCTCCGGCTCCTCGGCCCCTCCAGGCGCCTCCTCGGCCGCGGGAGCCTCGGCCAGCTTCTGCACGGCCGCCTCGAACGCCGCCTTGAACTCGTTGGCCAGCGCCTCGGTCTGTCAGTGGAAACAGCGCGGTCAGGAGGCGGTGGCGACGGCTCAACGCATCACCCAACGTCACAAACGCACAAAATAGAGAGCAGTTGTACTCTAAAACATAGCTCAAGGTCCGTTCGTATTCTACAATACACAGTACACATCCCATCGGCCCAGCGCCGTCTTTGCCAGGCCTGACGGCAGTATCGCTTACCTTGAATTTGACGGCGAACGTCTCCGCCTTGGGCTCCTCGTCAGCGTAGTCCATGGCCGACCAGACCCAGGCGCGGTCGCTGCTGCCCAGTCGGGTGAGCACCATGTCGGGCAGCACACGGTGGTTGCACGCCAGCTTGTGTACCTGTTGGTGGGCGGAGGGACGAGCACGGTGTCAAACACAGGCGTAACTGGCAAACGAGTGTGTGTAACCGAGCTGTAACTTGTGATATATGTGCATTGAAGCGTTTGAACAGCCGGCCTGACTGCCGCTGGCTGACCTAGAATATGTGACGGCGCAAGTCACTATCCATTATGAACTATCCCTGGACTAAGATAAGCATTTAGCTATAGCCGCTCGACCCGACCCAGTCACGGCAATGCAGAGGTAAGGACTGAGCAGCAGCTGCTATTCGCGGCAGCGCAGCACAGGGAGAGACTGACCTGTTCGCGACGCAGCAGCACCCGGTACGACCCCGAGCTGGAGTTGTGCAGCAGCTTGAAGTCGCCGCGGCCGCGCTCCTTCCATTCAGAGGTGTCCTTGTTGAACCGGTACAGGATGGCCCGGTGGCAAAACACTGGGGACACGATTAACGTCGAGATCAGACACAAGACAGGAGAGAACTCATGGCTAGACCACACAGGCCACCGTCGTGAAACAGGAACAATTAGGAGCTTCACAAACACCGCACTTTCACCAACCAAATAACGAAATAGCAATGCTAACTCAGGATCGAGGCAACGTCTTAAGCCAGATGTGGCATCTCTATTAAATTATGCCTATAAAATGAATATAACTGCTTTCATTGGTGTTTACTTCACTACCTGACCTCATTGCCGCATCGAGGCAAGTCCTGTCACCTGCCGACCCCACCACCATCCCTAATCTCCGTCTCCCCGTTATACTGACGCTGTTTCTCATCCTCCTCGCCAGTCTTGACGTCCACCAGCTCCGGCAGCGGCACGATCGGCTCAAAGTGCGGGTCGTGCGCCGAGTCGTCGGCACCGGCGCCCTCCTCTCCATCCGAGCCGCCGCCGTCGGCGCCGCCCTTGGCCGCCGCTCCTCCGCCGAACACGGCAGCACCGGCGCCGGAGAACTGGAACGACGGGTCGGCTGCAGACACCGACCCGCGAGAGGAGCGTCAGTACCGGCTGAGGTGTGGAGGGCGAGGACATGGCTGCATTCAGCTTATGTTACGACGATCGAAAAGGCTCTGACACTCATTACCCCACTATAGCAAGGCATTGATGAGTGTTACTGTGAAAAACGAACACAAACAAATGCATATCTTGTATCCAATAAGTATCCGTTATAAAAAAAAAAATCATACAAAGGATGCTCTGAAGGCTCTGATGTAGAACACCTAGCAAGAGAAAGAACGTTTCATTGCATAATGGCTGCCTATTATCATCCAGCGGCACAGAACTAATAGAAAAAGAGCAGCTGCCCAACTCTCCCGCCAGCCTCAACCACTTCTCACCTTTAGCGCCGACCGGCTGGCCGGCCTTGGCGGCCATCGCGGCAAAGTCGACAATCGGACCGCTGCTCTGCAGGCCCAGGCCGAACGTGGAGCTCGGCTGTGTGTCGGCGGCCGTGGTGGTCGGTTTGGCCGCGGCGTCACTCTCGCCGGAGGCCGGTTTGGCCGCGGCACTGCCGAACGAGGGCCACCCGGAGCTGCCGAACACTGAGGAGCCCGAGCCGAACGGAGACGGCTGAGCGCCGGAGGCCGAACCGCCGAACAGAGAGCTCGGCTTGGAGTCAGTCCCAGAGCCGCCGAATGTCTGGCCTTCTTTAGAGTTGTCGCCTGTGGTCGCGCCCCCGAAGAGGGACACAGGTTTGTCGGTTCCCTTGCCTCCGAACACCGATGGTGTGCCGAAGATGGAGGTGGTCTTGGTCTCGGAGGATGGTGTTCCTCCGAAGATGGAGGCGGGTTTGGTTTCAGATGACGCTCCTCCAAAGATCGACGTGGTCTTGTTATCTGATGTCGACGCTCCTCCGAAGATCGACGTAGTCTTGTTCTCTGATGACCCTCCGAAGATCGACGTGGTCTTTGTGTCCGCTGCCGCAGCTCCTCCAAAGATCGACGATCCAGACTTGTTGGCGTCTCCGCCGAGTGAGAATTTGAACGGCGTTGAGGCTGCGGACGAAGCGCCGAACCCAAACGTCGCCTTGGGAGTCGCCTCGCCGACCTTACTCTGGTCGCCGCCGAACGCGAACGAGGCCGCCTTGAAATTGAAGGAGCTGTTGGGGGTGGCGGCTCCGGCGCCGGCGGCAGGGGCAGAGGCCGCGGCGCTGGAGGTGGTGGTACTGGAGACCGCGGCGCCAGAGCTAGGGGTCGAGCTGACAGGCCCCTCATCCGTGGTGTACTCGCCCCTTGCCTGCGATAGAAAACGGAACGGGTTATTTTAGTTCAAGTTTTACATCCAGTGGAACACATCAAAATAACATAAGAATCGAGGAAAAATGCCAACTGCACTTGAGTTTGGAGCAGCGATTAATCTAGATGAAAACGTGCATGCATACAAAATGACACCTCACTATATAACACTCGTTCTGACTGTTGCCTCAGCTGACTGTTGACTCTTACCTCTCCGGGCATCTGGTCCCAGCAGCCGCGGCATCCGCGGCACGGCGGCCGCTGCTCGTACAGGTAGAACCCGGCCGGCAGCTGGAGCCGGGCGGCGGCGGCACGCTGCTCCTCCGTCGGCTGCACTTCGCCCACCACAGTCACCTCGTCCGAGTCTGTACAGACGCGGAGGCAAGGAGGGAGGAGAGGAGATCAGTCAGAAGAACGGCTGTGTTAGCAAAATCATGTAGCTTATAGCGAGAGCGATCAGTTGTGGTGCATAAATTTAAGGAAATATGCATTTTTATGTGCATCGCCTGAGTGACAAACATCTCAAGACTGAGAATTGATCCCCCGCACTGCCCAGTTCCACACGTTAGCGGGCATGGCATTTAACTTTTAAGCGCAGTCCTCTCATACAGAAGACAGCCCAGTCCACAGTTAAACTCTTGAGGCTCGTATGTGAATGGTCCAGTCGGAATGAGGCTCTACCAGTCCGGCGCGATGGTACGCGGGTTCCCGGTTCACCCATGAATCATGATGACTCACCCGAGTCTGCTGTCGCCGATGTGGCGCTGGCGGTGGCCGGCAGTCGGAACGTGAAGCTGGTGCTGGGGCCGTCCGTAGCCGTGCTCTGGGTAGCCGGTGTACCGCCGAACCTGTTACCGAACGAGAACCCGGAGCCGGGCGAGGCGCCGGCGCCGCCGCCGAATATGCTGGGTGACTGGGCGACCGGGGCGCTCGGTTTGGAGGTGGCCGGCGCGGCCTGAGGGGTGGCCGGTGACGGGGCGGACGGAGCGGCGGCCGGCGCCGGGGCAGACTTGGCCGGAGAGGCGACAGTGCGGCCCTGTGGAGCGAACAGAAAAGTGGGAATGTTGGTTTAAAGAAGATGACGAGCACCTGTGATACACTCAGCTAAGGCTTGAAGACAGGAGTCAATGCAAATGTAAAACAATTAGAGCGCATAAACATCGCAATTTACAAACAGTTGAGAAAACAAAACGATCCCACAGTCTTGGTAGCCGATTATAAATTTCGCCGATTCGGCTGACACAATCACCCTCCAGCGGGACCCACCTGAGCCTTTTGGACGGCGGCGACAAACTCTGCCGCCACCTCCGCCGTCTTGAAGCGGGCCACGAACATCTCGTCGTGCGGCTCGGGCTCGGCGTAATCGGTGGCCGCCCAGACCACCGAGCGGTCGTCCTTGAGCTTCATCTCCAGCTGGGGCGTCACCCGGTGATTCATACAGATCTTCAGCACTTGCTCCCGTCGCATCAGCAGCCTGCCGCAGACGGGAGGAGCGTCAACAGAGCAGGGCCAGCGCAGTCAACACACCGGCATCTACGCCAGGGCCAGTCAGCCAGCCGATAAGACAGATCGCCGTTCGGTAGTGACCACCAACACATCACGAATCATCATCACCAGCCACTACATACAGCAGCTGCGACCACGCTAACTCGCCTCACTATAACTTTCATTCTGACTGTGCCTGCGTCTGAGACTTCAGCCTCATGCCCTGACAAAGGACGATGAATCGGTACCTGATCTTGTGTGTCTGCCGGTGCTCAAGCAGTTTGATGTCTCCTAGTCCACGCTCCTTCCACTCGCCCGTCTCCTTGGCGAAGCGGTAGAGCTTGGCGCGGTGAGAGTAGAGCACCTCCTCGTCCTCCTCGCCAGTCTTCACCTCCACCTGAACACAATACATGCGGTTAGAAAGCGGCACATAGAGCGTGGAACGGGGTACCAGTGCAATTTACACGCGGAGGGACGTCATGCCAGGCAGTCAACAGTACAAATATTTGATGCCTTTTTGCACTTAATTCACTTCGACGAAAACAGACGCATCATTCTAATTCATGCCTTCAGACTCTCAACCAGGTTGATATTAAGCCTTAATAAAAAAATAACGTCTTCCAAACGCGACACAAATGCACTAACAGAAACAAACGGTTCTCTGACCATTGCGCAGCTATCCCCGGACACCCGAACCTCCAACCATTTCCCCACTCCGTCCATACCTTATCCGGCAGCGGGATGACGGGCTCGAACAGCAGATGCTCGCCCTCGTCACCCTCGTAGTACTCGTTATCGTCTCCTCCGGCCGACTCGTTCAGCGAGGCGTCGCGCGAGCGGGACGGCTTGACGGGCGACTTGGGCTTGACGCCGCTGAAGTGGAACTGGCCGCCGGTGGCCGGGCCGGTGCCGGAGCCGAACACGAACGAGCCGCGGGACGGCGTGCCCGCGGCGGCGCTGCAGACGGAGACCAGACGTCAGTTCGGCAGAGAAAACTGGGCGTGGGTTAGCTAACAGATGACAGGGCTCCATCACGGTCTGAAGGCAGAACTCAATACGCTGTGGCATTTTATCTGAATAATGAATAGAGATGCATTTAAGCTAGACAAATGTTACAGCATCGATCACCTTACCAAAAATGATCTTTCTCCAATTGTGGCTGCCCACTTAATTTCTAGCGGTGACGTCCAAGATGTTATATTCATGACCTGACGAACGTCGCCACCAAACTAAGATTGGCGAACCGTGAGCCCCAAACACAACAAATCCCGACCACCAGAACGCCGATCTCGTTCCGTTCGGAGCCTCACCCATTGGTCGGGGTGGCCGCGGCGCCGGCAGCAGTCGATCCAAAGGCAGCGGCCGGGGGTGCCGACGGGGCCGGGCCAGAGCTGGCCGCCTCAGCCGCTTTGGGAGCGGACGGCTTGACTGGGGTGGCCGCGGCGGCCTTCTGACAGGACTCGAACACCTCCTTGAACTGCTGAGCCTGAGAAGTTATAACAAAGAAAAGTGTTAGTAATCATGAAGCAAGATTCACGGCCGCGGTAGGTCAGACTCAGCTGCTGCATGTCATATCTGCTCATTTACTGTCCAATGTCCATGTCAGCATGCCCGCTCCCGGTCTGTTTTTTGTCCCTCTACAAAACTCCCCGTCTAAGCTTTCGTCCTTCCCTAAAACTCCCCAGCCATCCCTCCCGATTCCTAATCCCCTGTCCATCAATGACATCCAGACCTCATTTCCCTTCCATCTATCCATATTACCCACTTTCCCCGTCCATCCCCTATCCACGGTACGTGTCACTCACCAGCTCCGGCGTCTTGAACTTGACGGCCAGCGTCTCCTGGCTGGCCTCGCCCTCTGAGAAGTCGTTGGCCGACCACACCCAGGCCGACTGGGAGCTCTGCAGCGGCGCCAGAGACATCTCCGGACGGATCACGTGGTTGGCGCACAGCTTCAGCACCTGACGAACCGAGCAGATAGGTCAGGTTACTGGTTAGCCGCACACACCTGTGTCATGCTCACTTCACAGCTTCAGCACCAGCTGGTGGGCGGAGATCAGGACGTATGCCGCGTTTAGAGCGCCCAGAACGGATCAGAGAGTCACCGGCAGGCCCCATCCTATTCAAGAGTGCACAGCCTCAGCGCAGTGGCGATATAAGCGGCGTTAGTCGCAACTGCAGACTGCAGAGACTAGACAGGGCGCAGCAGCCAGAGAATCGCGATAGCGATGGAGGCTGTAAGTCAGTTCCAGCTTACAGACAGGGCTAGTCACGGCTGCAGACTGGATCCGTCGTCCCACAGACTAGTCTGTGAGCTCAGCGACAGCGGCAGACCTTCCGCTCCTTACCTGTTCACGACGCATGAGCACGCGGCATTTGCCCGTGTCGGCGTTCTTCAGGATCTTGATTTCGCCGATACCTCGCTCCTTCCATTCCTTGGTGGCCGTGTCCATCCGATACAGCTTGGCGCGGTGGCCGAACAGCTTCTCCTCCGACTCCTCACCTGAAGCCGATAAAGGCGACACCGGCAGACACGATTCATGAAGTCGTTAATGCTATTACACACTCTGGGATACATAATTACGGCAACCGAGAACCATATTCAACGTTAGGAAACACTAATCGATATTATATCTGCGTGGTGGTAGTCATACAACTGAGTCTTACAGCTGGAAATCCCCAAGTCTGAAAGAACACATAGCACAGTGAGCAGTCTTATCATTGACCAGCGGGGCTTCTCACCGGTTTTGGTGTCGACCAGTTCGGGCAGCGGCACCACGGGCTCAAAGTGCACACTGGGCTCGTATTCCTCGGCCGTGGTGTCGGCGTCCTCGCCGTCGGCTCCCTTGGCCGGCGAGCCGCCGAACACGGGCGCTCCGGAGCCGGCGAAACCTGGAGACAGCGAATGGGCGGCACAGTGTCAGAACCAGGGACAATCATGTGTGTCCAGGCTTAGCACAGATGGACAGTGTCAGCCTTGGAAACGGCGGATCGGCTTGGAATGGGCCCGCCGTGGATGTTCAGCAGAAAATCATAAGAGTTTCTGGTCATAAGTGTGGCTATTTGGCGTCAAACAAATCGACGGAGAACTAATTTGACTATCTCATAGCAGGAAGTTAAGGACACGAGGTACTCTCAGGTTCGGCTATCCTTTCCATCAAACAACCCACCTTTGAACGAGTCATCCTTCTTGAATCCGGGCCCGCTGTCGGCCGCAGCGGCGAAGCTGAGGGCACCCGTGCTCCCCTGGCCGATCGAGCCAAACGAGAAGCCGGCGAACGGACTGGGTTTGGCCTCGGACTGAGTGGTGGTGGCTGCTGCAGGCGCCGGCTCGCACTTCTTGATGTTGGGGGTGGTAGTGAAGCTAAATCCGCCCAGACTGGTCTTGGCGGCCGGCGTGGAGGCGGCAGGGGTCGTGAAGGAGACGGATGTCAGGCCCTGTCCGAACCTGAACCCGGTGGTGGTGGCCGGAGTGGCCGCCGAGCTGGCCGCTGTACTCGGGGTCGACGGTGTGGCAGTGCTCAATCCAAACTTGAAGCCAGTGGCAGCGGCAGCAGCGGCGCCAGCCGTGGTGCTGGGAGTTGAGGCCGACGGCGCCTGGCCGAACTTAAAACCGCCGTCCGTGCTGGAGCTCGCCCCCGTTGCCGGCGTGGTTTTACCGAACCCAAATCCGAATGTGGTCGAGGCCGTCGTCGCCGGAGCCTTGTCACCGAACCGGAACCCAGTCGAGGGCGCGGTGGGCGCGGTGGTCGCCGCCGGAGCTCCACCGCCGAACCCAAACGAGAAGGCGCTGTTGGACTTGGTGCCACCAGCGAAGTTGAACTCTGGTTTACAGGCGATCCGGAGCGGTTCCTCGTCCTCCTCCTCATCAGAAGTGGTCTCCTCGTCGTCGGTCTCGTACCAGTCGTCATCGTCATCGTCTTCCTCAGCGTTATCGTCGGCGCCTGCGCTCACCACCGACGGGATGGCGGCCGGCAGCGACGACGCGGACGACGGCGTCTTGGCGGGGCCGAACGGGGTCTTAGCAGGGGTCGCAGCCGCCGGAGTTTTGACAGGCGACTTGGACGCAGTACTCTGAAATGAAACGGAACAAAACTTTCATACCGAGTAAAGAATACATTAGAAAATCATTGCGTACCAAAGCAATTCGAGATACTGCATCACAAAATCAAAACACATGTGTTTGTTGGTCATCCAGTGAAAACGGCACAACTTAGCAGCTCTACCAAAGAATGCCCCTTCCTCCCTCCTCCGTCCCGTTTTCACTCGCAGGTACTCTAATGAGAACCACAGACCCAAACTGTTTCAGCCACAAGCCTCTCACCTTGCCAGTGGCCGCCTTGATGAGCTCCAAGCCCTTCCGGAAGGCGGCGCGGAACTTTTCCACCTCCTCCTCCGTTTTGAAGCGGGCGCACAGACGCTCGTCCTTTAGTTCTTCATCTGTCAACGCAAGTGGCATCACTTGGGTCAGTGATCTCGACCCACCACGCACAATGCAACAGCTACACTCACTGGACTTCCCAGTGTGACATATCGTCAAACAGCACAAACATCGAAAGAAAACCAGAGTAGCATGCCTGAGGGCATGTATAAAAAGGAGTCGAATTTTGCCCACCTGCGAAGTCTTTGGCGGCCCATATGACGGCCCGCGGCTGGTTCTTCATACTGTTGAGCTCCATCCCCGGCTGCAGGAAGTGGTTGGCGCACACCTTGTGGGTCTGTCGGACGAGAGAGAGTCAGATGTGAGGGGCGAAACCGAGCTACCGTGTTGAGTTACTGAAGTCCGTTATCTATTCACCTAGCGTCGGGGGGGGGGGGGGGATATTTTACCATCAAGCTCATCAATAATATGTATCACCACGATTTTTGGGAGTAGAGTACTGTCATGAGGTACAGCACATTTGAAAGTGCGGCACTTGTTGCGCGCAAAGCGGCATATACCACCGCGTGCTACCAAACGTTTTAGTAAAAGATTTAAAATAAATCGTTTAGATCTGCGCTGACGTCACAAATTCTAAGGGAGCATTCCAAAAGTTACAGCAGTCGTTCTCGGCGGCCGCCCCAGAACGTTCATCCTTTCCTCCACCCATCCGTCAACCTCACCTGATCGCGACGCATCACCACGCGGACGCGTCCGTCGTCCTCCCGGTGAAGCACGCGCAGCTCTCCGATACCGCGCTCCTTCCACTCTCCCTCGGTGAAGCGGAACAGCTTGCAGCGAGCGGCGAACAGCGGCATGTCGCCCTCCTCTCCGGTGCGCACTTCTACCTCCTCAGGCAGAGCCACAACCGGCTTGAAGTCGGCCATCGGCTCGTAGTCGGGGTCCTCGTGGAACGAGCCGGCTGTGTGGGGAGGAGGGGGAGGGGAATGTCAGGCACAGGGAAGAGAGAGGGTCCTCACGGAAGGTCCCGACTGTAGGGTGGGGTCAAAAGACGACGGAACCGCGCGATATTTATTGGAAGCAATTAGAGCTGCTTAAGAACTTACCGGTGGCACTGACATTCCCAAGATACTTGTACAGGTCTCGCGAGATTAAGCGGTAGGTTTTGCACTTTTACATTTCCGGTTATATCTCAGAAGCTAATCGATCTACGATGAAGCCATTTTACACGATCATGGCCGGCTTGTTACCCAACAAGTCGATCGCATCTTCAACACTTAAAAGCTTAAGACGACGAAGATATAGCCTGAAGTACACTAAATTTTCTAGGTGCAAAACCTACCGCTAAAACCCGCGAGACCTGTACATTAACCACATAAAATCGTACACATTCTGGAAACTACCAATGACTACTTCACCCATACTCACTCCCCTTTCCGGGATCATAGTCCCTCAATGAATCCAATCGCGGCGCCCCCCCCCCCCCCCGATGTCCCGCCACGTCCCCCGACTGATCCTTACTGGAGTCGAGCCGATCACGGCCCGGCGAGCGGCTCTGGTTCTGGAGCGGCGAGACGGCACTAAACTGCGGCGCCGGGATGTTGGGCAGCGTGCTGACGGTCGTGTAGGCCGGCTTGTCTGTCGGAACAGACAGACACACAGCGGTTAGATGACAGCGAATAACATAGAGTTAGGCGGATGTTATATTGGTGTAAACGCCAATATTAAACTGTACCAGGTGGCATATTCTCTAGGGAGTATCTAGAATAAGTCAGCAGCGTTATATGATGCCAACTTTGGTGTAACTAATTGGAGCACGCTGGACAGAATATGCTCGTAGACAGGCAAGTTGTATTTAACGTTGAAGACACTGATCGTAAGACGCTCCCTCCCGAGCGGGTAAGACACCGCCTCCAGTCTGAGACACTCTTTCCCCCGGTACCCACCGGAGTCGCCCAGTGGAGATGTCACGTTCAGCTGCGCGCTGGAGGGCAGTCTGATCTGGAACTGGTGCGGTGACTTGTCCGCGGTCGCTGCCGCCGCCGCCGCTGCCGCCAGGCCCATGGTCGGCCTCTGAGGTGTCACCACTGACGACGGAAGGGCGGCAGGGATTACTAAATGAACACCATAAAACCATAGAAATCATTCTATTCAGGAACACATTCGCACAGCAAGTCATATTCCGTCACTTCAGAGTGATCGATCCAGGCTGTTACAAAACGGAACGCTGCGTAGTAACTATTTACAAGTTACAAAAACTCATTCATTTACAGATCGAGCTGGCTAAACTGAGTCGCCAGCTGAGCAGCAGCTATGACCTGACTGCCGCGGATCACCACTAATGACCCGTCAGGGTGCGGCGTCCCACGGCGGTGTTCCCTCACACCTGGCGGGACGTACCACCTACCCTGCGGTTTGATGTGCTCCGGCGGCACGATGACGGAGGGTGGCGCGGTCGGAGCGGCGCAGACGGCCGCTGGCAGCGGCTCCCGGCTAGACACGGTCACATTAGCAGGAGCAGACGGCTGGAACGACGGCGGGGTCAGACGAGAGATGCGGCAGGACGCATCGGCCGGGGGGACAGAGTACAGACCACACACAGCGACTGGAAATACCCCGCACCCCCTCCCTCCACACATATCGAAAGACTTAATCTCCTATGTCAACCAGCGCGGCTCACCCTCATGCTTTTGTGTTCGTCAATTAAATTTTCTGGGTGCGGCAACTCCAGTGGTAAAGTAAAGTTTCAATGGCGTTCAGCGAATGAGCATAAACGGGAAAGCCCAGCCACCAATTGCTCCCATATGCTAGCTACATAGAAACAAAGGGCCCGTGACGGCCAAATTCACCACAAAGTGACATCCGGGACAAATTAAATCCCTCCATCTGCCGCCGGACTCCACCCCCTGACTGACCTTGGCCGGTGTGCTGGTGGCGCCCTCGGCAGTCGGCGGCCGGAACGAGAAGCTCGGCGTGTCCGGCTCGACGGGCGGTGCCGACGGGGCCGGACTGGCGGCGGCACCGTCCGTCGGACGGAACGAGAAGGCGGGCGGCACGGCGGCGGCCGGCGCCGGCGGCTGCGGAGGACCGGCCAGGCCGGCCTGGCCGGGCAGCTGGCCGCCCAGCGCCGCAGAGGGGGCCAGCGGGTCACTGCCGGCGCACAAAGAACGGGTGGTCAGTCAATGGTCAGCGGTTAGTCCACAGTCAGCCAGTCGGTCGGTTAGTCAGCAGATTGGTAAAACCCAATGTCATGTTGAATCCCAATGCCAACACAGTGGTCGATCACACCGAAAAAGCCACTTAGCAACCACTGCATGCATCGGGCCAACAATGGCTGCGCCTGCTAAAAGCAGGCCGGGACATGAAAATGGAAAATGTTGCTTAGTCACCAGACTACGCAACATTTTCCATATGCTGACATTCACCCGCGCATACGACGACTAGACGCGCCCGTCCCGCCCGACTCACGTGAGACTGGTGTCCTGCAGAGACATGCCCTGGTAGGCAGAGGCCGGGTAGGCCATGGCCGGCGGCGGAGGCGCCAGGCCCATGGGCATCATCGGCGGCATACCTCGCTGCATGCCTGAGAACGGGGCCGACAGTTAAGTTCGTAATACTGATTAACTAGTGCTGTCAAAGACAGATCAACTACACACAATAAAAACCGCAACCATACCCCAGATAACTTCAGATCTTAGCACGTTACTATCTCCGAGAGTTGGCAAACATTTATGGTCACAAGTCCAATCGATACGAGCAAAATGCTGTAATGTACAGCAGCAGAGTTTACGTCAGTCACAACGGGCAGCCTTTATGTCTTTCGCTCTTATTGGAACTAGACACCTGAAATGGTCGAACCAGCCCGCCCCTGCAATGAATCAATGAGTCACTCACTGGTCAGAGCGGCCATGAAGCCGAACAGCTCGGGCGGCATGGCGGGCTGCTGCGGCTGCGGCGGCGGCGCCTGCGCCTCCTGCTGCTTCTGCTTCCGCATCTCCGCCACCTCCAGCTAGGGAGGGCACAGGGAGCGTCAGAGGTGGAGGCTTCAAAGACAACGAGAGCGAGACACCATGGGAGCGCGACATGATGGAAAATACGCAACAGCACTTAATATCGTTCCTCCCATTGCGATGCAATTTAACACATAAACACCAGCAAGCGCTATATCAATAGGATGTTAGACGAATATGTTCATAACAATGACGATCATAACATTGATGGCGTGATCTCAACGGGCCACCCACCACCGGGTATGGCAGACCACTCGGATTCAATCCCCACAGGGCCTGAGCCGCAGCCTCATCCCCCATCTCACCCTCAGCTCCTGCAGCTCCCGGCGCAGCTGCGGCAGCTCCTCGCCCAGCGCGCCGCGCACATCCGCCAGCACGGCGTCCCGCAGCTCCCGGGAGCGCTGCGGCCATGTGTCCCGGCCGGCCGCCGGCGCCGGCGGCGACTGCTGCCGCTGCTGGTCCGTCAGACTCCGGACGGCCACCTTGAGACCCTGCAGCTCGGCGCACAGACGCTCCATCGAGGGACGTGCCTCCTGAACGAACGATAGGTGCAGGGTCAGTCACACGGCCGCTCCATCGAGGGACGTGCCTCCTGAACGAACGATAGGTGCAGGGTCAGCCACACGGCCGCTCCATCGAGGGACGTGCCTCCTGAACGATCGATAGGTACAAGGTCAGTCACACGGCCGCTCCATCGAGGGACGTGCCTCCTGAACGATCGATAGGTACAAGGTCAGTCACACGGCCGCTCCATATAGGGGCACGTCCTGAACGAACGGTAAAGAGTCAAACTTCATGGAGGCAGGGTTTCGGAGTCGGAGTCGGTGTCGCCCGGAGTCATGGCAAGCAGCCAGGAGTCGGAGTCGGAGTCGGAGTCGGAGTCGGTGAAGCTGCCTCGACTCCGACTCCGGGAAGTTAACTAGAATCGGTGATATCAGTTTTCAGTTGTTTTTAACCAGTGGCCCCGCAGTAGAGTTCGCTTCTGGTGATCAAAAATAGCTTTTTCACACATCTTGTTTTGAATCTTGGTCCTGGATTTCCACGCCCTGCTTGGGGTGGGGGGGGGGTGTGAACACCCCGCCCCTTCTAACTCAGCTCCTGGGCTACGTCGCGACACGCCGTAGGAGGCGTTCGAAAGAGCGTCAAAAATAATGAAGACATTTTTAGACACTTTTTAGGTCAGGTCAAAGGTCAGGTCACCAGAGGTCACCGAAGGTAAAATTTCGCCACTTCCGAGGTCAAATTTCGATAAGTCTCGACAGACCGGCGCTTAACTCAGGAACGGATAGAGCTACAGCACAACAGAAAAGCGCATTGGATAGCTCTTTTGACGGTCTTTCTGAGTAGCCCTCTCAGATTTAACCTAAGGTCAACGGTTTAGTCTGCAGGGCATTATGCCCTGCAGGCGGCGGCGGCAGAACGGGAAGGGCACCGGGGCACCGTGCCCCCTTTGATTTTGGCATTTTAACATTAGCCCTATGGGCGTTGCATGGAAAGAATGGGACCAAAAGTCGGCAGTGCCCCCCCCCCCCTTAATTGAAGGTGTTCCGCCGCTACTGCTGCAGGGAGCAAAAACTGTCAAAATAGACGTTCTTTGCGGAAACGGTTTTTCTGCAATACCTAACTTTTTACTCAAAACTTGCACGAGATAACTTTTATCAGCATCATGTTCCTCTCGTCAAGACGCATCGAATCAACTATAATTTGACCTCGAAACGTCAACTTTAAAATTTGACCACAGGTCAAGGCAATATGAAGGTATAAATGGCCTAACTAGAAAAGGTCATGTTGCATATCGTAATGGCCTAACCAGAAAAGGTCATGTTGCATATCAGTCGATTCGTATCGTTGAGCCGAACAGCTCTAAAGCGTTTTCATTACTCTAGCGTGCCTCTATCAAAAGGTATTAGCGAAAAACTGTTAGATATCATTCGTGACCCGAGATGACCTTAGAGACATAACGAAGGGTCACGGGTGCCATTTTCCGGTTCATTGTGTTATGTTCACTTGTAATTCGATGCTTGAAAATGTTTAGAATGGCATTGGCCCAAAAGAGGCGCATTTCAATTTTCTCCTGTTGACTTATAGGTAAAAGAGAGGTCGGAAAATTGATCTGACCTTAGGTCACCGATATCAAAATTCCGAGATGAACATTTTGTACATACTGTTACTCTTATCAATTGCTGAAAGTTTCAAAGTGATCGGCCACTCGGTGTAGCTATGGCAGGCACTTAAACTTGTTATGAGGTGAGGTCACTTGATGTGACCTGATGACCTGACGTTGAGTGACCTTGGTCTGAAATTTTCACAGCATATGCAGAAAAGATGCATGATAAGGTGTGCCGAAAAAGGCCGCCGCCGGAGCGGGTGTTCAACCCCCCCCCCCCCCAGCAGGGCGCGGGTTAATAAAGTGTCGTTTTCAATGCTTCGTATCACTTGTATCAGGCCCGTCACCCGGAGTCGGAGTCGGAGTCGGAAAACCGCTACCACGACTCCGAAACCCTGCATGGAGGGGTACGCCAGTCCTAAACTGACACGGTACAGGGTCAGTCACACGATCATTTCAATTCATTCTCTACATCAGAACAAAACTCGGTTAGGTACGCGTACTAATTTGGTTACCAGAGAAGACTGTCTAATAACTGTGAGTAATACAGAGATAAAGCCACGGTCGGATCAGGGCGGACCCCCTGGCCCGCCTGTGGCCGAGTACACATGGCTAACGCCTGCGAGCCGCCTCCCCCTTCTCCCGTGAGCCGCACTTCCCCACCCACCTGTCCGAAGCTGGCGGAGAGATTGAGCGGCGAGGCGGCCGCCCCGGAGTTGTTGAGCGCCCCGGAGGTGGCCGGCCGGCGCGGGGTGGAGGTGACCGAGCCGCCGGCGGCGAGCCCCAGCCACCGCGAGGCCGTCACCGACCGGTCCAGCGTGACGTTCGCGCTGCACGAGCCGTTCACTGTAGAGACATGACGTGGGTCAGGGTCACGTGGAGAGACATGGGTCAGAGGTCAGGGGAGACCGAGTCATAGGGCACGGTTAGTCCTAGGTAATAGACGAACACAATACTGGCAAGTGACTGATATAACAATAGTCAATTTTAACGTAGTTTTACTAATGGATCATTCAAGAATCAATAATGGACTCGTTTATGTCTACGTGGTCTACATATTCAGATACGGACGTATCGTTGCTGTGCACTGTGATGCACGGACAGCCTCTGACCGAGACGCCAGTTAGTTGGCTCACCGTGTGTGGATGCGGCCGTCTGCTCGGCTATCAGATGCTCCACCTCCCGTATCTGAGAGGCCAGGTCCTCCCTGGACGGCAGTGCCGAGCCGCTGCCCACTGCAGAAACACCACGCGTCCAGTCCGTCACACACAGAACAGGGGAGCGAGGACGGCCCGCCGAGCCCAACCCCTTCGCCGGCCGATACTGCAATCGCAGCACTATCGCCGTTTGATGCACCGCACCACCCGACAGCTGCTCAGCTAGATATCGCGCCTCGCGGGGAGATAAGAGCCCGGCCGTAACAGTGTCCGATTGTGTGTATAGCTCAAATAGATAGGAGATTCCAGCCGATAACTCGACCTTGAAGAGGCGGTGCATAGCTATCAGTCGGTTCATTTAACACAAGTGTTAAAGTTGCGCCGCCCTGAGGGTTTGCACTTTCGCAACTTTGTAATGAATTATCGCACAGTTCCTACAATAGATTATACAGCGGCAGTTACAGCAAGTTACTGCATTGCTTCTTAAGTACGTGCCTGGGTCTCGCAGTCTGTCCAGTGTCAGGTAGAAGGACTCTAGGGAGCGTCGCAAGAGCTCTGACGAGTCCTCGACCTCCGGACGCAGCGCCAGCTGGTGTAGAATCTGCCGTCACACAGACCAGAGTCAGATGCAGGGTCGTGGAGGGGGAGGCACGGCACGAGATCGGAGTTATGGTCGACTAATATGAGTTGCAAGCCAACAATCATTGGCTTGTTTTATGGCGGCTTTAGGGCGCGCCGACTGTAAGTCAAATAAAACCGATTATAACAATCGTGAGCAGCTGTACAGAGGAAAACACCGGTCGTGCAGCATAACTTCCGTCACTCACCAGTCCCTGTTGGTAGGCGGCGTCGGCGGAGGGCAGGTCGGCCACCAGCGGCAGCGCCTCCTGCAGCAGGCCGCGGCGCTGCAGCACGCCGGCGAGCAGGCGGCACGCCTCGTCCCTCAGTAGCGCCGCACCGTCCGGCTCCGGCTCCGGCTCGCTGCAGTCAAACAGGCGCTGCTTGGGCGGCCGGTCGGCGCCGCCGCGCTGCAGACGCTCCAGTAGCGGCAGCGCCGCGCGCAGGTACAGCTCGGCACGCGCCTCATACGCAGCCGCCTGGTCGAGGGGACCCGACACAGCCTGCTGCAGAGCCCAGTGAGCCAGGTGCATCACCAGGCGGACCGAGTTGCCGTGGCCGGGCAGACAGCGGACGGCCTCCAGGCCGCGCTGCAGCTGGCGCCGGAGGGCGGCCAGCTCCTGGACGGGCGCCGCGCCGGCCGGCTCGCCCTGCAGCCGGTGGACGGCCGCCCACCACTCGGCCTGCTCCTCCGAGCAGAGCCGGCCGGCCACGGCCGGCGGCAGCGCGTCATCAGCCCCGCGCCGGCCGGCCGCCGCGCGCAGCTGCGACGTCACGTACACGGTCGCCTCCAGGAAGCAGAGCACGTCCAGCAGACAGAGGGTCTCGGGCGCGGCGGTGGCGTTGGGCGCCGCACCGCGCGCCTGCAGCGGCAGGGTACTACCCGGCGGCTGGTAGCCGGCGGACGGAGCGCGCAGCCGCAGCCAGACAATCTGCTGCAGCCGCCCGGCGTGCTCCTGCCAGTAGAGCGGCGCCAGCGGCAGCAGGTCGGCCGGCCGCGGCGCCACCGGGTTCGTCTCCAGGAAGGCCGGCAGTGTGAGGAAGGCCGAGGTGTCGGCGCGGCCCAGTCCCGACACACTGGCAGAGCGGAACAGACGGGAGTGGATCCGACTGCGCCCCTTCTGCGTGCAGAACTGCTGCTGTACTCTCAGCACGTGGTCCGGTCGGCTGTTGGTCTCGGCAGCCAGCACTGACCATCCGACCTCCACCTGGCGAGCGCCGGCCTGACGACGCCACACGTCCAGCACCGCCTGGGGACGGAGCGGGAGAGACGGGCGGGGTCAATTCGAGCACCCACAGCGGGGATGAAGAATAGATGTCATGAAGTCATGCCATGAAGATGAACACCTCTTCATGACTACACTGGTGAGCCATTGATTCATTTAGCGTTGACGCACCTGCGTACTAAACAGACGGCCTGAGCCGATGAAACAGGGGAACGAGGACTGATACCGCTTAGAGGCCATGTCTAGCGAACTGTAACGGTTACAGTGGTGGTGTAACGGTTACAGTATCAGACTCACCTGCCGGGAGCTGCACTGGTACAGCTTAGAGACGGTGTCCAGCGGCGCGTAGGCCTGTGCGGCCAGGAACAGGGCCAGCGCCATGTCACTGACCTCGCGGGAGCCGTCCCCGCCAGCCTCTCCCACTCCCTGTCGGACGGAAACAGGGCAAATAATTCAAACATCGCTAACAGAGCCATATCGCAGAGCGTATCGCAATTAAACCAGAAGCAGCTGCAGTAGTACATGTCTTTACTTGGGTACTTGTATGATGCTAAATTGCGTGTGCAAGGCTAAAATATCATGACAATCTAGCCAGGCTGGTAAGTGCGCATAACAAGCCCAGCCACTACCACCGTCACTATCGTCATCTGACCTGCGCGGCGCCGAGCAGCAGCACAGAGCCCATGTGGAAGAACAGCTGTCCGGTGATGTGGTTGAGCAGCGCTGCCGACTCCAGACGCGCCTGTTCCGGTTCACCGGCGGACTCCAGTTCGCGCGAGACCTGCAGCAGCTGCTGGTCCAGCCTGAAGACGAAGGACGGGTGGGTCAGAATAAAATGACAACGGAACTGTGTTGGCCAGTTACTTATACTAGTTACCACAGCAGAAATACAATAACAAACTACATTTGTTTAATCAACATGTCCTATCATTAGTCGGGTGAGACCAATCATGAGGAGACCGATGGTAGTCCGGAATCATTCTCACGCCCATAGCTGAAAGTCCAGCCTCTCAGTCAGCTATCGATGCACTTTGACGCACCAGACTGCCCCTCCCACGTACCTGTACAGATCGGTGGTGATCTCAGAGATGGGCCGGCGCTCCTCCAGCGCCAGGGCCACGACTCTGTCCAGCGCCTCGAGCCGCAGCAGCTGGTACTGCCGGTCCGGGGCGCTCACAGAGCTTTGGTACTTCTGCGGCCGCGCACAAAACGTACAAACTGTTATCGGCCAGGCTCATAAACAACATTTTATCATAAGCAAACTATGACCTATATGGTAAAACTTATATTTACCTGTAAATCTTTTCATCAACTGACCTCAATGCGACATAGAGCTGTGTTGAGTTTCAGAGTTGAATAAAAACTTTGGCCAGGAATGCCCTGGACTCGAATTAAAGAATCAAATTGTCACCGTTGTTTGATAGCTTGTTAATATGACGTACAAAGTAGACTATCGAGTTCGGTCTGCCATAAACATGTATCTGAAAATCCTGTGATCATATGAGTAAATGCTTCGTTGAGTCCGTCTGTCCGTCCGTCCGTCCGTCCTTCCGCTGAACTCTAACCTGGCAGATGGCGGCCACGCACTGGTACCAGACGGCGGAGCGCGGGAACGGCCGGCGCTCCTCCACTCTGCGCACGTAGCGCGCCGCCTCTGCCTGGCCGGCCGACACGGCCAGCCGCTCTGCCAGCCGCACGTGCCGCTCCGGGTCGGTCGGCTCGGCAGCCAGCTCCGCTGCGAACAATTAATATTGCTGAAACAATTACATTTTAGCGAACCGATCGTCATCGATGTAGGGAAGATAAGGAAAATCCTTATCGTCATCGACAAGATAAGGAAAACTACCACATTTCGGAATATTCTGCCAATTGAAAATGAAAAATATAGCTCCAACATACAGCCTTGCAAGCCTGATAGATAAAATGACCGCACAGTTACCTACGAATATCCCCCAGTTAGCCCACTATTCAGAAGTTTGTCCCCAAGCCCGAACACCTAATTGACCCACGGCCACCAGCCAAAAGTTTGTACTCCAACCCTACCATCCCAGTAAATACTCACCGGCCAGCAGTTTGTCCACGTCCTCTCCGCTGACGCCCTGCCCTCCACCCGCGTCGCGCAGATGTTGGCGCAGTTTCAGCACGATCGGGTCGCTCTTGAAGTACTTGGTGGCGTGCTCGAGCCACCGGTTGGCGTTCGGTGTGCTGGCCGGTAGCTCTAGCAGCAGCTTACAGCCTGTGAGGTGCAGGCGACGGTCAGCCGGCCAGTGAGCCGGCTCAACGACAGGAGATAGTCCAAACGAGTAATTTACTGATCGGTTTGAAGCTGTTTGTAGGTATGAAACAATTTTATCTATTTCATTCATTTCATATAAAAAATTATTTCAGTGAGATAGGTACGACATAAACCTTGCTGAGCAGTGAGCACTACATTAATTGGAAGCCTTTATAGACCAGTCATTACTGAAATGATGTAGGAAGTCATTGTTCTTTGTCTCTCTTTTCTAATTATTCTGTGTTGTCTTCGATGGTTCATTTACAAAAATGTCCACAAAAATCGGATATTGTTAGTCACACGTAAAACCGAGCCCCCAGCCAGCCGCCCCGACCATCAGTGACTCACCGGTCATGACCAGGTCCTTCTGGTGGGGGTCCAGCTCCAGCGAGAGGCCGAACTCGGAGAGCGCCGCCGCCGGCTCGCCGCTGGCCGCCAGCACCTGGCCCAGCAGCTTGTGGGCCGGCGCGGCGCCCGGGCGCGCCTCCAGGTACCAGCTGAGGTACTGGCGAGCCGTCCGCTGGTCACCCACTTGGTGAAACATGCGCGCGATCGTGAACCCCTTGAGCTTGCGCTGCAACAGAGGAGGATGGGGTGACATGCAGTCAGAACGGATTACAGTGTGGCCCTGAGTCAGCTGACATTAAAAGCTCACTTTCTTCCAAATGTTCCTAAAAAAGGAGTGTACATTAAACGCAGCACACATCGACAAAAATTCTGACAAGATTCATGTAAAAATGTTCATACTTGGTCCTGGACAATCTGGACAATGGCTTAATATTCCACTAATTACAGTCACGCAGAGCTGGCGATAGCATGACGTGGGGTAGGCATCACAAGTAAATGTAGGCATCGATATTATTTAGGGTTGAATCTATCTACCGATAAGTGAAATGGGTGTAAGCTTACCTCATCATCGGTCTTCACTTTCGACAACAGTTCCTTGACATAGCGTTCCACGTCTTTCTTCTTTGTATACAACGTCATGTTGACGTCTGAAAAAACGATCAATGTGTGACAATTAACGAGGTACAATATTTGCCACATCACTCCTAAGCATGACAAAATTATACAAGCCAGAGTAACAGTGAGGAGTCATCATTCATGTTGCACCGAAGAACACTGTATTTTTTACGGCTTTATTACGAACAACGGAGACCGGAATACGGGAGAACTGAGCCGGGACTGGGGGCCGCGCACCAGCGCCTTTGGGTTATCTCAAGGAAGTTCGCAATCACCCTGCAGCGAGTCAGCAGGCATGGTGTAGCAGCAGCTGAGCAGGAAATGTAGTGGAAACAGGAAAACATGATACAATCTTGGTGTTGAGTTTCGTATCCGTCCGACAAACCTACGGTACCACTACCACCACAGAGCAAGTAGAAAGATGAGAGCACATACTGAGCTTGTCAATATTTTTCCAATTGTACTTTAACAGGTATCCAGAGTGCTGCACTTGAGAGCTAAGGCACCATGACTTACAAATGTCAAGTTCAAGATCAGGTCATCAAAAGCCATTGCAAATCAGCTCTGTCGTTCAAAAGGATAGTATGACAGTCAGGTTTCATGACTTCCTTTACACATATAATGTAATGAACATCTATATTACCAGTATAACGCCTTTTGGGGCGATTAACGGAGCGAGCGAGAGGGTGAGCCTTGCACGTGCGAAATTTCGAGTGGGTACCTCCAGCTGACTTGAGCACGGCACCCTACTAACCGGTCTATAGCGATGTGCCAAATTTGAGCACAATCGGTCCAGCCGTTCTCGAGATCTGGAAGCGGCACCCTGCACGTGCGCACGTGCAAAATGGGTCCCAACTGACTTTTGCACGGCACCCTACTAACCGGTCCTTAGCCATGTACCAAATTTGAGCGCCATCGGTCCAGCCGTTCTCGAGATCTGGAATCGACCCCTGCACGTGCGCACGTGCAGCAGCACCCCAACTCTGGCACATGGATATGCATTGCCTAGTGAGTGCCTACCTACATGCCAACTTTCAGCGCAATCGGCCAAGTAGTTACCGAGATATTGCAACAATTACAAAAGTGACACCTCTTCGTTTTGCACGTGGCACGTGCATAAGGGGTCACCCACATGCATCGGGAATAGTCCAATACTTGGTAGAAGGAATGAAGCTACCCTACAAAAATTACCGCGTGTAAATCGGTCAAGTGGTTGCTGAGATATAAGCCTCGCAAAAGCGTGGCCACGGCCGGCCGGCCGGCCGGCCGGCCGCTCATACTCAGAAATTTCCGTTAATCTAAGGAAAGACTACGCTCGCTTCGCTCGCTCCGTAACTATTTGTGGTGACGTAGTTTCTGTCTGTAACCGAGGTCGCGACATGGTGCTACGTAGCGCGGGTTACAGATCACACCGTTGCACATACCGCGCTGAAATTTGCGCAAGTTATAGAACAAGGATGGACAACGTGCCTTTGAGCGGTCTCGGCTCGATCGGATCGATAGCGAGCGCGTGGCGCGTGCCCAAAAAGTGCAAATTCGCGTCATAGACTTTACATGTATAAATCGGCTGGCAAAAACGGGCGAAAATGGCTAAATTTGCCCGACACGGGTCCGTTCCCCGTGCAATATCTCGGTAGCCGTGCGCCCGATCGGCACGGGGAAAACAGCATCGTGTAGAGAATCGAACGGGCAATCGAATAGTGTGCGGTGCAGGGGTGGCACGCGCCACGTGCAAGTGTGAGGGCAATTTCATTTCAAAAAGTGCCATTTTAAACGGATTTTGGATTTTATTTTATTTTCCCGTGACCATCAGACTGAGAGAGTTGAAACAACGTCAATTGGCAAGAGAAATGTACCGCCTCTCATGGAAAAACTGTGAACAGCTAATTGATAAAAAACAATGTGGACACACAGCAGTTTTTTACATGCTGTGACACACATGCTGTGTGTCCTGCTATGCATATTTAATAAAAAAAAGCGTCTGGAAAAAAAAAACAATGTGGAAAAAATCGCTGAATTAAATGGTATTTGTCCATAATGTGCCACTAAAAAGTTACACGGGATTTCCTGCTTAACCTGATACGCTTGACAATTGAAAATGCTATCATTAGAAACAGCATTCAATTCTCTCCAAGATCCAATCATCACGTTTGCATGACAAGCAACAGTATTCTTAAAAATATAAATGTTTTAAACCTCTGCAAAACGATTTTTAGCGAAAATTATCTACGCCTTTCATTTGTCTTGAAACTACGCACCTCAATTATAAAGCACATTTGACAGATTCTGAAGTGGAAAGCATGCTTATCAGACACGGGCACCTCGATGCGGTGGATATTTTTTCCACAAACCAAAACGTTTAGCCGTCAAAAAGCAATCGACCGAAATGGATAGATAACCCAACCGACACAAGAACAACGGAACACCCGCCGATCGAAAATATCCCTTTTCGCGTTGCGGAGCACGCGGGTCACCCTAGTAAATTTCTAATTGGCGATTTGAGCCAAAGGTAGACAATGTGAGATCTAGGTCAGACTAAGGTCAGGTTCAGAATTTAGCTGTTCATTTTAAGCCATGTCATGTCATGTCACAAATCTGTCCCTTTGAGTAGAATGGAACAAATACAAAAAGGCTAATAATACTTAAATTTTTGAAGTTATTGGGTAATTTAGAATACTTAGATATACGTTAAATGGCAGCTTCAAATCTGGTGTGTACAGATTTGGTCATGCAACTCAATTTAGCAAACAAATCCCATACAATATTAGATATCTCTGAGCCATCTCTGATGAAAACATCTACTTTTTTCCTAAAAAAACCCTCAAGATTGAGTCATGACTTCAAAGCTTGGGAATTCTGATGTCATCATTTTGTAAAACTATTCATGTAGCATGTAACATTATCCAAACTTAATAGCTTCGAAAACATAGCTGCATTGGTCAGTACTCAGCATATCAAGCCATTTGTGAATTGAAACTTGAAAGGGTTTATCTTGAGATAATTGAAGATCTTACTTACATCAGCCAATGCCAAACTGATTATGCACAGGGCTGATTATGCACAGGGTAACTATGCCAGCTTTAATGTCAACTTGTACCAAACTGGTTCAATGTCACCTTTCAATAGAACTCGTACTAGTAACTCAGTAACTCGGTAACAGTAAAACTCAGTCTGCTGCCCATAGCTATAAGGCAGGGCTTAAGCTTGGGTAGCTAGCAAATGACAATAATTAGTGTTTCATATAATCTTTCCTCCTGATGAGCCAAACAAAACTATTGCAGTAGATAACATCAATTAAGTGCTCTGGGTAATGTCTAGCATCACTTGATGACATTTAAGGTAAAAGCTCTTAGCGGTTCAACTGTTACTAACAAAAGTCATTTCAAAGGCTTTGATATTTTGGGCAATACTGCTAGAAAAACTCACCACTTGTCTTGTCAACTCACCGTCTGCTTAGCATTACAGAAATCTAGATTTAGGTTTTTTGGGTTCATTCAGATGGGCTGGTGTAGACAACACGTCTATTCAGTGCTCACATCAGGCACAAGGTATTACTACAACTGTACTGAATAGAACTTGGATAAAGTCGTTTGTGACATGACTTGGTCAAGCTGGTTCTTGAAAGTGCTATTTGTGATAGTGTGTTTTTGAAATATACATGGCACCACAGAAAACGTACAACAGACTAGCATGCACCTAACCATAATATCATACAAAATTCCATATCCTTTGCAAGGCAGTCATAAAGCAGGCATCACACTTTTTATTGCAACCAAGGGGAGGTGCTATACCCATGGAGATGCTTTCTTATCAAACCAAACCAAACCTAACCTAACCAAACCTGACCTCTAACCATGCCTACAACCTAAAACCTACAACCAAGACCTACAGCCTAAAACCTACAGCATTAGTAGAGCAGACATCACACAAAGGTTTTCCAACTGAGGAGAGGCGCTGTAGGTTTGTAGGTTGAAGGTTTTTAGGTTGTAGGTTTTTAGGTTGTAGGTTTGAAAATTGTAGGTTGTAGGTTAGGTTAGGTCAGGTTAGGTTAGGTTTGGGTTTTGTTAGAAAGAAGCACCTCCGGGTATAGCACCTCTCCTTGGTTGGAAAATCTTTGTGTGATGTCTGCTCTAATAATACCAAACCTACAACCTAACAGCCTACAGTGCCTCTCCAGGCCTTGGTCTAAAAAACAAGTATGGTGCCTGCTTAACTGCTAGTGCCACCGTTTTGCAATTCGGGCAACTGCTAAGTTTTAACAGATGGTTTAATTAACCATGTAACGGAAGGCATTAGAGGGAGGACAAGTTTGTAAGTCACGTGACTAAAATGCTCTCTGGCGCCCTGTTTCACCATCCACCCGATTGGGAGTCGGACAGATATTTTGGCATTTAGTAGAGCACACGTCACACGAAGGTTTTCCAACTGAGGAGAGGCACTGTAGGTTTACAGGTTGTAGGTTAGGTTAGGTTAGGTTTGTTTGGATTTTGTTAGAAACAAGCACCTCTAGGTAGGTATAGACGATAGCGCCTCTCCACAGTTGGAAAACCAATTTGTGTCACGTCTGCTCTACAAATACCAAAATTTTTGATATTTCATGAAACTCTGCACACAGTGCATTTCATCATGCATGACAAATGGTTTCATATTTTCGTGTTTGATTAAAGACAACAATAAAAACGAATTGGCACACACAGACTCCAGAAGCTCAGCTTGAGCTCTCTGACAAATCGACAGCCAAATTGAGCACATTAAAAGGCTTGTAATTGCTTGATAACAGCGCGTCGGAAGAAGCACCCTATCGAAGTTTAGTATTTGCTATGTCAAGGTATTGACAAAGAATACAAAAATTGATAAAATGTGAGAAACCACCCCAACATGAACCATTTCAGTAGGCGGAACTATGGTCATGAGTACCCAAATATAGGAACGTTCCCATTTTTGGGAACGGAGTTCCCAAATATGGGAACGGGCGTTCCCATTTATGAGAACGGAAGGCAATTTTTCGGCCGTTCGCCCACTAAAACTCAAAAGTGCATCACGTCTCAAAAAAGTGCACGCTGATTTAAGTATCTACTAAATCTCCATAAAGTTGTCTTTAATCTGACCGTGGAACAAGGAAATTGACCGTGGAATGATATTTTTAATGATTTTTTAAAAATGACAGAATGGTGGAAATATGGGTTATACGACATTTAACATGCAATTTTAAGGAAAATGAAGCATTTTTTACATTTTGAGGTCAAGTATAATAATTTTCGCCTGGTTATGAAGTTTCATTCTAGCGACACCAGATGCTGACATATGCAAGCGAACACGCGGACAGTCCCGAGGTAATATTGTTGACTTTTGGTGTCGGGGCGATCGACCGCGTGGAACGTCAGTGATTTTACCGAACTACTGTTGTAAACTCAGTTTCAGTGGTTTAAAATCATTCAGCTGTATTTTATCAGCCCTGAAAGACATATTTTATTTGGATGCTAGCTGTTTAGCGTTGTTTTATAAGCAGCGTCATGAGCGTGGTTTTTGTCTTCGGCGTTTCTAAGCATGATCGTTTGGGGGAATTTCTCTGATATAGGTCGCTCTGTGTGGCTTATTTATAATTTTTATGCTGATTTCGATCATACCTCGTGCCCATCCTACCAGGCCTTTTGCCACTTACACTCATTAAGAAAGGAAAAAACTAGATTTTCATTGGGACTAGGTGTTTTGAGGGTGTAACATATTCAGCGTTCCCATTTTTGGATACTTCTTGTGCTCGTCAACTCTCGGTGATTAGCAGACAGGTGCTTGACATGTCTCCACCCTCGGCGCGGACGGTGGATATAGGTATGGAAGACCTTGTTGAACATCGCTGAGCGTTGTGGATTACGTAATCCTGCAGAGGGGGGCGTGCCCGCTGCGAGATCGACGGGAATAAAAGCGCAGAAGACCGGGCGAAACATGCAACGGTCTTGCGGGAAAGGTCATCTGATGATTGTTGCGTTAACAATAATTTGCGGCGTTGGACGTGATGCTTGTTAATGAAAAGAGCCCCTGAAAGGCTTCGGTGAAATCGTTCCCAATTTTGGGTACGCCGTTCCCATAATAAGGAACGCTTGCAGCGCCAGTGTACGAGAGCGTTCCCAAATTTGGGCTCGCGGCCCGGGTGATGGACTGCTTTAGAAATAGGGGAACGATTTGAAACTACGATGGGCCTTACAATATCAAACTCTTTCCCAACAATATTGAGACAACTATCAGGCGGTTCACGATCGTTTTATATTTTTTGGACGTCATTTAAGAGTTCTTTTTCTTGTTTTAAATAATGCCTACATGGCGTTCCCATATTTGGGTTTATCGTTCCCAAACATGGGAACGAAAATGCGTTCCCGAAAATGGGTACGCTTGACCATAGTTCCGCCGCGTATTTACAAATTGCAACCGAGCTCCGCCGTAGGGTATTTTATTTCCGCCGTAGTGTATTTCACTTGGGGGATTTTCTACCATACATCTGCCTGAGCTTAGGGTAATTACAATTTGTCGGCGACGTTCGAAAATGATGCACCTTTTTTCGCAGTATAGGATATCGCATGTGCATATTTCTGCCTTTTTGGGTGCGCTTTATCGGTTTTTCGTGAGTAACTCGCGTAAAAACCGTCCGATCGCGACGAAACTTTCAATACCCCCGATTTTATCAATTTTACACCTACCCTGAAAATTTCATGACCCTGACCCAAATGACCTTTGACCTGTAACTTCTCGAGACCATGTTTGGCCCCAATCGCGATTCGGCGTATGTCGGCTCGCATTAGCCGCGCGGTTGCAGTTTTCACGTGGTTTCAAGCGTTGAAACATGTGATATGATGCTGGTCCCATGCATTAGGGTGGGTGTCAAGGTCACCTGAAGGTCAGGTCAGCTCAATGACCTTTGATGACCTCGGTTCACTTTTTCGAGTTTTACATGTTTCTAGGCTAGTTTTTGGAGCTGATTTCGAATTTAGCAACCATTTGAACATCACAGCGGGTGTAACGAAATTATCCAGACACCTTTCTTCCCGCTGTAAAAGCAAAACAATCTGGTACTTTTTCTTTTAACTGAGCTTGTAGCCACCTTTCATAAAAACACAGTTTACTCACCTCGTTGGTTTCTGCATATCTTTGGAGTGGTTTTTGTCAAAGGACAGTCAGAGAGGAAATGAGGAACCCACACAGTGGCGAATGTTCTGGAGCATTTCAACCAATGGATTCTCCAGCACACTGGCTTTGATGCGGACCAACGCCGTCTAAACCTGTGCCTGCGGTTGAGCAGTGCTTATGGCGGGTGGCTCTTCATACACCTCCTGCAGCCTGCTGAACAAGAGCCCACAGGTTTTCGATTGAATTGGGATCGCGACTTTTTCCAAGTCATAAGCGTTAGCCCAGAATGATTGAAGGTTCTATCGGCATCACTTCCCGTTCTTTTAGGGACTTTTAACCCGCGCACCGATGGGGGGGGGCGGATATCCGCCCCCCCTGAGGTTTTTCGCGAATAGCGGGAAAACCGCGGCGCGTAGCGCCGCGAAATTTGGTATGACTATAACCTCATCAATTTTACACATGGTGTGCAAGTTTGAACCTCCTACCTTTCAAGGTCAGGTCACCAGGTCACTTTGAATGACCCAACCTCAAGTCACTTTTTTGCAACTTTGTCACCGTGCCAGAGCTACAGTAGATGTCGGAGGCCTTTGAAAGTCGCAGGATATTATTAGGTCATTAGTAGCTACAATTTGTATATCTCGGAATTTTGATATCGGTGACCTAAGGTCAGGTCAATTTCGCGACCTCCCCATTATAAGTCAATGGGGGAAAAATCAACTCCCTGTTTTTACCACTAAAACGGGTCGGAGTGGCCCCATATACCATACATGACTTCATATACGATCAACCTTCACTACCTTGAGGTCTGTTTTGCTGTTGGGCAGCTGTGAGGTCATGTGACGTCATCAAAGGTCACCAAAGGTTTTTGGCCAATAACTCCGTACAGGAACAAGATACAGACGCGTGGATGGTCTCATTGTGTTCAGCTCGTCAAGACGCATCGAATGATATACATGATGACCTCGAGGCCACGTGACCTGAGGTCAACCTTTGACCTTGACCTTTCGAGGTCAACATATATATCATTCGATGCGGATTGACGAGAGGATCACGATGATGCCCTTAGTTTATTCCTATCTTGACTAATTCGAAAGTTATTCGAGAAAAACTCTCTCCATATCTAGCGCCGCCATTTTGACTTTTTCGACCCCTGTGACGTCATCTTTGACCTGACCTGAAAATGACCTTAGTAAAAATTGTAGATCTTGGCCGTGCGTATCCGATGCCGTTTACCGCTTGTCGCTATCTTGCTTCGTTCTCGAGATCTCAGGGGGGGGGCGGTCATCCGCCCCCCCCCCCCCCCCGTCGGTGCGAAGTTGGCGCAGACCCCCGTCGGTGCGCGGGTTAAGTAGCGCGCCGCCACGCATGAAGACAGCGTGGCTTGAATCAGGCATCAGTGCGCGTTCAGAAACCGTGCCCTCCTATGCCGTCTGGTTGAGCGCCTCCAATCATGCTCCACCACCTTCCCTGGAAAAGCTCCACCCTTGCCTATGGGGCAAAATATAAGGGACAAAAACACAAAACAAGACAGATAAAAACAAAGCAAAATTAACTCATTACCTAATGAAATTCAGGCTGGAGCAAAAACATAGGTAATAGGTTATGTCAAATTAGAATGAAAGATTAAAATCAACCTGACCAGGCCTTATGGTCCGACCGGGTCCTAACCACCTTACTTCGCCTAACTTGACCCAGTTCAACCTAGCCTACCACAACACCTGCAGAGTGCAGAGGTACACTCGGGGGCAGATTGATGTTCCACCACTCCCTACCTATCGGGCTCCCATGGCTCAGCACTGGCTGCTGCCAGTGTTGCCTGCCCTCAGCACTGCTCAGCACTGCCTGCCAGTGCCAGTGCTGCCACATGCTGCCACTGGCAGCAGCCAGTGCTGAGCCATGGGAGCCCGATGGGTAGGGAGTGGTGGAACATCAATCTGCCCCCGAGTGTACCTTCCTGGAAAAATGACGCCCAGGGAGATGACTGTCCAACTTATTGAAATACTACCATGATTGCTTGTCAAAATGTGTGTCATCATGCTCTTGTTTGACAAGTGATGTATAATAAATGTGATATTCAATAATTACTCCTGACTGTTGACTGTTGAGTTATCAAAATATTCAAATAATCAGGGTACAATCCTGTGCATAGTGCACACTAATCATGTTGTTTTTGTGTAGGCCCTCCGCACATTGTTGTGTGCACTGCTATGTGCACCTAAGTAAAAAAGTGACTGGTGGTACATGACAAAAGGTTGAGCAACTGTGAAGTTCATGCCCTTGGTCTTGCTGGTGCCAAATGCCTATAGCTAGGATCAGTGAGGGTTGTAGACATGCTACATACATTGTGCATTGAAGATATTGGCACAAAGTTCATCCGTAATTACTATGCTTAATACCTAATGCAAGAAGCGACATAAATGCCCAGATGATAAAGCTCTCTGGTCAACATCACACAAATTTATTGACATACTTTGCAGGTACATATTTACATTCATGGCAAATACTTTCGATTTGATTCAGAAACTAGTTGCTAGTAAGCTTGCATTTTTGTAGGCACAACAACGACCATATATTAAATCATAAAAAACCTTCTCATGGCAATCATCAATACCTTTCTACCGAACAAGTACCTTATACCTAGCTTCCATGCAATGATTCTAAAATTTGTCCGCAATCCATCTATATCTCAACTGACACAATGAATTTCAAATACCCTAACGAAACCTATAACTGTACATAAGAAGAATGCAATACTACAAGAATTGTGAATTTCTGAAGTTATTCTCACATGCTGAATGTTGAAACTCTACTTTTGTCGTCCATTTCCATGTTTCATTGAGCCATCATATAGAACTGTTTCCGATCTACAGTCACAAGCTTTCCCACAAATCTTGAATTTTTACACATCATCTTGAACCATGCTCCAGTCTTTCCAACAAAGCAATTTTGATTTGTTGCAACAGCTTCAGATCATGATATGCTTGAAGTTTGTTACGTACCATTTGTCAGACAAATCTCAACATTCAACAAAATGTGTATCAATTCCCAAGCTAAGTAGTTGATCATATCAGTATTTGCAGTTTCCACACAATGTTTCATAATACTATTCTATGTTTATATAAAGAAACTCAAATAATCCACAAATTGTTATTGAAACACTCCCACTTCAAGAATTCACAGCAATGGCAATAACAGTACAAGTTCAGAAGCAAACAAACATTGCGCCACATTTCGTATGAAACGCGCCATCGCCCTGAAGTTTCTACCACAGACGGTAGTTCAACCGCAGCCGTAGTGCGAAAACCCCTGCCCACCTTACCCCACGGCGGAGCTCGGTTGCAATTTGTAAATACGCAGTTCCGCCTACTGATTTGAAAATCACAAACGCGTGGCGCATCCGCATATTTACGTCTGGACAACGAGTTGCGTTGGAGAGGCCGGAAATAGTGGCGATTTCAGGACCGCAAGAATGGACCGTCATTGGAGTGATTCTTTTTTAAACCGTGCACTGTTTTCGGCCGGAATTTAATAGTTACTACAAAATATTTTGTGATTACGTTTCCACCAAGAATGAATGCCATCAGGGCTAAATTTTTAATACTATTGCATTTTGCCAAGAAGCATATAGTGCTGTTATATTGCAGTTTTAGCGCGTTTGTTACAAAATATGAAGCGAATAAGCGTCAGTATAATTCATCAACAGTGCCAGAAGTTAACTTGAGGGGAAGCTATGCTAATTGCTCTTGTCCATCCACTAAAATTTATTAATTATTTTGCTTTGTGTATTCCAAAAGGAGAGGGAACTATTTCATTTGTGCCTTCATGTCAGAATTGAAGGTGGATCATTAAATTTTCAACGCAGTTTACAAACAAGCATTTGGTCTTTCTCGTTTATAAGCAGTGGCTAAGAAAAGGTTGATCAATCCTGAAGTTCAGTCATCGTACCTCAACTTGGCAGCAAGATCCCCCAAGGACAGAGGATATATTGTATACATGTCCTGTAAATCAAAACAAACAAGCATTTGGTCTTTCTCGTATATAAGCAGTGGCTAAGAAAAGGTTGATCAATCCTGAAGTTCAGTCATCATAATTCATACCTGAACTTGGCAGCAAGATCCCCCAAGGACAGAGGATATATTGTAAACCTGTCCTGTTAATCAAAACATTTTTGTGCCTACAAAGGCTTAAGTTATCTGTGGTGTGTTCGGAGTTAGACTATATGGCCGGTTTTGTTGTATGTTTATGTGGAGATTAAATATAACTGTGACTCTGTGCTTGTTTTTATACTTACAGTCAAACAGGGAACAGCACATTCACATAACATACTCACCTAGCACCTAACTCATAGCTGTACCCTGCAGGATCTGTACTTGTTCATGTCTCGAGCATTAACAAAGCATTAAAGTAGCTTAGTAATCATTTCCCACATTTTCTGAGCATCTAACATGACATACAGCAGTGCAGAGCAGCTTCAGAGAAAAAAACACTTTAAATGCACAGACTCACACCAGCCACCCAATGAGCCAGTTCCTCAGTTGACTGTTTCCCTGGACGCAGCTTGGCAATGTGAGCTAACTTTTGGCAAGTTGAAGGTTAGCAGGTAAGATTGAGTTAGGGCGAGTACCTACCTATAACTGGGTGCTACTGCCATGCAGGTCTTGGGTAGGCTGCAAATATGTGTGATGATTGAGGTTAGGTCAGCTGTCAGGTTAGTCAGGTTCAGGTATGCTCATTGCTCAGGTCACATTTTTATGGACATTTGGCAAATTAAAAAACTAACAATCTAATCTAAGCTAACCCGACTAAACATACACTACTGACTATAGGAACTGAGCACCTACCTACTTGTGCCTACATCTCATACCATGTCAAAGTAGAGTTCCTTGGTGGAAGATGACCCTCAGTACTTTTTATCCCAGCCCTGTGAAGAAAGCTAATACCTGCTTCTAAGCTCTGAGTCACTGCCGACCATCCACAGGAAGAAACGCTGAGACTGAGAGCTTTGCCATTGTATATTGGACCAATAATGACTATCACGAATGACTATGAACACATAATATGATCACATCGTTGCATGGATTGTCACATTGACAATTTTACTACAATCCTTTTTTCAAGAAATACAGTGATGATGATTAACATCAAAAATCAAAATAAACATAAAGTGGATTTAGTGATCCAAGCTTTCTACTCCAGTAGCAACGGAATGATCGCATGTTTCATTTGCCAGACACTGAGTACCTGATGCACATTACAATCTGCATAGCATCTAAGCATAGTAAAACTGCCCAAGTCCATTCATTCTAGATTTTAACTTGATAGTTAGCACTAATTTATCTTGCTGTTGTAAGTTATCATTCAATATTCATACCAATACATCAATATGCGCTCATCAGTCAACATTTTCTGGCATGATCCTGCTCAGCGTGCTCTTCAGTATTGCTCCAAGGTCTGCAATATTGTAGCTTGTTTTTGGACAATAAGCTCTTTTAATTTTACTTTTTCTTGCTGATATATGAGCCCGATCACCTTGCGTTTATCAACCAAAATTTAATAACTTGTTCAACTTGATATTGATATTGCTCAGTAGTCAGGACCTCTGTCAGCCTCCTGGGTACTTCAGATTGTTTTCAGTCAACATGCTTCTTAAATATGATATAAGTCAATCTTAAGGGATTCAAAACATCCAACAAAACGACGTACAAGAGCAAGAAAACCACCAGATAAACTAAAAATGGCCTTGGAACAGAGCCAAGTGGTGCTCCATTTGTTTGTTTACAATGATTGTAGTGCTGATGTATTTTTAGGACTCTGAACGTCGGCTTATAAAAAAAAATGAAACGTTTTTACAAAAGTTGTAAGGCAAGTAATATTTATCTGGAAGAACTAAAATATTCAAAAGCCAAACACTATGAAATACATGAATCAGAACGAAAAAGTAACCCAAAAATCCAGCCTAATCACCGGCTCCTAAAACTGCAACACAATCAGCACTTTTCCCCGCAACTCGTTGTCCAGACGTAAATATGCGGCGCATCCCGCGAAAAAGATGCCGGCTAGTGACATTCGGTAAATAGAATGAAAATATTGGATCGATGACGTCATAAATAAAAACCAATCGAGCCACGGGAAAAAATGCATGGATTTTGGTCTTGTTCATCTAAAACATAAAAACTTTTTTATATCTATGCATAAAAAGGTCAAATGTTAGAATTTATTATGAAAACGAAGGTCGAACTAGTATCACTAAATCTTAAAAGTCAAATATCCTCACTTATATATATATTTACGATTATGAGTCTATGACCAACACCTCACCCACGATCACTTTACTACTCAACTCACCGTCTACGTCATTTTCTTCGTAGCATAGCTGTCATTCGGGATATTTCGCCTTGATTCTCCAGTCATAATTCGGAATTAGAGTGGCAAATATTTCGATGACGGGGAACGGAAATTATCCAGTCATTTTCCGGCCATCAGCCCAAGGCTATTGGGACTCCGACCACTTATTGTCATCGGTCACGAATATTTGTGTGAACTGTATGGCCTAGGTCTGTTTCGTTTCATGTACACAATGCGGATCGTGTCGTGATCGTCGGCCGCTCCTCATCGCGGCTCATGCAGCCTTGAAATGATTCAAAATGATTAAAAAGTCGGCGCAAACAAAGTCTCCAATAAGTAAGACGAGTATAAACGGCCTCCCGAATCAGGGCGAATGGCCCCGTTCAACCGTATGTGTTCAATGCCCCGGTTCAACGTACAACGTATCAGTTCAAACTCACAAGCTGCGGGGTGAAACCGTATCTCAGATGATTATTTCTCTAGTTCAGTTCACAACGGACAACCAACAGAGGAACAGGCACGTTGATGTCTGCACAAACCACCAATTCCTTATCTAAGCCAATGACATTCAGTTGAAAGACTGCAGATTGAAACACCACAAGGTGCCTCGTCGGTCGGCTGATCGAAAAATACCGATGGGACACTAAAATCGGAAAGAACAATCGGAATGCAAAATGAATCTTTTCGCCATACCTGCAATAAAATACAAATGGCAATGCATCACATCCATGTCAATAAAACAACAAACATGATTTGTTCCCTTCCTCGTTACGACATCCGTCCGTATGCAAGATATAAAAACGAACTTAGCTCAGTGCCAGTGCTGACCTTATATAGCTGCCATCAAATGGGCACATGTCGCTTGGATAACGTGTGAGGACGAAATAAATAACGGTCACATGATATCGACATTATAATAATCGTAAAAAACACATGATGTGATGATGAGGTTCTCATGCTGTTGATAATAATGTACCGCTGCCACTAATCAGCCGTTTATGCTGCTGATGATGATGATACGGTAGAGCTGACGGCTGACCCGCCCGACGCAGAGGCAGGGACGGTCGTATCTGTGGCAGACGGTCGGACGGCTCGGCTCACTGGCTGATGAATACGATGATACACGGTGACATCTTCGTGAACGGCCCGTCGGCTCACTGGATTATGGGGGTAGAAGGAGGTGGCCTCTCTGTGTACGGCCCGTACTCCCACTGGCTGATGATGACCTCCCCGTGGACGGCCCGTCGTCTCACTGGTTGATGATGGGGTAGAAGGAGGTGCCACCGCTGGCGTCCACTGCCGGGATCAGGATCAGACCGCCGCCCAGCTGCGACAGGTCCTGCACGTGCAGGGTTGGCGTCGGCGCCGTCACCTGCACAGAGTGCAGCTGAAACACACGAGCGGGACAGGTCAGGGTAACAGCCACAACTCGACGTCACCAGTAATTTGCACCTCGCCGGCCGTTATGTGCAGATAAAGCATTTTGACGTTTAGAGCATTCAAACACGAAAACTCGACTATTCCAGTCATAAGTGGTATCGCACATCGACGAA
This sequence comes from Amphibalanus amphitrite, assembly GCF_019059575.1. Lineage (NCBI taxonomy): Eukaryota > Metazoa > Arthropoda > Thecostraca > Balanomorpha > Balanidae > Amphibalanus > Amphibalanus amphitrite. The sequence continues at coordinate 243,770 of NW_024882287.1, read as the reverse complement.
CGACGAGAGGTAACAACTCAAAGCTGCGGACATGGCGTGAGTTGGCCTTCCTCAAATAATGTCGAAAAAATCGCATGTAGTGAAAATTTACGGTAAAACACCTCGACTCCACCGCGGTCGCTCTGAACTCAACTCAGTTATTTTAACAAACCAGCGAAGTAAAGGTACACAAAAAATACAAATAGGATTGTTTCAGAGTGCTCTGCCCACCTGTACGCTCTGCAGTGTCTGGGGCACCACTGCGGAGAGCTGCTGGTGCTGCGGCGGCTCCGGCTGCTGCTCCGCGCCCTCCGGCTCCTGTACCGCCGGCTCCGGCTCCGGCTCCGGTTCAGGCTCCGGCTCCGGAGGCGGCAGCGGCCGGAGCAGAGACGCCACCGGCTGGATGGTGTGCGTCTTGTTCACCATGTCTACGCTGTGTATCCGTCTGTATACAAACGGAGACCACTGTTATTCAACTCGTCTGAGTTCTTAACGATGCTCTAACAATGCTATGAGAAGCAAATACATGAAGTTTCTGGCGAATCGATAGTATATGCCATCAAATGGTGGTACTTTAGAAATATAGTACAATTTTGGAGCCGAATCAAGTCCTTTTTAATTCAGCCGTGGTTATATCCAATCATTGACCCGTAGGATAACTCTAAGCTGCATAAAATAAATGAAAGCAAACTGCGAGCCCACAAATACTGCGATAAGACTGGATGCCCACTGGGCAAACATCAGGTACAAGATACCTGATAGGAGTTAGAAAGGTCAAATACGTCAAGAGCTCGATGAGAACGGTTCCCTACAGGCCAAGTGGCCTCTAAATTCCGATCAAATTAAGGTAAGGTAAGGTAAGGTTCATCGAAGATCGATTTCTTGTTCGTGCTTGTCTTAATCGTCAAAACGCAGTGTGAAACCTTTAGCCAAAACGCACCAAATCACGCAATCGCGTATGTCTTAACAGATGTGGACAACATCTCAAGCACCTCAGGTTCTACGATAGCGGTGAAGCACTGCACAGCTCTGTTGATGCAATGGTTTTTGTTTATCGTCGGACTGAAACATAATGGAGTGTGTGTGTGAGTGGGTGGCAGGGGGTATTTGTTGGAAGAACTATCGATGATGTCCATTGAATTTTACCTACATGAGCGAAATCACAGTTATGACGATTTTCGGCCATTTCTTCGGAGTGCATCTACAACGGCAAAAATAAACCAATTTTGATCAAAATAGCACAATAGACACTCAGCAGCTTTTGATACCGATGTGTAAAAACTAAGATGCATCCTGAGAAAATATTTTATTTAAATTTTCGTGGGTTAACTTTTTGGTACACCCCATTATATGACAAAAAAGTGACAGAAGAAACTGGGCGTGAGGATATGTTGGTGTCCACTTTTACGAGCAGGGTTAGCATTCAGCAATATTCCAGGTAGTCGGCCGCGCAGTTACAATACAAATCAATTGCCTATTCTCTGAAACACTCTAACAAATTAAGACCTTCTTTCACTGCCCATTTCGTAAGATTGTTCAGCACGGCGCTGACGGAGCGCTCATGAAAACACTCACCGCAGGTGGGAGCGCAGGTCATGGCTGGCCGCGTACACCTTGTCGCACATGACGCAGCGGAAGCGCCGCTCGCCCCGGTGACGGCGGAGGTGGTCGTTCAGTTTACACTGCTGGATGAATGCCTTCGGACACAGGGTGCACTTGTACGGCTTCACGCCTGGCGGGGGCAATGGGGGACGGTCAGATTAGCGGTAGGGGAGGATTTGATACGTTGCAGGCGACGCAAAAGACATGTTGACGAGCTGACAGTGAGTATGAAACAAAATACATAATTACAACTTGAATTGTAACAGTGAAAGTATGCTGAAGAGCAGCACTATTGAAAAAAAAAACTTCGCAGAAACTACAGCATTGCGTAACTTCGAACGAGGTTGCCCAGCCCGAATCGGCAGCCCGTTTCCCGTCCGCCACTCACCAGTGTGTATTTTGGCGTGAATGGCCAGCCGGTCGGGCCGCGAGAACACCTTGCCGCACACGTGGCACGTGTGCTCGGGCCGCGCGTGCACCGAGCGCACGTGAACGGTGAGAGCGCTGCTGGAGCCGAGCCGGGCGCCGCATACCTGCCGAGAGGAGGACTGTCAGTAGGGATGGCGCATAAAGGCGGCTGCCGCTAAAATCGCCACGTCAGAGTGCAGCGGAGGCAATATTGTATAGGGTACCCGACGTCGTCATCCCACTTAACCGTGGTGACGAGACATTGCCAATGACGACAAATATAGCAAGTAGTGATAAAGAAAAAAAGTAAGAGCATATACTTTGGACATGAATTAGACTTATGAACATGCAGTTCCAGTGCAGTAGTTGCAGTAATCATGCATTATCACAATCAATTGGCAAAAATGATGGTTCCTACAACTCAAAATCAGCACCGTCAATCGTGTCTAGCTACTTTCCTTTGTCTGATAAGCGTCTAATCCTCCCATCTACCAGCATTCTCTACTCACATCGCACACAAAGTCCCTCTGCAGCGTATCGTGGTGGTAGCGCAGCTTGTGGTGTGTCAGGTAGATCTTCTTGATGAACTTTTTGTCGCACACGTCACAGCCATACGGCTGCCCGGTCGGCTGGTTAGAGTGGCGCTGTATCATGTGCTTCTGAAGAGCGGCATTTCGTCGGAACGATAGCCCGCAGCCATCCGCGCGACAGAAGAACATCGGCCGATTTGACTTACTGGAGAGAAAAGAAGACACATGACTTGGCTTCCGATATCTTTCGCTAGGTAAGAGGTGGCTTCCGATATCTTTCGCTAGGTAAGAGGTGGACAAAAACACAATGCCAAAACTGGATCGCCTATGAAAGTTGACATTCCCTCCCAATTATGCAAAGCTCCATCCGATGTCACGCACCTGTGCTCGCTCATTTTGTGCATGACCAGTCGGCGGCCGCAGGGCAGTTCCACGCCGCACAGTTCACACGCATACGGCGGCGGCCGGCAGAACTGCAGGTGCACGCGGTAGATGGTCTGGTTGCGGAACTCCTCGCGGCACTGGTAGCAGATGAAGCGGCGCAGAGTCGCCAGCTCGGCGCCGCTGATCGACAGGGTGCCGGTACCGAGCAGCTCCTGAAGGCGGAGGAGGGGGAAGGGGGGAAGGGTTAGGGGACTAACCTTATGCCAACGGAGAAAGCACCGTAACGGGGCTGGTCAGCTGTCATGATACACAGCTGTGCACGGTATGCCTAAACCCTGTAACCGAGTTCAGTGCCTGGCTTCGCGGGTGTACCAGTACACAAGCTAAAAAATGGACGGTTGACGAATGACGACCTTTTAAACAATCCTCGTACTGGCTGCAGCCGTGGGCCCGCAACTGTACGCGGTACTGACCTGTATGACACCTCCGGAGTCCCCGTACTGGCAGCTGTGCGCCCGCAGCATGTCTCCGGTCGGGAAGCACAGGTGACACAGCCGACACATGATGAACTGGGAGCCGTCCGCGCCGGCCGCCGGATCGGCACCGTCGGCGGCCGGCGGCGCGGCCACCTCGCCCCTGCCCTGACATGTCTGTCGACGACACCATCCACCAGTTAACACCAATTACATCGGGAAGTCAACGACAACACCAAAAATACCTAACACCAGACACCAGACAGTCACCAGGACATAGTCAGCAACGCACCATAAAATATGCATCAGACAGAGGGCAAGAAGGAGAAGTAATACTCGCAGGGTTCCCACATACACAGTGATGTGGTCACGCAGACACGTTAGGCGATTGTGGATGCCACGTTTCATGTTATCGTTAAGTTCTCTTTCAATTCGTCAATCGACTTTTGAATCCGGCAAGTAGTTATTGACCGATATATTACCGTTACAGCTATAATTCGCGCAGCTGACTAACCAGTGACCACACAATACCAAGTTCCTCACAATCAACTTTATCTCCCCTCTACAGATTCTGGGCGCCCCCATCTCCCCACTCCATATCCCTCTCCCTCCAGTTTCACTCACCACAATATGTGCGGCCAGCTCTCGCGGTCGTTTCTGCACGCTGCCACACAGCGGACAGGTGTACTCGTGGTACCGGCGGCTGGACATCTTCTCACCGTGGCACGCCACACGGTGCATACGCAGACTCTTCTCCGAGGCGAACCGGCGCGGAACGCCGCTCCTGCAGCAACACGGGTCATGTTAGAGGGAACACGATAAACTGATAGTAACACGGCCCGTGTTCGGTGTTAAGAGGGTGAGGCGAGCACGGGTGGTGTTAGAGCAAGGGTCGTGGGGCAGGCAATCAAAAGATTCTTTGCCAACAGGCCACAGCTAATTCATGTAGCTCGCGTTTATGACGTACCTTATAGCATTATTCGATTGAGTCCAACGAGACTCGTAAGCAATGAATGCACCAAACGGATATAGATTAGAGTAATGAAAAATCTGGTAATAGCGGTCTGGCTCTGACAGTCATGGTAGTAAATGTCGCCATCTTTCATAGCCAAGTAATGGTCCAATCAACGGAAACCTTCTATGGACAAAAGCCTAACCGTTTTGGTTGTATGATGGTGACCGGTGACTAAAGCAACTACCTATGCTGGAATCGAGCAATCAAATTGAAGGTGGGTCTTCTTCAAATACGAGCGACGACCAAACAAAGACCTACAATCAGTTGCTAGCATAGCCCTACCGTGCTGTCCTGAATCCACCCTATCACAGGCGCAGACCGGGAAATATACTAACTTCTGCTCGCAGCCGGCGCTGGTACAGACGAACGCCTGCTCCGTGGCGGCGGGACGGGCGGCTCGGCGACCGGCGGCGGGCGGGGGCTCGGGCCCGTCCTCCTCCTCTCCCTCTCCCTCCTCCTCGTGGTCGGACGGAGCGGACCAGTCGGGGTCGTCCTCCGTCTCCTCAGCCGGCGGCGACAGCTCGCGCTCAGCTACGGCGGTGTCCTCGGCAACTGGCTGAGCCACTGACGGTGTGGGCGCTGCTGGGAACAGGAAACACTCGTCGGGTCTGGCTGGCACCGATATTCTCTGTGATAATCCATTTCTGACAACCAGTGAGTGAGGTAGTCTAAGAGCAACAAATTATTGTCATAAGGCTCCGATGCAATTGGCTTTTGACCTGTAACAGTCGGCAAGCAGGTCGATAAACGAAAATGATGTCGATAAACTGATAGTAAAAACATGATGTTGTTATGCTGATCAATGATCAGCATTGTTCAATGATCAATGGTCAACAATGCATGATTGCATGATGTTGATAAACAAAAATTGATTATACTTATTACCTGGCAACAATGCATGTGCTTTGACCTGTGCTTCAGCAGCTGCTAGTTCCAAATCAACCAGGCTCTGGAGGTCCTGTAAACACGAGTTTCAAGTGATAAAAGAATATGCAGGAAATGCCAGTTTGAGTACCAGAGTGGCAGTCCAAAGTCAAAGCTGTCAAAACTTCTGAATGCAATGATGATTGCTTCAATCGATGCATTATGATTACTGATTATTGCACATTATTATGCACCAAACTTAGATTGTTGTAATTATTTTAGAGCACTATATTAGAAGACTTCATGTAATTCACCGATGTTAAATGCTCATTCTATCTTGGAAAGGTATATTAACAAGCTAAGAAAGTCCCACGATTTCCATTTTCCCCATTAAAATACCCAAAAGTAAATGGCCCTCACCTGCAGACATAAACAAAGATGCTGCAAGCTCTTCTGAACCTCAGACAAATCTTCACACTTTGGTTGGAAGGTCACATCTGACTTGCTCGGAATGTGAATATTGAACTCCACCATTGATTGTAGACTATGCTGTGGAAAGGAAGATATAAGTGTTTGAAATTAGTACTAGGCAAGAACAAGGTCAGCTGACACTGAGCAGCCTTTGAACTGAATAATACAAGAGGCAAAATCAGATTCTTTTAATAACTTCATGATTAATTATCTATGATGTGAATATGAGCTTTTGGAAGTTGATATTACCAGTCAAAATTGAAACAGAACATGAACTGTGGTATTCAAAACATTGTAAGAAACTACAGCAAAACATGTTGATCAAAATTTGATTGTCTGGCTGTAAGAAGTGGAGAAACACATTAAACATTCCAATAACTAACCTGCTTGAAGAGATCTTTCACTGCTGACACAAGTTTCACCAAAGCCTCCGAGACAGAATGTGACGGATGATCTGGTGGTACAGCTTGCTGTGGACATTGCAATGTGGACTTCTCACCAGAGATATCTGCATCTTGACTGATAGCTACCAACCCACCACAGCTTCTATCCTCATTAGGATGGGATACTGCGGCCCTTTTGCGCTTGTGATTCACAGTTTGTTTTCGTTTTACATTTTTCTGAATAGTTGTGCCATTTCCAGCATTTGAGCAACTGTCAGGACTACCATCTTGGTCTGCAGTGGTCCTGTTGTCAATGCCCAGCTTCCTTCTCATGTTGCCTTTTTTGACAGGTTTCAGAGGACTTTGTGGTGTTGCTTTAGCTTTCATTATTGATACAATACAGTTCTTGGGAAGGTACCTCAGAGCTTCAGAACTTCAATACAAATATTAAAAAGTAATCATGTCAAAATGTCCAATCCTTCTCCCTGTAATAAGAATAACATACATCAAAACAGATATGAACATTATTGAACACCATTTAATAAGTCTCTATTCTCTAACAAGCTATATTTCCCTGGACACTGAAGTGTCAACTGCCAATGCCTGGTCAGAAGGAAACTGAAAGCTGTGAAACAGGGCCCCCAGCTGCCTGCCTGCCATGACTCCAACTCAAACTGATACATGAGGGCTGTTCATGCCTCACGTGCTCTTTGTGAGGTAGATACGTACACAGGCTCCAAGCTCCGCCCACTGCGTCTTCCATAATCCATCATCGCACACAGCGACCGCTGAGGTCCGTCGGGACCGGCCACACAGGGATGGCTGTGTCATGTGTGCAGTCCACCGCACACAACCGTGATCCATGTGGCATACTGACTACCCATCCCCTACTGCTCCTACCCCCATGTCTGCTGCACACACCAAGGCCATATAACCACACAAGGCACACACCACACTCAGTGTGTGTGGTGCCCGTGAGCAGCCCTCTCAGGGCTCAGATCCAAGGCTGTATATAGGCTCAGATCAAACAATTGGAGACAAAACAATGGAATGGATGCATAGGAAATTTGAATGTGTGCAAAACTTCATAACTTACACATGCTGCATGCACCCACATTCGTTCAGTGCCCTCCTTTGAGTGACTAGTAAGTGTCCATAAATGAATTAAACATTCATAAAAACAGCCTTGCGTAAACTTCAAAATATTTAGTGTCCTGCAATTCGCAAACTGTCTCGGGTACCCCGTCAAAATATTTAGGAAACCAAGCTAGGAAACATGAAAACGTGCACCCTAACGTGCACCAAGAAGTCAATAATAAAATTTGTCACAGGCACGTCGTATATGTAAAAAGTGTTACACTAATTCACTGCTCAAAAGACCATGGCCAGCCTAAATCACTGTCAAAAGTCATGTTTGAAATATTTCCCCCCCCCCCCAAATAGACGTTCAAACTAACACTTATTCAAAACATAATGTAAAAATTCTGTAAAAACCGAAACTTTGTGCAGCAGTGATGTCTTTTGGTGGGCAAGTCTTGCCAAGTGTGATTGACTGATCTGTGCGATGCCCTTTTGAAAACTGAAGGCTCTCCCCGATATCATAAGCTAATCGCGCAACGCCATATCAACTCGTTCCATCGGGTTATCATATATAGGCCGCTGTAAAGAGAGAGATGAACACTGCGCAGTGCGCACAGCTACGTCGTTGCGCCCCTTAGTACCTAATGACTATATATACGCGCTCCTAATGCCGACGAATCGACCACACGGCGCCTCCGGGCGATGGTAGTTGGGTCCCGTCCGCGGCCCGGCTCAGTCGGCTGCGGTCACTGACGAGCCGACCTCCTGGGCCGCTGCGATGGAGCGCCGTGGCCGTCTGACCCTGCTGGGAACGGAATGGTCGGCGGTGCGGCGTCCCTTCGTGAACACGTCGGACGTGCCTCTGCGAGTCGTCACCATCCACGACCCACCGAGCATCTACGCACAGCAGCACCCAAATGGCTCTGTCACCTACAGTGGCTACCTGTTCCAGCTGTGGCAGATCGTAGCCGACGAGCTTGGTCTCAGCTACCGGATGTCCGCTCCGCTCAGTCCCGGATACGGCAGTCTGAGCTCAAACGGCACCTGGACCGGCGTGGTGGGCGACCTGGTCTACGGGCGCGCCGACGTGGCGCTCACACTGCTGAACCCCACTCCGGAGCGGGCTGCTGTGGTCGACTTCCTGGACGGGGTGCCCATGGGGTCCGAGAGCACCACGTTTCTGGTGCGGAGGGACTCAGAGGCGGCGCCGAGCCTGTCGCTAGCGATGTTCGCCAGCCTGCTGCGGCCGCTGGGCGCCGACGTCTGGTGGACGCTGGCCGCCGCGCTGCTGGCGCTCTCGCTGGTGCTGCGCCTCTCGCTGCGGTTCAACAGCGCCAGAGCCGAGGACGGCCGGCTGGTGCGCGACATGGGCTGGGGCTCGTGTCTGCTTGCCATGACCATGACTGTGTTAGGACAGGGCTGGGACAGGACGCCGCGGTCGCTGGCTGGACGCACTGTCACCATCTTTGGCTGGATGATGGCAATCCTGATCTACGTCAATTACACGGCCAACTTGATGTCCTTTCTAACGACGCACACCGCCGGTCGGCCCATCAACAGCGTGCGCGAATTCGTCCAACAGCCCGACTGGACTCTGGCAATACCCGTCGGTTCGCAGAAACTGAACAAACTCAGATCGAGCCGCGACAGCTTCGAGCGCGAGCTGTACCGACGCTCTACGACCGGCGACAGGTTCATCTCGATATACAAGACGGAGAAGAGCATGCTACAAGCCTTCCAGCCACAGGTCATGGCCTTCTTTGATTTAAGCCTCCTGCATCACTTCATCGGTGACGAGGCCTGTAACTTCATCCCATTACAAAGTTCACCGGTCAAACCCAATCCAGTCTATCTGTCAATGGCAAAAAATCGATGTGCTCTCAAGCAGGTCATTACTACTACACTGCTGAAGTTGCATGAGACGGGTACACTATTGCGTCTCAAGAGCTCTGCACGATCCACAGGACGGGCCGAGTGCGGCTCGCAGGCAGGATACCGAGAGCTGTCATTTGGCAACCTGTTGGCCTTCCTGTGTCTCGTCCCTCTCGGAGTCGCCCTCAGCCTAGTCATCCTGGCGCTGGAACTGCTGATCTCCAGAGTCAGATCTCCGAAACGCAGACGGCAGCTGCACAGCGAAGTGTAGCGCCCCCGCGGGAGTATGTAGCAGAGGTGGCTCCTGGGCGTAAGACCAGGCGCCAGCTCGGAGTGTGGCGTAGCGCGGGCAAGGGAACGCGAAGTCGTGATGTCAACCAACAAGACCTGGGGCCGTATTCACGTCGATCATTTTCGTAAGAATTTTCTTAAGTTTGACCTACTCCTTAAGCAAATTTTTTATTCACGTGAACTCCGTCGATAAAAACTTAAGAAGTGTCGACGTGAATACCAAATTATACTTACGAAAGAAAATCGACTTACGAAGTCGACGTGAATACGGCCCCTGGTGGCCGTTGGCCCGACTGGGACTGGGCCTCAGGAGTCAGGTCGATCTACCTCGTGAGGCTCAACGAAACCAGCGACATTCATCCCGTAACTTATACCCGTCATTGACTTTTCCTTGTGCACCCATGTCAGTGCACATCAACTCGTCGCACAAGCAATGCGCAGCTCTGCCCGTTGGATGTCGACCGGGCGTGGGTGCTACCAAACGCGGTCGTAACCCCGAGCCGCTCGACAGCCCACAAGCCACAAGGTATCCAGGCAGGCTCCCTAGCTTGAAGTAGTCATATTCGTAGGCGCACGACAGTTTTACTGACACGAAACGGTCACTAGTCAGTCTACGCTTCTCTGAACAACACATAGTTTCTGCTGAGTATTTATTCCACGATTATTAGACTAGCACTTTGCACTTGACATCAAGCTGTATGGGCGTACCAGTCTGGAAGTGTCTTCGAGCAAAGTCAAGTTTTGTGGAAATAAACCGCAACAGAAAAGAAGCCTGCGAAATAATAATACGAACACAATATGGCCCGTAGTGTTACACGACATCGCACAATAAAAGCCATTACTCGATCAGGGTTATTGTCCACGCGGGTCCACTAGTTCATCGTCCTATCCGGGTCCCAAACACACACCGTATCGCGGACGCTCGCCTCAATTAACCGAGTGGACACACTAAGACTTGCCCAGCGGTGTTCCCCTTGTGACGGATAGACAACCAGGAGAGTGCAGCGCCATCGGGGTCTCCCAGGGTAACAGGTAACGGTTGTTACCACACGGCGGCCGGGGTCGTCGCCTGAGGCGACTGCCCCTCCCGGTCAGAAAACTACCATGTAAGACGGGCCATGTCCACAACTAAGCACACATTGGTATGTATTGGGAATAGTGGGTCCCGGCTGACACCAGGACTTCCAGACAGCTACCAGGACAAGCGGTCAGCTCATGCAGTCTGCGTTTGTACACAGGTCACCGGTCAATAAGGTCAACTGAACACAAGTCCGCCCCGCCCCGCGTGCCAATAGCGGGTAGACCCGTGCCGTTGGGGTCGCCCGAAGGCGACAGAGCTGAGCGGCTAGAGCCACAGAGGTCAGCGCAACAAAACACGGCTTATGAGATCGGATCAGGGCCACGTCAAAAAAGCGGCAAAAGCCCGAGGGCTGCACTACGGCGCCGAGACGGTCGGCAGCCCTCCCATTCCGACTCACAGCCACCGGGGTGGGTCACTAGCTGCCAAACCAACAGAGCCCGGTCTGGGCACACCCAGACACCGTGCGCACAGTCGCCGCCGCGCTATAATATCCATGGTGGTCTGATTAGGGTCGTCCGCCCCATCGGTCACACCCTGCACTATGGTTAGGTACTCAGTCTGGACAAACACTACCGACATCCACCGAGAAGCGACAATTACAATAGTTACGTCAGCTCAACAAGCAAATACAGACAATGAAGGACAACTCACGGCAAAAACACACACACTAAGCTGATGGCACTACACACAGGCGGTTTTAAGGGCGTTCACGGGTCGCAGGGAGGGCGTTGGACGTCGGCCCCCGGAAGACAGGGACACACTCGCTTTCCGAATGCACTCGTCTCCAGCCAGACGTTATTGCTCGGTTCCGGACCGGGACTCAGTGGCCGAAAGGACACTGGTGCTACAAGAAGGTGTAGTCTTTCCCGGACGCACGGTCACAATACGGCGACGAGCCCTGACCGCCTTCCGCCGCCACGTGCTTAGATTTCAGCGACACCCCAGTGATCAGGGACAAATAGTGACGATTTCGTCCCATCCAGTAAATATCTCAGCTATGACAAACTATCGCGACACTTATTTGGGAAAAATTTCAGGTTCATGCCTTTTGGGCGGCGGATAACCTACACATTACACATTGTTGATGTCCCAGCCTACGATAATGCCTGGAATGTACTTTCGGACACTTAAACACATCCTAATATAAAGATATAAATACTCAAGGCAATACAGACCAAGTCACAACGCTAAAACTACACAACGTATCATTCATATCTAGCGCGTAAATGTCTACAGTCTAGTCTAGGTTTGTAAATTCGATTGTGATTATTCACAGTCACGATTTCCAATTCTTAATAAACATCTAACATAACGCTTATTCCCTCTTCTCCCAGCCACGTCCTCATGCAGTGTCTCCCAGCCGCCGATTCAGGCTAAATCCTGACAACCGAATCACTCAAACTACCCAAAGAAAAAGACAAGGACACCAAGACCAGTATGCGCTTTCCCGAGTCGGGATGCGCAACGCCAAGGGATCTCATCGGGCTCGGAACACAAGAGACCTCTACCTTCTCAACCTGACTTCTCGTATCTCTCCCCTGCCACACCTGGTTGCTCCATGGCAAGCGGAGGTCCCCTCTCGTCCCGTCCCGGCCTGATTCGGCCAAGCCACCGCCCGTTCAGGCAGGAGAGAAGGCGAAAGCCTCCATGCAGGCCACCTCAAAACTGCCAGTTGACGTCAGCGGCGGGTTGGCGAACGTCTGGCACGCGTCCGTCTTGCCGCGGGCTAGATTCTCGTCGAGCCAGATGGCCTGTCCGCCGCCGCCGCCGATCGTTACCATGGTGTTGTCGGCAGCCATGAAGAGTTGTTCGGAGTGAGAGAGACCGGCCAGCTCGGGGTCCTCTGCCTGCCGCACCTTACCCACCCACGGGTACACCTTCAGCTGGGGCCGCAGCGTGAACAGGAACGTCTCACCTGTCGGAGACGGGCAGGACGCAGGTTAGCAGCTGACGGCTGTGACGGCTGTCACTGGCGCAGAACACAGCGAGGGTAAAACGACAAACCTTACTGCGTCAGCGTGGGTTACTGTATCGAGCTTAGACGCAAGCTGCACCAGGGAAACGAAAGCGGAATAACATACATATTACTGAATTCAAAACAAATCATGCACGGCAGTTTGAACAAGGAAAAACTTATTAAACATGAACGTTCACATTGCAGTGTAAATATTTTGCTACGAGTCGGTTAGTCGCAATCGGTGCTCAGCTTTGGCCGACTCTCACTGACCGGTGCCGAAGTAGCGCTGTCGGGTGCCGTCCTCCTGCGTCTCATTGCGCATGTTCCAGGTGACGGAGCAGTAGGCGCCGAACACGGCCCCCTCTGTGGTGCGCAGCAGCAGCACCGTCGGCTCGAACGTGGCCACCTTCTGGTAGAACGTCTTCAGCGAGAAGCCGTGCTCGTCGGTCGTGTAGATAAGCAGAGGAGTGTACAGGGCGTAGCGCGCCGGCAGGTTCTCCCATAGACGCAGCAGCTGCGGCAGGGAGGTGTCACTGACCGGCACACCGCACACACGGCATACACGGACACGAGGTTCGTACACGGCATCAGCCGGCGTAGTAGCGGGGTGCAGCTACCGCACTCAGCGAATGGAATACTAATGAAGTTTATCAAAAGCAAATATAGAAACAATGGAGCCATTGTCAACTCAACTGAATAGTCAGCAAAGTGTCACAAATGAATGGATTAACATAATGAAGTACAATGTTAAAACTTACAATTCACGAACAATATTCATACATGCCAGACACCTTAAAAATAAAATAAAGTATTATATCTTATACAGACAGGGTAGGTACTTCGATAAGGGGAAAACCCATATGGCAGATCGAAATACTTAAAAGAAATGGCAAGGGTCAAACGCTGCAATTACCGATGGTGCCGACGGTAAAGTTCGGCAAGTTTAATAATCAAGCGTGCTGCGAGCGAACGGTAGGTATTAACAAGTCATACGCAAGCACATGCAAGGCGCTGCCTAATGTCCACAACGCATGCACACGAAACAGCAGGTCAATGCATATGTCAAGGCAAGTGTTTGAACAGCGCCATACACACTTTGTAAAACTATCCAAACGAGGCACCCAGGTACTGGGAAGGCTGCCGACTTCCGTTACTTGCAAATGCATAAAAAATCAAATAAAAATTATAGCACACTCTAATCTATGCGTATGAAATACGACATAAAAGCAGTATAAAACAAAACGGCGAGGGAAAACAATTCTTGCGTAGCAGCAAATCAGGCAAATCTACGCGGCCGGCTGGGTTCGGTGTGCTCCGAAGCTCGGAGCAGACCGTGCTAGTGTGCCACGGCGGCGAGCTAGCCGCAAGACCGGCAGCACTAGGCCGGCCTTCTCATTCGCCATCAGTCCGCTTTGTCAGCGGTATACACGGCCAGAATACACCGCTACGGTGAGCCAACATGCTACGACTACATCACCGGTTACTCACTTCCTCGTAACTCATGAGTGTAGATTCGGGCTTCTTCAGATGGGGGAACTTAGCCGAACGCTTGCGGACAGATATGCAATGGTTAGAGTGCCCCTCGATGGAGGGAAGGGGCGGGGTAGAGCCGTCACCAGACACACACGTACCCGGTGAGGGGGGGGGGGAAGCGCACCGACACCAAACAGAAACATAACAGAGGCAATTAATGAAATGTCAGTATGATCGCAAGGACGTGTGGTAGGGAATTATAGACAGCGGACACTATCGAATTATAGACAAACAGTGAAATTACAGACAAACAGCATCGCGCAGCGCTCGATGCTGTGTTTGGTCAAGGAAATATAAGACTTTTAATTGAATACGACTTTTATACGAGCGATAAAAGTCGCATTGAATGAAGGCGAGCAACCTTAACAGATAACGCAGCTTCAGTAACTGCGCCGCTTTGTAATTCCTGGTAAAATTCCTGGTAAAAAGTGTTTTGACAAACATTGGTGGTCATGGACAAACATTTGACTTTTGGTAGACATGTCAGCCATGTAGTTTCGAATTGTACTGGATTACTGCTAGCCTTAAACCAAGCTAGACATGTACCGCCCACTAGTACTATGAAACCGATTGTGACTTCTTTGGTGGTGTCATCGCTGCGCTATTGTCTTTCCGTGTACGGCACCCGCAGTGCTACCGAGCGGCGCAGGCTTCAAAGTGCTATTTTTTTTTGCGCACGTGTGATCAGCGGGCGGCGCAAGCGAGACCATATATTTGATGTGTTGTGCGAGTTACGATGGATGACCGCAGATAGCCTGGTACTGTAACATAAAATGTGCAGCGTGCGGCTTATGGTGGACTCAGGTCACCCTGAGGAAATCGCGAGTACCTTGGCGAGTGCTGCCGACCATAGGCGGCGGAACGATTTGAGACAAGGGGGGGCACCATGGCTCAAGGAGCCAAACCTAGGGTACCCCCAAATCCTGTTTTCTCATCGGATTTAGGCCACTTATTTTTCGTCACAGCCTGACACGATGATTTTTTTTTTAATTTTATTTTTTACTAAACGAAAATGGCAGTTCACCCCCGTATGCAGGGGTGTAATTTTATATCTCTTTGTGGGGGCATATGCACCCACAATCCTGAATTATGTATGCCCACACGATGATGAAAATGCACCCACAAGTCTTTTACAAGGCTGCAAGCGTCCTTTCGAGAGTACGGTGCCCTTCGCATGCTCTAACGGCGTCCTCCTGACCGTCTCGCGTTCATGGATAATATAGCGTTTTTAATCACTCGGCGCCCTTCTGGGAGAATGGCGCACTTTTGACAGCACCGCGCCATTCTCATGGTCTAACGGCGCCCTCCTGACCGTCTCGCGTCCTTAGGTCTCTGTTCACCGTGCATCCCTCGACTGTTCGGCGCCCTTCTGGCCTCTCAGCGCCCCTGAACCACATATAGCGTTTTCAATCACTCGGCATCCTTTTACGAGAATGGCGCCCTTTTCATGATCTCAATGCGCCCTCGTAACCATCTGGCGTCCCCACGTCCCCACCAACGTAGCACTACTGACTGTGCGGCGCCCTTCTGGCGTCTTAGCGCCCCTGGACCACATAGCGTTTTCAATCACTCGGCGCCCTCTCAAGAGAATGGCGCCCTTTTCATCGTCTCACGGCGCCCTCGTAAGTCGTAACCGTCTGGTGCCTCCACATTTGGTGCCCCTCCTACTGGATGGCGCCCTCTACAGCTTTTTACGTCCTTCCGGTCAGTTTCCACTTTTAAGCGTGTATTTGCTTAGTCAGACACGTCACTTGAAGCGCCATTCGGCTAGCAATGTTATCAAATTCGGTGTTAATTTAGGCTCCCACATAAAGAATATCTATCGCGCCCCAAAACGGCCTGGCGCCGGGCGCCCCTACAGCTGGGCACCCACAATCATTTTAGGAAAATTACACCCCTGCCCGTATGTGTGGTTAACTTTAAGCTGATCCCCAAGTACCTATGTGTTTGTCTCTTCCTTATTCTCGTTTGATAAATTCCATTAATCCTACATGTAACAAATTACCAAGAAGCCATCGCATGGTACTAATCAGTGGCGAATCCCAGGGTGGAGGTCACATGGGTCATGACTTAGGGCCTGGGGTCACCACATGCCTGCCAGGAGCACCACAGGCCTGACAGCCGACAGGGGCACCACAGGCCCGCCAGGGGTACCATAGGCCTAGCAGGGGCACCACGGGCCTGTCAGTGGCACCACAGGCCTGTCAGGAGCACCATCGGCCTAGCAAAAGCACTACAGGTCTTCCAGGGGCACCACAGACCTGCCAGGGGCACTATCGGATTCGCAGGGGAACCACCGGCCTCGCAAGGGCACCATGGACCTGTCAAGGGCACCACAAGCCTGTCGTTGGCAATTTAGGATTGTCAGAGGCACCACAAACCTGTCAAGGGCACCTGCGTTCTAACAGGGGCACCACAAACCTGCCAAGGCCCAGGGACACCACAGGCTTAGCAAGGACACCACAGGCCTGTCAGGGCCCATGGGCACCTAAGTCATGTCAGGGCCCACCGTAGGCTTGTCAGGGGGCAGGGTAGGTAGGTACCACAGTCTTTCCAGGGGCATCAGTGGCCTAGCAGGTGCAGGGGCACCAGTCATCACATGACTAACCAAAAATAAAGAAAATAAAAAAAAAACTGAAAATAGGGCACCACCAAAATTAAGTGGCCGAAATCCGTTGAGGTTTTAATTTTGGGCATAGGTAGGGACACCACTTAACGATTCATGGCCCTCCCCTTGGAGTTTTCCCCGAATCTGCCCCTAGTACTAATACATCAAATTTAAGGGGGGGCACCTTGCTATTGGTGCCCCCCTTGCAGAATTCAAGGGGGGGCACGGTGCCCCGGTGCCCCCCCCGTTCCGCCGCCTATGCTGCCGACCATGGTCACGACACGCGGAACGCTGGTCGATTACGGCTCCCGAGAATACGTACCGAGGCGGGTAGGAGACAGCTGGTGTACGGAGGTCTAGAGGCATTCTACCCAATGTGTGCTGTTTACGATGGCAGAGTCTCATTCAAACGAGCACTGAGGACATTGTTATTGCAAAAGCAGTCCGCCTGACTGAAGCTGTCGCTCGCATACGCAATTTGTTTTTAAAACGTGTTAATGATTGTGCGCTTGCTCAGTATCCGTACCATTTTTATACCTGTGACATTACGTTAATGAAAAGCCGCGAAGGCGGATTAACGTGAGTACATGAACGAACGAACGAACGAGCCATCACCGTTCCCGTATTATAATCGGACCATGCATCAGTAGCACACCCACACCGGGAGGCATCCCGTCATCAGTCACCTTACAGCCAGTCACGACACGCTTCCTTCACCACAGTCACCACATATCAGCACAGGACGGTCATCACCAACACGCCCGGACGATCACCAATCAACACACACCATCACCAGGCCGGCGGCCCGGACTCACCTCCTTGACTCCGATGGTGCTGGAAGCCTCAGCCAGTTCGTCCTGAGACATGACACTGGGCATTCCCAGTCCGCCGGCGTTCGACTGCTGCTTGGAGAAGGTGCGGTTGCACCTGGCGGGGGATGGCGGGCGGTCAGTCGCTACAGGCCAGTCTCCAGTTGGTGTATTGAATTCAGCGGTGACCACTGGCCATCCTACTCTATAAGTAACCTTTGCGACCTCACAGCGACCCCTCAGACATCCCGGTGATCCTCCGACCTCCTGGCGACCCTCTGACCTCCCACTGACCCCTATGACCTCAGATGACCCCTCTGATCTCCCAGAAACCTTCCGACTCCCGGTGACCACTATGACTTTCCAGTGAACCCTCTCATCTCTTTGTGACCCCCCAGTGACTCCTCTGACCCCCGGTGACCCCTCTTACCTCCTCTCGGGGAAGCTGAGCCGGCCACCTCCTGCCTTGATCTGCGCCTTCACCCTGGCATAGGAAGCAGTCAGGGAGTCTCGACTGAAGCCGCGGATGCCGAACATGGTCTTCAGCAGCTTCTCTGGTCCCAGCTGTCGGAAGGATCGGAAGGGGAAATTAACGTGAGACGCGGGGCCGTGGGATGGACATAGACACAGCTAGCATCCTCAATTTCTGAAACGGCACGATTTTGCACAGCTGGCCCACAATACGGTATGACCAAATTTGTCGTGATATACTAAGCATTTAGCATGATCATCTATTGCAACCGAGCTCATCAAGGATAAAGAATAGAGGAGCAAGATCATTATTCAGCCGTTATATATAAGCATTTTCAATTTTACATTTTGTACCATACAGAGGAAGGGTGAGTTCCAGAAAAAGCGTATTTGAAAAAAAACTGGCAGCTGCTAATATTCAGTCACCAGGCACCATCAAGCTTTTATGTTTACCTGCATGTTGGTACAGAACTTCTCCATGACCTCCTGCACGGTGTTCTCTTTGAAGGAGTTGCCCCACTCGCCCAGGTTGTTAGAGGCCATCTTGTGCACCAGGAGTACCAGAGCCATGGCGGCGCGGTACAACACCTGTCGGGATAAGTCACCGTCAAATCAATGGTTAGAGGTCCGCGATCACCGGTCAGCGGTAAGAAGTCAGAAGTCAGCGGTGAAATGACTGAGGTCAAAGATAAGAGGCCATTAAGTGACTAGGAGTCCGTATATGTAACTATGCTTCAGGTTCAGATCAAGAACGTTTTCCTTGATATGTTTTTGCACTTCGCTTTCCGCTCATGCCCAGCCCCGCTCTGACCTTCTCGCCCTCCATCAGGTAGCAGTCCATGAGACGGACGGCGTGCGCGAACGGCAGGAAACAGAAGAGCCAGGCGAGCCAGTCGGCCAGCACGTGGTCCACGTTCTCCCCGGCGCGCGCCTCCTGCTGCAGAAAGTGCACGCTGGTCTTCTGCCGGGGGCGGAGAGAAGCCGGTCAGCAAAGTGTGATTCAGTATAACAAGTAACACACTGGCAGGACGGCGGACGGCCAGCCGGCACAACGGAGAACCACGCAATACTGCTCCAATGTTCTAGTGCAGAGACGTAGAGGGCAGCCTCTTCAGCTACGGCAAATGGCATCCGATCAATTATACGTATATGTGAAACGAGGGTCTAGACTGCTCACTGCTCATGCATACACCTCACACTACCTACGACGGCCTTGGAAATCGTAGTCTCAAACAGTCATTTGCACTTACGGCATGTTTTCGACAGAGTTTGATCAGGATCTTCCAGGATATCTCGAAGTCACGTTTCGTTTGCACAATGTAGCCCTGTTTCTTGTTCCGCAGCATCATGCTCAAAGCGTTGTATGTGTCAGCTTCTGCGAGGGGGAAACAAAACCATCGGCTTCGATAACGAAGAACGTTTTTAGTACGACCTACGTTACCTACGTTACACGTTTTTTAAAAACCTTATTTTCGATTCGCCTGCATCAGTGTTGTGCCTGTCGACAACTTGTAAATAATCCATGGCACTGATGCAGTCGGCAGCAAAACAGACTCGACCTAACCGACGATCAGCGGTACAGACCCAGTCTTGAACAGCACACACGGAAACACGCCCTCCCTGTCTCCGGCCGTCTTCTTCAGGCCGGCGCAGCGTACCGTGTATGCAGTAAAATATAGCCCCTCCCTACCGTCCCACCCTTGTCCCGGGCCACCCGGCGCCGCGTACCGTCCATGTATTGCAGCAGCAGACCCCCCCCCCCCGCCCCTGAGATAGCCCGTCGCCGCATACCGTCCATGTAGTGCAGCAGCAGGCAGCAGGTCGGGTACAGGGACGGCGCGTACGTGATGGTCGGGTTATTGTAGTAGAGTACGGCCATCACCCGCTCGGCAGACCACACGCCGCGCTCCGACAGCGCGTAGCGGTTCATGTAGAACGAGTGGACGAACGGTGGCATCTGGTGCTGTCCGCGCCGCGCCGGGCCTGGGAGGACGGCAGGGACGTCAGTTAGAGCGGTGCAAACCTAAAGAACGACAGAACACACAACAAGCGTCGACTGATCCAGCAACTAAAGGCAGAGGCAGGACGCAAATAGTGGACTTGGACTACAGCTAAAAATAGCATACAGCTTTCACAAAACAAATTAGTAGATCAGTTGCGGCGTATTTTTCTCAGTCAACTTGAAAAGTCATCCCCGTGTCTGCAGGGTTAGTTGGACCTCCACATCATTGCCATCCCCTCTCACACATTGCAAAATGCTGTAAGTTCTCACCCAGGGCTCAATAACCGATCTACAATCTCTAGCTTTTCGTCGCTCTGTTGTACAGCAACAATATCTAGCTTTTCATCGCTCCCTGGTACTCTCCCCTAGTTACCCACCTAACTCTCCCTCCAGCTGTCTGACTGTGCTCTCGTATTCCTCGTTCTGGCCCAGCGTGGCTCCGTGCATCTGACATATGTTGGCCCACAGCTGGTGTCGACTGGGGTGGTCCAGAGGATAGTAGCTGGAGCGCAGCTCCTCCTTCAGCTGGCGGGGCGGACGGAGCGAGCGTCATTATCGATCACCACGGGGTTATCAGCGGTATCATGAGGACCGGCGATTGTCGCAATCAAACAAGATGATCGACCACACAAAAAGAATAAGTGGACATCGACTGATTGATCGCAATGCAGCAAAGACCGTGGCGTAATGGCGGTAATACAAACACGGAAAGCGGGTTCGTGACGTTTGAAACTAGGCAGGCGATTAACACACACAAAAAATGTTGTTACGGAGCGAGCGAAGCGAGCGTAGTCTTTCCTTAGATTAACGGAAATTTCTGAGTATGAGCGGCCGGCCGGCCGGCCGGCCGGCCGTGGTCACGCTTTTGCGAGGCTTATATCTCAGCAACCACTTGACCGATTTACACGCGGTAATTTTTGTAGGGTAGCTTCATTCCTTCTACCAAGTATTGGACTATTCCCGATGCATGTGGGTGACCCCTTATGCACGTGCCACGTGCAAAACGAAGAGGTGTCACTTTTGTAATTGTTGCAATATCTCGGTAACTACTTGGCCGATTGCGCTGAAAGTTGGCATGTAGGTAGGCACCCACTAGGCACTGCATATACATGTGCCAGAGTTGGGGTGCTGCTGCACGTGCGCACGTGCAGGGGTCGTTTCCAGATCTCGGGAACGGCTGGACCGATTGCGCTTAAATTTGGTACACGGTTAGGGATCGGTTAGTAGCGTGCCGTGCACAAGTCAGTTGGGACCCATTTTGCACGTGCGCACGTGCAGGGTGCCGCTTCCAGATCTCGAGAACGGCTGGGCCGATTGTGCCCAAATTTGGCACATCGCTAGAGACCAGTTAGTAGGGTGCCGTGCACAAGTCAGTTGGAGGTACCCCCTCGCAATTTCGCACGTGCAAGGCTCACCCTCTCGCTCGCTCCGTTAGTCGCCCCAAAAGGCGTTATACTGGTAATAAGCAAGCATTAGAAAGAAGCGTTTTGCAACTGATTGCTAAATACGGGTACGAGACACTTATCTCGAGACAATTCTCTCGTACCCGACATGAATGACACCACAACACATGAAGTTGAAAGACTACTAAGGCCACAACGCAAAACGATATCTCTAGCACTAAGCATTACAAGACCAGTATAACGCCTTTTGGGGCGACTAACGGAGCGAGCGAGAGGGTGGGCCTTGCACGTGCGAAATTGCGAGGGGGTACCTCCAACTGACTTGTGCACGGCACCCTACTAACTGGTCTCTAGCGATGTGCCAAATTTGGGCACAATCGGCCCAGCCGTTCTCGAGATCTGGAAGCGGCACCCTGCACGTGCGCACGTGCAAAATGGGTCCCAACTGACTTGTGCACGGCACCCTACTAACCGGTCCCTAACCGTGTACCAAATTTGAGCGCAATCGGTCCAGCCGTTCCCGAGATCTGGAAACGACTCCTGCACGTGCGCACGTGCAACAGCACCCCAACTCTGGCACATGGATATGCATTGCCTAGTGGGTGCCTAGCTACATGCCAACTTTCAGCGCAATCGGCCAAGTAGTTACCGAGATATTGCAACAATTACAAAAGTGACACCTCTTCGTTTTGCACGTGGCACGTGCATAAGGGGTCACCCACATGCATCGGGAATAGTCCAATACTTGGTAGAAGGAATGAAGCTACCCTACAAAAATTACCGCGTGTAAATCGGTCAAGTGGTTGCTGAGATATAAGCCTCGCAAAAGCGTGACCACGGCCGGCCGGCCGGCCGGCCGGCCGGCCGGCCGCTCATACTCAGAAATTTCCGTTAATCTAAGGAAAGACTCCGCTCGCTTCGCTCGCTCCGTAACAAGTACCTACATTAGCGGTTGAAGCTCCCCGCTACGAACTCGGCCTACCGACTGCACCGCCGCGTGTTCTCACCTGCGCTTCCTTCTTGTCCCGGCTTGCCAAGTCGGCGGCCGGACCGACATGCTTCTGAGGCGGCTCATACGTGGCGCACGCGTCACTGAACGCGGCGCGGTCCACTGTAGGCTGGAACGGCACGGCGGCGTCTGTGTGCTGCATGGCTGCCTCCAGGCCGTCTGCGAAGTCCCCTCCGGCCGCGGAGGGACCGGCCGAGGGAGTGAACGGACCGGCAGCAGCGGGCGCTTCGGCACCCACCTGTGGAAAGGGCGGAGAGCTGACTGTCAGTGGTCGGCGAGGATAGTCACACAGTGCCATTTGGACGGGGAAAGGTCAGAGGTCGGACCCGCATCGGAGACCAGAAGCGATCGTCGGTCCTAACCCGTCAATCGTAGAATTAGGCCGGAAAACGTTCGGCATTTGCGCGTTAAAAGGCAATGTGATACATTACAGTACACGCACGGTTTAAAGTCCATGACATGACGCATTAGTCAAACAGTTCCCAGCGACCCGAGTAGATTTACAGGTCCACGACAAGAATAAACACTGTTATCGGTACGATAACACGGCCAATTGTTCAAACATCACACTCTCACAGTCGAACCGAAAATGTATCATTGCTCTCGTACAGAAGGAAGGAGGCTCACAAAAGGAAGCCAGCCCCTCCCTTGACCCCCCCCCCCGTCCCCTTTACCTGCGGCTGATCGCGCGGCTGGCGGTCGGCGCGGCGCAGCGGGCCCCTCCACGAGGCGGAGCGGCGGAACGAGAGGGAGCGCAGGAAACCTCCGGCGGCCGGTGTCTCCTGGCGCGGCTCGGCGGCCGGCTGCGAGAGCTGGCGGTCGGCGCTGCGGCTGGGCCGCGGCGGCCGACCCGCCGGCTCCGCCGCAGGCTGGTCGCGGGACGGCGGACGGCGCAGCCGCTTGCTGACGCCGCGTTTGAACACGCGGATGGCACGGACAGTGCTGTGGACAGTGGCCCAGGAGGCGGCCGGTCCGGCCTCCTCGCCGCCCACTGCCGGACAGACGGGACACACGGTCAGTCGGGTCAGTGGGAACGCGGGACGGACTGCCCACTGCCGGACAGACGGAACACACGGTCAGTCGGGTCAGTGGGGTCAGTATTAGGAACGCGGGGCGAACTGCCCACTGCCGGACAGATGGAACACACGGTCAGTCGGGTCGGTGGGAGCGCGGGACGAACTGCCCACTGCCGAGTGCCGACAGACGGGACACGGTCAGTGGGGTCAATGGGGATACGGGACGAGAGCCACTAGGATTACAGAAAGACGACGGGATACTATACGGTAGTGATAAGTGAAGATTGGCAAAAAATGGGTCAGGAAAACTGACCGACATGCTGCTGGCAATTGGGAGTCCAGATTCTCTCTCTTCAGCAAGGGTAAATCATTACCATGGGAACGGATAGGCACATCGTTCGACCGCAAGTTTGTCATTGTGCCCCGCATGTGCCCCGTAACTTCTTACATAGTACGCACCGGAAGTTTTTACGCATTGCACAGGGAAAAAATAATTGTTCAATTACCTATTGGAAAGTGACAATAAG
This sequence comes from Amphibalanus amphitrite, assembly GCF_019059575.1. Taxonomy (NCBI): domain Eukaryota; kingdom Metazoa; phylum Arthropoda; class Thecostraca; order Balanomorpha; family Balanidae; genus Amphibalanus; species Amphibalanus amphitrite. Next base: position 220,002 of record NW_024882287.1, on the reverse strand, counting down.
CAGCGTGCTTCCAGTTCATTCACCCCTTCCGTACAATAACCAGGGACGCGCTCCATACCCGAACTACGGCCATCACAGCGGCGTTCGACAGCACGCAGCGATGTGCGCCGACGCGTAACGGGTGTCTGGGCGTGACGATTCGTCACGATCCCCATAACGCCACTTGTAACGTGCGCTCGTGGGTGGCGAGGACCGGCGGCACTCGACGGTGTGATGACATACTCGTCATCGTAACCAGTGACGTGGGATGATGCGTGATGACGTGAGATGACATCGGGTGACGGGCGGTGACGTATGTGGTTTGGAGAGGTCTCCCGACTGTGCGCAGTGACGCGGAATGACGGACCGTGACGTACTCCTGTATGCGTCACAAGATATCGCAAGGATGTGACCACATCAGTGCGTACGATTTGACGTACGATGACGATATAGTATTATATGATGAATATGATGACAACATGCACCACTCCCTCAATCCTAAATTCTAATAATTAACCACTAAACAGCATTGACATGCAACTTAAATACAAGACATACATACCGGAACTACTAAAAATGGCCACCTCAAATGTCCACCCAAAAGATAAATAGGCGGCTTTTCGTTGGAACTTTTCGCAAACAAACCGGTACAAAGCTAAGGTCAAGCGCATCCGTCCGGACAAGGAACCGGCCCCGCTCCTACGGCGTTATTCCAACTCCACCAAGCAAAAGGGCCCGGTCCGTTGTTACCAAGTGGCGCAACAGCCACACAGAAGAACGTCCTCGGGCAGACAGGGTGGGCGGTGACCCAGAGGTCGGGGATGATCGAGAGGGCACGCGATGAGGCCTCCCGTCAAAGATCACGGTAACAAGGGGAGTCGGGCCCCCGCAGTCGACAGGACGAGAGGTGAGCCAGACGTCAGACCGGTGAGCTGACGAGCAGCTCGTCTCTAAGGCCAACCTAACAAGGGGTCAGCTCAGCGGCAATGTGGGACGAGAGGTGACGCAGGCCGGCCGGTTGGAGCGGACCGGGGGGTAAAGCTTCCCTCTGAGTCAGGGTAGAACATAGGTCAGTCCCTGTCCGACATACACACACAGGGCCACGGTGACAGAGCCCTGTTAGGTCCGACATGGAAATCGGGTCCCGCGGTGGGAGGATACAAGTCGTCCCCAAAGTATCGACGCGACCGATCACCATACATCACAGCCATAACAGTCCATAAGTATGGATGATAGAAGAGATGATTACCTAAAAGGACCGTATCTAGAATACTGATCAGAGACAACAGCGGGTACGACCGAATAAATCGACGACCGCTGCTCCCACACATTAGAGGGTCACGTGAGACTGGGAACTCCTTAGGTTCAGCCTTGGTAAGAGCTAACGCCGGTTAGTTTGTAACATAACCACCAACCATAATGCCATGTCCTGGGCCCTGTGTGGTGACCGCGGACCTTTCCCATCTACTCTGTACCTGTCGGCTGGCCGTACTGATTTTTGCAGGTCGGAGACGAGCCGCGGTCGGCCGGCCTGTCAGCGGTAAGCTGTCTAATCCGCCCGTTCTGACGCTGCACCAGCCGCAGCCTTCAGCTCAACAAGCCGAGAGGGTGCGGCCGGCCGGTCGGCGGAGCTAAGCGCGGACAGAGACAGAACGGCCAACCGGACTTTTAATAGACGGGGCGGAGAAGAAAGCAACGCTAATAAGGGAAGGAACACTGACAACTGTCGCTACAGAACAAATAAATGTTTATATGAGGCACAATTAGTTAATGAATTTGTGTGTGGAAGGCAATGCCTGTCCCATGTCAGCTCCAGGATCGTAGTGATTTACGACCGCTTCGGAAACACAAATAAGAGTTAAAACGATCGTAAAATGTTACATAACCAATAATGGGACAAACCAAGAAATTCCATGATTTAGGAGAGGTGCGGTGGGCATTTTTCAGCGAACGGAAGCGACTTCTGTATGTGAGGAACTAGGCATGTCTCAGGAGGCAAATCAAACATTCAAGAAGTGGGGTTTTTATGACACCTTCCGGTACCTGGTTGGAGACTGGGCAAGGTCCCTGGGTTGATAGGGTATGCTACCATGTGACAGCTTCTCCTGATGACTGCCTGGGTAATGGGCGGCGACCGGTGGGCAGTGGGTAGTGACTAGTGGGTACTGTAGTGGCCGGGTAACGTTACCTGCGCCGGGCAGGTGCTCCTCGGAGCCCACCACCCAGATGGAGCGTGTATCGGTCATGCCGTTCTTGGCCGACGATCCGGACCCGGACGGCTGCGGCTCCTGCTGCTGACGCTCCTTAGGCTTCGCTCCGGCGCTGGTCGGAGAGTGGGGCGACTTGGGCTGACTCCCGGCCGCTGGCGACGCAGCGCTGGTCTGTACCACCGCGGGCGGCTCGGCAGACGTCGGCGCACTATCTGCTCCCTCGGCGACCGGCGGCGTGGCCACCGTCGCAGGAGATACCGACCTCCGATCACGCGCAGCCTCAAGTGGCTCGCGATTGTCATCAGAGCTAAGATTATCTGTTGACGTCTGTCCCTCCCCCTTCGCCGACGCCACGGGAAGAGTTCCTCCTTTATCTGTATCGCTCGAAGGCTGGACGGTGCTGGTTTCAAGCGACTGGGCGGCAGTCGAGCACTCGCTCTCGTCAACACTTTCTCCATTTCCATTAGCTTCTGCTGATTTTCCGCGAACATCACGCTCCTCGATTCTCTCATTGTCCTGTGTTCCTTCCTTTTCCGTCCCATTCTGAGTGCCGGTCGCCGCCTGCTCGTCCTCTCCACCCCCGCTATCGGACGGCGGGGTCTTGTCGGCTCCGCTTTGGCCGTCTGGCGGGGTCAGCGGACCGGCGACCGGTGCAGTGTCCGCGACAGGGGACGCCGCCGAGCCACCGTCACCGGCCGACCCGCCGTTCTCTGCAGAGTTCTGGGAAGCTCCGGCCGGGGTCGGAGCCCGCCGGTCACCGTGGTCACCGTTGTCGGTCTTTGTGGAACGGTCGGCAGCCGGCGACGACGAACCCTCGGGGTCTGATCGGGCCTCCGTTGTCGACTCGGACGCGAGGTCGGACACAGCCTCCGGCGATGATTCAGCTACAGCCTTAGGCGCCGATTCGGCTTTAGCCTCCGGTGAAGGCTCAGCTGCAGATCCTGCCGTGGGGTCTGCCGTGCGCTCAGCTCCAGTCCCCGCAGCTGCCCCGCCGTTTTTCTGAGCTGCACCGGTGCCATTCGTACCATGTCCGTCGGCGGTCCCATGTCCGTTCGTGGCCTTAACCGAGGTCGACTCGGCACGCGAGGCCTCCTCGGCGGCGGCTGCAGACTGCCGACCCGTCTCGTCGGTTCGGCCTGGTACAGGAGACATCCCGGATCCCGGCGGTCGTGCCGCGCAGCGCCGTTATTACGGCGACAAAAACAACAGCCCGCACTGAAGGTTACCGAGCGCCGGTACGCACTAAATCCGCCGCGACAGGTCTCCAGCGGCGTCTAAGTGATTCACAGCTTGAAACAACAGTCCAGCTCCAAGGAGCACTTGAGAAGCCACGCCTCACAGTTTACCGCCGGCACTTTGCACGCACACGCATTCACGCAGTCCGGGCGAGCCGAGACTCCGAACTGCCGTCTCCCACCGGAGCTGAGCCGTTTCTGTCCGTCCCTCACGGCGTTCCAGATGCACCGCCGTGACGTCACCAGATTCCAGAGCGGCCGGAGGCGTATCTCCGAGCTTTCCAGTCGAGCGCGCACGCCGCACAGGTGCGCCCCCCTCCAGCGTTCGAGACCGATTGCGGGCCGGCGCGCACAGCCGCCTACCCCGTCCGCTCGCGCGCGTCCAGCACAAGCCGCCAGCGGGCCAGGGCTGCCACCGGTCACGGGACGGCATATGGCAGCACAGGTGGCGGCTCACGCACCACGTGATCTCGGCGGCGATGGGATGAGTGAGCCCGGCTGGAGGAGACCGGTCTCGACGGGTCAGCCGCCGCCGAGCTGCCGGGTCAGCCGCCGTAGCCGCCGCCGTGTCGTCCCGTATCTGGCGCCGGCCGCTCGGTAATCCGCCCCCGTCGGCCGCAACAGGCACACGCTCATCTTCATATGCTCAAACCAGATGCGCACCCCTCGTCCGAGACAACAGGGGTGCTCAATTTGAATCAGCGCTCCGCACTTGTAGCCCGACCAGATCACGCTGGGAGCCAGTGCCCTGCCACCTTTATTCGGGAGCATGGTGATAGCGGAATGAGAAGTCGCTCTCCGGATACTCGTTCGATTATATCACCTAATGAGGTCAGGTCACTATGTAACTTAAACCCTTGCCCAAAGACAAATTCGACGTTATTTTACAATAATATGCATTTGTGATACGTGTGCAGTTCCCAAGTTCATACTACATACCCGTATGTAAGAATGCAATGTTTTAAACTTTGCATGTTTAAACAATTTACAATCACCTTATCTTCACATACCTAGCACAAATCTTTGGTTTTAAGTCACACTCTCAGATACCAGAATGCTGATCTGCAATCTGCACGCCCTCCGACAGTGAGCCATCGCCGGGCCAAAGTGCTGTAACCGTTCACCAGTAGCCCGCCTGATCTCACGACAAGTCCGCCTGACATACGGAGTAGGTGCTGATAACAGCAGCACCGTTCGAGTGGCGCCCGATCGGTCCCCAATGGCTCGATTGTTAGCCAAACGAATTGTAGAGAGGTGGACCCATTTCGGCAGGTGGCTGATGGATACTTTACACAAGGCTCAGTTGGTACGTCAGTTAATTTTCTATCAATTTAACAACCAAAGTCAACTGCACAGACATATGTGATTGTGGATCGATTAAAAAGTTCAGTCCAAATTAACACACTCATTAGGTATATTCGTGAGCGACGACGTGATGTTTCCGTGAACGACGACGCTCAGCGCGAAGATCTTTCAGTTGAGCTCACCTCACCGTCTATCTGAGTAACTAGACTAAATCAACCACTCAAATAAATACGCCAATAGGTATACAAGACGAATGCCAAGCATCGCCAGCAACGTGCTCCGCTGATGGACGAAAAACCAATGCTCACATCATATGAACGGGGAAACAGATCGTAGTGTGGTGACAGCCAATGGGATTTTGAGACTAAAATAATATAAAAAAAAAATCGGCTTCGACGGACGCTCAGCTCTCGCGTGGACGCGCATTTGTTTCTGTCGATGTCTGGCCACGCTACGCAAATCGGTGGCTTTGTATTTAATAAATTAAATCTCAAAATTCCATCGGCACGCATAGGGAACAGTAAACGGTATACGAGCCTTCCAATATTCGCGAGCATTCCAAAGGTATATGGAAGTGCGACAACGTAGTCCACCTATACAGCGATACCAAATGACCCCAAAATGACCCACTCATAGGTCATCACGGCAGCTCAACTGAAACAGGCCATCGTCAGCCTCACAGACGCTCGGCAAGCGAGCACTAGACTAACAATTAATCCGGTGAGCAGCTGGAACCGATTCTATCGGAGCCCTTATTCCCAGTGGCCTTGTGGCCTTGTCTCGCCCGGTGACAAAACAGCGCCGACCACGTCCCTGGTGATTTAATCTTCAGTCGTCACATACGTAGAAAACCAGACCAGTTTATGGCCTTCCCGTGGTGATTATAGGTCAACTTTCATAATCAGGCTCGGTACAGTTTCAGTTCATTCATCCGCACCTCGCTAGGCGAGGGGGCATTTATGAGACAATTTCTCCATGATTAAAAAGGGGCAGCAAGGCCCCCAAGCTCACTGTTTGAATAAGCCCCAAACTTTCACGCAGAACCAAATAAACAATTCCACTTCGGACTTAAAATTTGATATTACGTCTCATGACACCCAGATGCTCAGATCCATGACACAATATTCTCGATGTCAAACATTTCATTCCTTCAAATTGAACGCTTTTTAAGCAGTCACATAGTATCTGCAAGCCTCAAATTCAAAATACCACAGCTAATCAGCTCTTCAAGAAACATCATAATACTAATCGACAATACGAGCACTGGCCACCGTGTCCTCTCGACAACCATCCTAAGTATTTAAAACCCTAAATTGCCTTTGGACTACGAATAACGACTGTCATACCCGAGTTAATTGGCATTCCAAATTCTCAGAATCTCATGAAACCTGAGCTGAAACTCTGATAAGAACTTCTGTCCTTGGAATCAAATTACAAGCAGAAGTGCCAATTACCCGCGGCACTCCTCTCGAGTTGGTCCCGTCCGCTCCCGTCTGCCCGGCCGCTCACAGCGACACCTACTGGCAGCAGGCGAACAATCTCGGTCCCAACTGCGACCTCTACGGGGCACAAGCAGAAGCCCCGACCGAAGGTCATACAACAGAAACTGGACCATATTCCTACCTTGCAAGTTGCAGCTCATAATACGAAAGCTGTCATATAACGAAGAACTCTGCGACCTAACCTACTCATATAACGAAGCACGGAGACAGATACATGCTAAAACATCTAGATTTTTCATTGACAATTTTGACAATTTTGACAATTTCACCTATCCGTGCTTCTATCCTCAGGATACTGAAATCCTTCTCCTCCACGCCACAACCCCCTTCCGGGCTGGACAGGCAACTTTATCTCATGCGGGCTGCTCCCTTGAAGCGGCACCGTTGCTCCCGAGGGAGCGCACCCCGTAGCCGGGTGCAGTGAGTGCCTTGGGGCTGGGTGGCCTGTCCTCTGGACGGGCTCAGCCCCGGCGACTCACTAGGGTGCCTGCCCAGACCAATGTCTCCCCCTAATTCCTATCATCCTTCCGGCTCTGCAATGGTCTTGTCGACCGAAAGGGCCAAACCCAACAAAACAAAAAACAAAACAATTTTGAACTTGAAGCTGAACTGTAGCATACTCATTAGTCATTACTCGTACATGCTACCCGGCCATGAATACCTATACAAACTTATTTCGAGTCTATCAATTTCATCAACCAAATAGAGAACCAAGCTCAAGGAAAAGCCCCGCTGAGAAAAGGCGGAACAAACTCGCGGGAGATAGCACTGATCGTGATCATGAATAGCGCTGAACTCGTGCTTTACCCCGCGTTCGGAGTCTCTCGGACGACGAAGATTCTACGTCGTCCGGCCAATCCCGTTCAAGGTCAGCAAGGGCTTGGCTGCGGTTGTGGAACGGGATTGGCCGGACGACGTAGAATCTTCGTCGTCCGAGACTCCGGACGTGGGGTTAATTGTAGCCCAGACAAATATTCTTAAACATAGCTCAAACACTGTTGTCTTTACGGGGAAAGCTGTGCAATAACCCTTATTTTGGCCGTTCCAGGTACCGTACTCTTTAATGAACCTTGGAAGAAGCTATCTAAAAGCTACGTACCGCTGTGATCGACAATCCCAACTTGTTATGAATGAAAAGATCATCATATTTGAATATAATCGTCAAGAGTGACACAAAAATTCACACATCACAACCATTCAGACTCAGTTTATTTTCTTATATCACAAGGCGGTTATGGACTTAGACGACACCTACGGCTCTCAGCATCTACACATTCTACGTCTAGCTGCGCGGTCAAAACAGCTAAAATGCGTTCTTGATGGGTATATGTAAATCAATTATCCTCACAACGAAATTACACTTGAATTATAAACGTTTACCAGAGGACAAAACTATGTCTTGTGACATAACAAATCACCTTGTGATTTAGCTTCCTGCACACCAGAATAAGAAATCATGGAAAGGATTACGGTGTAAGGCCGTCACCAGTGACCAGCTGTATGAGAGCTCAACTCAGGTGTGTTACAGTCATCAACCATCACAAATCAAGAAACAAAATCACAGCACTCTGGCATGGTTGTGAACGCAGAACAGCCACTTATACCACTAGCTAAACATTTGGCTAATAAAAGCAGCAAAAGGTACAAGCATGCACATTGCACAGGTGGCTAAAAAAGGCAATTATGATACTACTAGTTCATGTAATTTGCCCCCAAACGAAGTAGAGAGAAGCAGAGTTCAATTTATTACGGCAAAATAAAACAGAGCACGCCAAGCGAGCGGGTGCAAAAAAAGCCAAACAAAACAGAGAGTGGAAGCGGTGCGGGCGCTGGTCGGGCACCCAGACAGCTGGGTCTAAGTACAGCAGAAGCAGCAGCTATCTCACACTGAGTCCATGCTCGCTGGGCGCGCGGCGGCCGTCCGGGCCGCTCCATCGGGACGGAGCGACAGTCGGCTGCCGAAGGAAGGGCCCGGCCATCAGTGAGCGCGCTGAAACTCGGAGATCGTGATGAGGGAGTGGGCATTGGGACAAGGATCAGAGAAATGTGTGGCTACGTATGTGGAAGGGGGGGGGGGTGCTCAGGGCACGGGCCAGTCATTGCTCTGGAGAGGCCGCCGTGGATGAGACGTGCATTAGGTGTGAAGCCTCGTTGGAACTGTTCATGAGCAGATGCGACTGATTGTTGATGCAGGATAACTGGGCATAGAGGAGCAATTTGCTAATAAGTACAGTGTGCAATCTATAATCTATATTCATGCAGATCACAAAGGCTTAAGGATGACATCCATGCGCAATAAGCATTGCCAAATGCAAAAGTAGTAGCTAAACATCTATGTCTATAAAAATTGTGTAAAGGCACAAGTTTTAGCTTTTGTCCCAGTGAACTCACCTTCAATGCATCCCGAATTAAATAGAGGTGGTCTTCCTTACTTTGCAACTTGCAAGGCTAGGCACTTACCATTTAATGCAACTTAACTTTGATTATGCTCAACTATGTAGGGCATAGCAATTATCCTTAATGCATTCAAAGACGTGCCACAATGCTTGGCGCTTGCAAGTCAAAATCCTGAGAACCAAGAGAAATAAACCATAATCAGATTCATTGACCAATGATCAGTTTCAGCTTATCTTCCAAACAGCTCTTCATCACCAATATGCTCATGTATGCTGAATGCACATATTTTACATTCAAAATGTGTGTCCTGGACATGAACAAGGATGTGGGAAATGAATTTACGCTCGGATATAGTCTCACATCGGAAAATAGGATGCCATTGTACCAATCATGGATCCAGTCCTTACTCTACATGGCAGGATCATTATCTTAGCATAATGCTGTCAAAGGATTCACTGAGATCATGGACCTAACATCATTATCCTAGCAAGTCCTAGATTATAACCCTAGGTTTGTGGTTATTATTTTTTTATAAATTTAGCTTGAATGTTTGAATGGACGGTTGACAGAGCTGGAGGCAATCCTCCTGTCTGCTCGTGCAATTCCAGGTAACGGGAGAATTTAGACGCCAAAGTAAAAAGTAACGTGCCCCTCAAAGCCGCACACAGCCTGTCCCACTCAACTGACTTCAAGGGTGGGGTGGGGCTACTCCCACCAACCGCAGACCATCCCCGCCTGTAGCGCGTCTCCTTAGTTGGAAAACCTTTGTGTTACGCATCCTCTACCAATTGCAATACCACCTACACAATCACCTAGAAGAATGCAATCCATAAACACCAAATACCTACTTATCAAATTAAAAGTGGAGCTTTTAATAATTGGTGTCAACTCAAACTGTCAAAAGCACTTCAATCAACATACTCAACACAAGTACATTATTATACTATACTGTGGCAACAGCAGAACTCACAAAACAAGACCGGACCAAGCGGACACGAACGGTATAAAGATCAAATAAAGATCACTGACGAAACGGAAAATCGGAATGTTGTTCCCCCGGAATCCTCTGACCATGCTCTGACTTTTCCCACTCTTTCTACTGCGATTACCGATCAGCACATGCAAAGAACACATAACCAGCGTTTTCAACACGTAAAAAATATAGATCGGCGCAGTTGAGACATTTGTTAGTAATGCTAGCGAACATGTTTCTGCCAGGGGCTCCGCCACAGGGGGGGTACGCGGGGGTCCGGACCCCCCCAAGGGGGGTACAGTACCCCCCAATATTCCGGATACCTATAAGCTTGTGTTCGCGTAAAGAATGACTAAATCATTCACAATATGCATTTATAATGTGTTGACAGTCGTAAAGCTAAGGAATTTGAGATCTAGAAATGCAGGGAGCCATTAAACCTAATGTTGTGACAGACAAAGAACTCAACACTCGCCGACCTATACGGGACTGTCATCATTGCTCCATTTTGTTATTACTATGCATGCGTGTTAGTGTAAAGGCCTGGCTACACTATGCGTTTTCTTCGTGCGTTTTTTGCGTGTTTGCGTGTTTTGCGTGATATCGTTCTAGAAAAAAGAACGATATTACGTTTTTGTGATGTTTTTCACCTTAAATTTTAGTTACATAAGAGTTATATTAGCTTTTGTATATAACCAAAGTAAAAATTATATTGTTTATAACTTTTTCCTAGAACGATATTACGCAAAACACGCAAACTTGCAAAAACGCACGCAGAAAACGCATAGTGTAGCCAGGCCTTAAGATTGCTAAGATTAGCTAGGTATGCTATAATTTGCCTATCATTTCGTGCACGGTATATAGAGAACTAGGTAAAACCGGTTCGCCGCCACAACACTAAGGTATTTTGACCACTATTTTCAGCTGGCCTTTTCATTCCAAAAAAGGGAACTAGGCCTCATATTTTTAAATGTTTTATTATTTACATATATATTATCGAGAAATGTATTCAGGGCAGGACTGGTGTATTTCTGTAAAGTATTTGCGAAGATAATTTTGAAGCCGGCCACGCCATTTCGAAAATAATCAATCTTAGGTTGTAGGGATTCTTCAGTAACGAAAATGTGTTTTCATCCTTAAAAATAAAAACTAATAGTGAAAAACTATTATCATAGCCTAATATTGCTTCTTTGAATTTCGAAACCACCATGCTCCCAAAGTTGTCATCCCGCCGGACCTGCCAAAGTTATACCACGAATTCTCGAATAATACCAGTGGTGTGGGTTTCAAATCAGTAGCATTCAATATCAAAATTGAATTGTCTTTCATATTTTATGTGTGTTTTGCATTTACTAATGCTCAAAACTAGAATTAATCCATGTTGAATACATCACCACCATTGGTGTTCTTTGTCACCCTGTTCCACTAAATTTAATATTGTTTAAAAACAAGACCGAGTCGGCATCTAAATAAACCACCAAAATGTGCAGAAATGCACAGACTATAACATATAAAAGTGTTAAAGCTCAGCTAATTGGGGCTCATTGTCAATTTTCCTTCCAAAGTTGAAATTTAAAGTTTTGGGTACCAAACAGTCTTGAACAAAAACATTCATAGTTAGTAAACATACCGCAGATGGGCTCATAAAAGTTGTTCATCATAATAAAAATTAAATTTTCTTTCCCGATAGGCATGTTTTATTGCAGTTTCGGTGTCATAAGATATATTTCTTTGGTCTAGAATGTGAGAGCTTCCTTGCTGCCAAAAGTCACACTGTAACAATCAATGGAATATCACTAAGAAATAAAACCGAGTCGGCATCTATTTATAGTACAATAATATACAAAATTAAATTTTCTATCTGCTGGTGTAAGGTTTTATACAAAATAAATTGGGGCTCAGTACGAAATTCGATGTTAAAAACTGCAGACCATGATTATCACCTGCAGCTGCGCACAGTTTACTGTACTGCTATCGCTAGCGAACGCCAGCGCTCTCATTTGATTGGTTTAACGGCGTGTTCGTTGCTGACGGAGAACATCCCTGATTTTTGAATTTGTTTTGATTAGGCCGATTAGGCACATTGGAATTTTCAATTTAAAATTGTGCAGCTTGTTGATGGTAGAAGTTGTGAAGCGCATAACATAAAAGAGTTGTGTAGAGATTGTATGGGGTGTTGGCGTTTTTGTAGTTTCCTTTTTCTTGTGCTCTTTTGAGATCTTTGCAGGGGTTGGAAATTTGCAATCACACGGAAACAGTTTTTTTTTTGTTTTCATGCCACAATTATGGGCAACACGGCAGGGCAAAGTTTGCCTCAAGTCCTGGCTCGTTCGTAGCCTTGATTTGCATTCAAGAAAGCAGGTCTGTGCCCGAATGGATGCTGCACATTTTTTATATTCTTCAAAGCAATCGAGGTTCATTTGCCGATGCTGCATGGAGTATGCGAAGCAAAGCAGTGTCATGCTGACGCGGAGACGAAGACGTGAGTATGAAACAGACTACAATACTTGGCAAAAAGGCAAGCAAAATGCATCACTTAGTTCGACTAATCCGCATCATTCTATATCAACCAATCTGGAAATGTGTACCCTCCAGTGTACCAGTATGCCCTGCATAAATGTGGAAGAATTGAGCCAGAGCCCATGCTAAGCGTGAATTGCTGTGTAGACCTACAAACCCCACCATGCACCAGGCATCCTTGAGCATGTGCTGTGTTGTGCAGGTGATTGTGCATTGGTGTTCATGTGCTCCTGGGTGCCTTTTTGGTGGGGGGGGAGCTCGAGCTGGTTTTAGACTAGCAACATTATTTCTAGACAAGTTATTTGTTGATTTTTTACATTTACTTAAGTTACATTTGGAAAGTCTTACATTCGGAGTACAGCTAGGCACATCAGCCCACCATGGGAGTCTGACTAGTAAAATGTAGTGTTTGCAACCTGTGGTGACATTGAATAAGCCAAATGATATAAGATCGTCATCATGCGCTGCTGTCGCCTTTGTTTTCATTGTGTGTTGTGTGGTTCTTGAGTTATCATCCTATCCACCAGGTTGTATCTGGCGGTGGTTCTGGAGACAGCGCGGTTCGATCCAGCTGTGGGCCGGACGTCACCCAGCAGAAATGGCAGCGTGTTATCACCAGCTACGAGGTGCGCATACAGACATTGTCCAGAAACAATCACGTCATCTCCAGGTCAGTTGTGCATTAGGGCAGTGATATAATGCCAATTGTGTTACCTGCCCCCTGATAGGTGATAATGGCGTCCCCTCGTCCTCGGTGAGTGGCGTGATGACTGTGACCGATCACCGGTCGACCACAGGTCGATCGGGGCCGGTTGTCGCTGTGGTCCGAGAGCCGAGGCGGGCCCAGGGGCGACCTCCTTGGCCGTCTGATGGAGGCGTGGTCCCATACATGCATTTCCCATCAATATGTGAATTTATCAATTTATAGGTAAATGGTTGTGACCAATCACTGTTCAACGTCTGCCAATATAACCCGACCTGCGTTCTCCTCTGCCCTCCACCCTCAGGCAGTCAGCTGAGTCAGATCCAGGACCAGCTCCAGAGCCTGAACCTGTCATTGAAGGCCGTCAGGCACCACCTATCCTTCACTGTACAATCCTTTGGTGTTACAAGTTACAACCAGATTAATTGCTTTATGCTCCACTCAGTCTGCTGTTTGACCATAATGGGCTGTTTGAATGGCATGGCATATTGTGTCATAAGGAAAAAATATAGCATTGCAGTTAAAGGCCTACTTGCATGTCTATGCTTCCAGTGAATGCTCTGAATATTTCTTGGTGAGTTAAATAGATTACCTTAGGGATATTCAGCATAGGACTTGAAAATAATATGGTCCCTAATGAGTCATTAACTCTTTACTGTGTTTCAGAGCGCCACGCGACCACGATGGGACTGCCAACGATGGCCTGCTCACCGACAGCTCCCGCCAGCCGGCGGCGTTCCGCCAGCCAACGGCGTTCTGCCCGCCGATGGTGGCCCGACGACCGACGGTCGCTCGCCGGCCGAAGGTGATCCGGTGGCCGAACGAGGCTCGCCGACCGACGCCGGCCCGCCCGCCGACGGCGCCCTGCCAGCCGACCGCGTCCCGCTCGCCGACGGCGTCGATACGCCGGCGCGCGTGTCGACATTGATCAGAAACGATCACATTATGTCCAGGTCAGTAATTGTGTCAACCAACGCATCCACAGGTCAGCTGTGTCCTGCTTCGTTACTAGGTCAGTGACCCTAGGTGGGTTGCTTGGGGGAACTTGATGTGTTGCCGGGATGGGATGTCTGCTAATGCAGGTGCCGTTGCAAGTGTCGTGACGCTTGATGGTCTCAGGCTTGAGCTTCGAGTGAGTGAGAAATGCTGAGTGAGAAATGTGTAATGTGTATTATACAGGCGAATGTACTGTTATTATGGATGAGTGTGCGACAGGGAACGTTATGTCGAGGTATGATTCGTGGTCGCCGTGGCTGGTAGTGGCATTTTACGCGACCGTCGTGACCTGTGACGGCAGCCGTGACTGCTATATGACAGTCGCCGTGACTGTTCTATAACGGCCTTCGTGACTGAAACGTGACGGTCGTCACTCGTCGTGACGTGCCGCGACTCGCTGTTTTGCAGGTCATTAGTCGCGGGCGCTCGAGCTGACGGTGTCGTCTGACGGCTCCACGGAAACCAGCGCCGCCTCCGCCGAGAACATCCGACTCCTGAAATGCTAATGGCCGTACACGAACAAGAGGCTCTAAACATCCAGGTGCAGGATAAGCGCCATGCTCAGAGGCGTCATCTGGAGAAGGCCGCACAGTGCACTTAAGGCTGAGCTCGGGTGTAGTGCGCGCAGACAGATATGATCAACTGACGGGCCGGCCATCAGATTTCAGTACGGAACTCAAGATGATTGGAGCCGACGTGGTTCGGTTGATGGTGTGTCAGGGTTGATTGAGAGTGGAGGCGAAACACCCGGATCTGTGAATGATACGCCGATACGGATCTCGACGTCGTCTCGCAATTTGTGCTATGTAATATGACGGCTATGCCGTGGTATCATTCACTCTCGATGCGCTAATAGATAATAAATAGGACAGAGACTGGAATTAAGATTATTATATTTGGATGTAAGGGGCAGGTTTTGGCCAGCGCTATATTATAAATCGTGAGCGTGCTAGTTGCAATCAATCGCGCGCTTCTTGCTGAGCATATGTGAGCGAGAAAATACTTTCTCTGGAACGTTCGTCGTAAAATATGTCTATCTTTGGAATAAGTTGTCAGAACATGAATGCATTTTTGGTGTCCACTGCAGCTGCTGTTCTGGAACAGAAACATGCCGAGATCGGCTGTGTAGGTATGTACTATGTACGCTGTGGCAAAATCAAGCAGCCGTACCATGAATCAAAAGCGATATGTGAATTAAAGTGGATATATTTCACTATTTTTTCAGTTTTATCATACAGATCACAGAAATGCGTCAAATACTGATCACACCCGGTTCCAAACAACTAAACGCTTGCGATCACTGGAAAGTAAATAAACAATAGATACCCATGTGGCTGCCTGGCGTGATCCGAGACTCTCTCTCTCTCCCTCTCTCTCTCTCTCTCTCTCTCTCTCTCTTTCTCTCTCGCTCTCTGTTGTTGCTGACGCACACAGGACAACACAGCCGAATCGCGACGATGGAGAGCACGGAACGATGCTGGTGACTGGCGGACCAGCGAAAACAGGAAAGGAGATGAATAGCTCTAGCTCCCGTCTGCGCGCGGAAGGGCTCTGATTGGCGCGGCTCGCTGACTCCATTGGCTCATCAGACTGTTGTTGGTTTCCTCCTTCCCCTCCCACAAGCGTAGCCACTAGCCAGGTAGCTAAGTTGTGCGTGGAAGCGAGCGGCCAGAGCGGCGCTAGGTGTCGCCCTCCCAGCGACCGGGCAGTGCAGCTGGACACTGGGCAGTGCAGCTGGACGTGCCCCGGATGGTCCGCCTCTGATCTCGGCACACTCGGCAGAGTGCGACCGGACACTCCATTGAGTTGCATAGCGTCGATAGGCCGTATGGTGTCGCTGTCGTAATTATAAAAGCGTAAGTAGAAGGCTGAAACAAGATATAGAATGCTTTTCTTTACATTTAATATCGCAAAGCACAGCTTTATGCGCTGGCTACGATATGTGCGTGTCGGTTGCGGCAGTAATCATCGAAGAAATATATGATTTATAACGTTTCTTGATCATAGAATGATAAAACATTGCAATGTTTGCCTGTTGTGAAGAAAACTCCTATACTGCCGCTCTATCGTCCGGAATTATTCGTGTTTGATTACGGCGATTCCGCCACTCTATCAGCTGATTTTTGTTTCCGAGTCACGTGACCAACCGGTGTCTCCCTGATTTCGTGAGGGCGGTCCAGCTTTCAGGACACCTTGACACAGTAACTGCCCTAAAAGAGCTTCAAATCGATCTGAGAACAGTTGGTGACATACCGGGGAAATAAGCTAAAATTAGAGCGCTCTATTTATTGCTCCTGCCCCATGTTGAAGAGATACCCCTAAAAGCGTGATCTTTTATCGGCCCTTACGCAGCCAGGCAGCACTTCTCAGACTGGTGGATGGTATCAATAGAAAGAGAATGCGTCAAAGATTAACATGAATTAATTACAATAACATCAAAATGTTAATTAAGCGTGGAAATTAGTCCCAAACATAAGCTTATTATTGCTCCTACCTCGGCGACGGCGCTCCCCGCAGTCAGCGGGGAAGCTAAAATAAAAGCCACCATCCTCCTACGTAAGTCAATTTTAGAGCCGCCGAGTGGGCCGATGCGGGGCCACCAAACTGAGATAAGACGTGGCTAGCAATTGCAAACCGCCATAGAAATCAATATCTTTAGACGTTCAATATGGGATGATTACTCTGAAGCTGGAGTGATAGCATGAGTAGATTGCAAGAAACGAAATGCATTGATTGGTTGAATTATGCACAATAGGCACAGCTCAATAGATGAAGCCATTTCTATGATGTTGACATAACCCTTCCTCTCCTCACCAATGACCTAAGTACATTGGCAGTTGCCGGCATAGTTTTTTAGCACGAATGTATTTCGCCATCGGACCGCAATGCATGTTGCTAGGCTGCTGCAATTACAACGAACATACGAATACTGCCTTCATTTGTAGACGTTTGTTTTAAGGCGGTCTTTGACTACAAGGGGGCATACCTGTCGACAACTCGAGTTTCTCCGAATTTCAAAAACTCCCAGAATTTCAATGCCTTATGCACTGTTGTAGGTACAGCTATGTTCACAAGTTTTCGTTTCCTCCTGTTCTAAAAAGGATGATATTTGTCGACTTCGTGTGTCGCTGATAGGAGGGTGCGTTTAATAATTAGGCCCAACGCTTTCTGCATCCGCGAGTACCTTCAAAAGGGAACAACAGTTTCCATTTATTACACTATGGGACATGTGACAAAATGACCACTGGAACACGCATGAAACGGAGCTCATATTCCTAAAATGTCTACAATCACTTCTTTTCTGACACTATTAGCAAATACCGTCTCAAGTTAGGTGGTGGTTGACAGACAGTCAATGGAGATCTGAGGAGACTGAGTGATGCCAATTCACCACTTAACTGATAATGAAGGCCGAGGGGAGAGAAACATGCAACCAGGGGCGTCGACGCGTAAGGAAAACTGGTCCGACTTTTTCTCGGAGGGCCCCACCGGTGGGGGGCCCCCGCGAAGGGCCCCGCGAGGGCGCAGCAGGGCCCCCGCGAGCCGCAGCGGGGGGCCCCCGTTGCCGCAGCAGAGGCCCCCGTGGCCGCAGCAGGGCCCCCCGAGAGCCCCAACAGGGGCCCCCCGCGGCCGCAAAAGGGGACCCCGCGGGCCGCAGCAGGGCCCCGCGGTGTCTAGCAGGGCCCCAGAGGCGCAGCAGGGCCCCCGCGGTCTCTAGCAGGGCCCCCCGAGCCGCAGTAGGGCCCCCGCGGTCTGCAGCAGGGGCCCCCGCGAGCCACAGCAGGGCACCGCCTAGTCGAAAAAGTGGTCCGACTAGTCGGAAAAGTCGGACCGGTGTCGACGCCCCTGCATGCAACATGCACAACTGACAACTTGACAAGTGACAAAACACTACCACTATTGCGCAGTGCACAACAAATTACAGCAACCAGCCCAAAAAATGCTTTTGGTGGCTAATTGCAAAACAAGTCACTAATAAATATCTTAGTTGCAGCTGAACACTGCACAATGATCACGCTGTTCACGCATTGAGTGAGATGCCACAGGTGGTTTGAATCACACTTTGGTACAACTGCAAATCTGAATTGCTGTCATGAGGTTCATGCCTTCATGATCACAGCATTTTGGTTGTGGTTGGCATAACACTTTGAGTCTGCAGCGTTCCACATGAACTGCAGACACCTCATCTGGTGGTCTTCATGTTGCTCAACTTCTTCAGGAGGCAAATGTTGACCACCCAGCGGAAGCATGGTCCTGCAGAAAAGAAAGGTAATGCATAAGGTACAAACATTATCTGCTGAAACAGCCCCTCTTGTTGGCTGTTATTAAACGTTTAACATAACATAACATGTATTCCATGTATATTACATTTGTTGAAGTAAAATACTGCCGGCTATTTCAAAACCAGAAAATGAAATTATATTGTGGCATAATTCACATGCTCAGCTATTAGTATCAAATAATAAATCAATTTAAAGTTTGGCATATTCTATAAAACACATTCATAGAATATTCTACTTCACGTCACAAGGACTCGCAATCTTTCTGTTGGGTGTTTGATGCATTAACTAAGTTTGTCTTAAGTTTTATTATTGCAAAAAGTTCATATTGCATTTTTTTGTATCAAATACTGCCAGCAATAACAAAACAAGAACATGAAATGTGAATGAGCCAGCCGCCTTTCCTAAAAATGGGTTACTTTGAAAATAATTTTAGTTTCTTTTAAGGAAAAGGAGAAATGATTATCAGGTAATTATCAGAAAACCACTCAACCAGCAAGTGGCTGGGTGGTTTCACAGCAAACAACAAGCCAAAACATATACTTACATTTATCTAACAATTGAGCCATTTGACTACTACAAGGATATGTGAGCAAAATAAGAATCCAATTATCCAATGTTTACTTCCTTGCAAAGTTTATGCCTTATCTTATGAAAATGTGTCACTAGAATATGATATTTATCATCAATTGTTATTAAATTTACGATTTATTTCGATGGAAACGCACATCTAGTCCCGCGCCATTTTCGTCGACGATGAATATGATCGTGTTTCATGAAGAGATAAGGGGTTTCAATGGTCTTTCAAAGCATGATTTGATGCAAAAATTTGTAGGAAATAATATAAAGCTAGTTCCAATGGCCATCAACCAATTTAAAACACCGAAAATACTCACAACTCCGTCCCGACGACTACCCAGCACCGCGCACGCCACACTACTGGCAAAATGCCAAAACTGCTGTCACAGCAGAAATGTTTTTTTTCTCGATTTCAATTGTGGAATTATTTATTAAACAGAAGATGATCTTTCCGAAAAACCGACTGATTTCATACACAGATGCATAGAAAATAAAAAAATCCCGGTAAGTTTATTTGTATTGTTTTGCCGATTTTGACATGCTCCTAGTTTGCAGCCATATTTCGATATGTTCTACAGGGAGTTCAGAATTATTTCAGGACCAATCTTTTCCTCGTTCATTTTTCCGTCGACCATGAAATTTTTAAAGCGGAACAATTAGTTTCCAGGCGGTCCGAGCGGTTTTCGTGAGAAGGGTGCAAAAATCGGCGTCATTTTTAGAGCCTCGACACCAGCTCAACACAGGGCCCTATGGGAGACGGTGAAGTAGCGGGAGCAATAAATAGAGCGCTCTAATATTAGCTTATTTCCCTGGTGTGTCACCGACTGAGAATTCCCCTTCTTGTCCCCTTCCATGTGAGGTCATCCGATAGTGTCAGCTGGGGGGGGGGGGGGGGGGGGGGGTCCAAGCCGGTCTTTCGAGCACCATACTAGTCTAGTTAAGCAGCCTCACATCGTTCTAAGGTAATCTGCAATAATCTGCACAGGGCTCTGAATGCAGGTTGGTAGAGGTAGGACATCAACAAGAAACAACTCTAACAGGATTCCCATTACATGACCTTTGATTCAAGTGGAGCATTTTGATATCCATTTTCAGGTTAAGATAGGTCACACTCATCACAGAGACTGAATATCAGTCTCTAGGACCCCATACTGCTATATGAGGGCACGTCGGCGGCAGAACGGGGAGGACACCGGGGCACCGTGCCCCTCCCCCTTTGATTTGGGCATTTTAACATTAGCCCTATGGGCGCTGCATGGAAAGAATGGGACCAAAAGTCGGCAGTGCCCCCTTAATTGAACGTGTTCCGCCGCTATTGTGAGGGCAGGGCTTTTAAATCCATACAAAAACTAAAGCACTGCGCTTTCCTTTAAGTACGGCCTTGAAGGACCCTAAACTGGCCTTAAAGCATACATAGATATCTGAGGGCCTATGTATGTAGGTCCCTTCCTAAGGCAATGCCAGTCACTTAGAGGCCAATGCGTTGTTTGATGGGCTAATAGCGCCCTTGGAGCGCGCAACAGCGGCCTCAATCCCTCAAGACCTTTGATTTTAGAGGCCGCCATATCTGTGCCAATGGGCTCCGCTTCTCGGTTGTCGATTCCTTACGCAATTTCAACCTTGGTTTTGCAGCTTACAGCAAAATTATTTCAATAAAATTGCTAACTTGTCTTTGTACCTACTGTAGAAAAGCGGCATTTTTTCATCGATTACGGGCGCTGCGGGGGGGGGGGGGTGTTGGAATTCGTCCTGGATCCACCAGTGAGGTTTTGTGTTTTGGGTCGGACCCCCCTAATCCCAAAACCGTGGCGGAGTCCCTGGTTTCTGCTGAAGAGACGCAACCATTAGGAAAAGAGGGGAAAACACGCTGCATGTAAATATGCCTAAATAAACAATAAAGAAGAGCAAGAGGGAGAAGGTCGAGGGAGAATATCAACCGTGGAAAATATCTAGCAGTTGTCCATATACTGCGAGATCGAGGTGCAGTAATAGAAAAGAGGGAAATAATAAGGGGCTAAGGTACGCTACTTTGTATAGGCTTGTGTTAGGCGTTTCTCGCTTCTGCGATTTGTATGGATGTAGGCAAGGCAGTATATACCAAGATTCTTATAGATAGTATATACCAGGGTATATAGAACAACATGTACCAGGGTGGTATATACCGATGTAGGTATGAATTTGGATTTGTAATGATCAATTTCTTGATCCCAGTTCCTGATCCGAAGGTGATCTAAGGCAAATCTAACTAAAGTGGTGTGGTTTTCTAGATTAGTGTTTATGCATATAGGTATAATTGATTGTAGTACATAATCTTGGTAGCACTTACCTAAGTCAACTGTCAAAAGGCCATTTATATCAGAAACCAGCTCCTAATTCAATTTGATTTGGATAAAACTCGAAGCCTTGCCTTGTATCCAGTAGTCAGTAGGTACCACTCTTGATAACTTTCACAGCATAAAGCCAGGTAGTTCTGCACTCTGCAGTGCAATTTTGTGTATGTTTAAGCTTTCATTATGTGGGTGCTATTAAATCATTAAATGCTTCAAGAATATTAGCTAAAACACTTACCTATCTGATCTTTTGATTACCCTGGTCTTTCTTGACAGATCATGACAACTGCAGCTCAGTCTCACAGTACCCTGCCCAGGGAGGGGCCTCAGTTGGAAGATGAGACTGTTGCAACATCAGCAAGTATAATGGCAAGATCCAATGATCAATGTGAAGTCTGTGGTGCTCCTGGCATTCCTTGTCACCCAAGTTTACAGCTACAGGCCATGTATGCCTTGATGGGCACTGCAACTTTGGGCGCTCTCCTCTGTGCGCAATGTGCCAAACTGGCTGCACAGGCCTGTGATTTGCATACTCAACTGCAGGAGTTGGATGACCAACTGAGACTTGTTCATATCAACATGCTCTATTGCCTTATGGAACAGGGAGGTAGGTACTAAAATGACAAAATATGTGACTTAGCTCTGAATTCACTTCACCAAGTGTACTGCATCATCACACAATAAGGCTGAACAACTGAATGTGATTCAGTTGTTGGCTTAAAAGTGAGTTAACTCAAATATATTTTTCAGGCTATGATGGACTACAAAGAAGCAAATTACATGAGACTGAGAGACCTCAGGTGAGCACTGATGATGCCTGAAGATAATAATTTCACTGGTGAATTTTGTGTAATAGACGTTTAGTTACCATTTCTCACGAATAATGCAAACTGTCACGTTTTATTCTTGCTTACAGGTAGAGAGAGGACCATACACAGTCGATTTGATCTGTAGGCTCTGTGACGAACAGTTCAGCTCGACCTCTGCGCTGCTGACACACCTGAGGGTACAGCACGGCGCTGATACACCCCACGGCCTCCAGCGCGCCACAGCACCGTGTGGACCATGCACCGTGTGTCGCTGCGGCCGGACAGCTGCTCCGACCCCGGAGTACAGCCAGCCGCCCTCCAGGGACACCGTCGTACCGGATCACAGCAGTGCTCGACCCGATGCTGCCGGTCCCACTGCAGAGGGCACCACGGCCTGTCGCTCAGCTGCTGACGTGGAACCGGCGAACGCTGAGGGTTCACTCGCCTGCTCTGCCTGCCCGCAGCGATTTACCAGCGCCGCTCAGCGCCGGCGGCACCAGCGACAGGCCCACCCGCTGCTGCTGATCCACACCTGTCGACACTGCGGAAAACGGTTCCCGTCGCCCTCCAAGCTGCGGATCCACGAGGACAGCCACGCGGGTGCGAGACCGCACGCGTGTGAGGTTTGCGGCCGCCGCTACCTTTCCGCCCAGAAGCTGCACGTGCACGCCCGCTCACACACCGGAGAGCGGCCTTTTGTGTGTCACATGTGCGGGAGGACGTTCGCGTCGGCCGCTTATCTGTCGCAGCACGAGCTGACCCACACCGGTCGTAGGCCGCACCAGTGTCACGTGTGCGGGAAACAGTTCACACAGAGGGGTACGATGACCAAACACGTGCGCAATGTGCACGGAACGCTGGTGGGACAGCGGACTGATGTCGGGGCTGCTCAGGGAATGTCAGGAGTGGTGACTCAAGGAGTGACGGTGATGACGAACCTATCCGGAGCTGGCGCTGGCTGCGCTCAGAAACTCGGCACATGAACCAGCTGAGAATGGAAAGCTAGTGTGGCTCCGGACATTGTCTTATTTATTGGTTATTTAATTATATGCACTATGCAGAGCCAGCCGTCTTAAGACTTTCTCTGGTCTGCTTTTCTACCGGCGGCTAAACCGTCGATGAATATCCATTTACTCAATCCTAGCGTATTTTCTTCTAGAGCCTAGACTACAGAGCAACGGCTGCCATAGCCGAACCTCTGAGCATCGCAAAACATACTGGTCTCACTTCTCAGTCTCAAAAACAGAATGGCCGTGGGCACACCCCGCCCGCACTGTGTTCACGACGCATGTATCTATTTTTCTATAGTGCTTAGGTACTTGTGCAGATGCAGGGACCGATGCCTTGGGTGTGGATATCAATGGATGCATGCTGTAGCAGAGGTCATGCGCTCTCTAACAAATCCCAAGGCTATCTGAATACATTGGAATATATGATTTGCCCCTTTGGTTGTGAACAGATTAAACGACTACTGGCTAATAGCAACTTGTGTGTGGTATCTGCAAGGCTCAAGTTGATGGTATTATTTAGGCCTGCACTCGGTCGACTTCAACTTCTTGCACAGTCGAGCAGGGCCTCGGCTAAGGAATTTTGACTGGTGGGCCACTTGGGCAGCGACATGGACTGACCTTCGTAGCCATAGCCCCCCCCCCCCATTTTCGATTTCTCCCCAGATTTCGGCCACTTTATTCTGCAAAAAACGTCAGGATGGCATTAAAAAAATGTAAAAAAACGGGGCTTGACCCCCCCCCCCCGACTCTTCAGAGAGAGAAGAGAGAGTAGGGACCCACAACCCTCTCAGTGGTGATACTCCGGCGGTGCACATAAAATCGCACAAGTATGCACAAAATATTGACGCAGATTATAAGACGATACCTTACGGCCGGTCGGATGTTAAAAATCAGCGAGCCCTGAATGGATCGCTCGCCGACTAGTCGGAGATTCGGAAGCGGTCGGACGGGATCGGGCGTTGTCGGGTGGATCGGGAGGCATTGTGAACAGCACAAGTGCAACTTTACATATAAAGTGGGTTGTAGCAGGAACCCCAAAAGGGGGTTGTAGCAGGAACCCCAAAAGGGGGTTGTGGCAGCAACCCCAACATCTCTGAAAATGATCATTAAGCCTATTGGTGTCGCATGGAAAAGAATTCACTCAAAAGCCCAAGCGCACTGCGCAACCCTAATATTTTCTTTAAAAAAAAAAACTAAGTTATGTACATTCCTGGTGAACAGTGTCCCAAACTTCAGATTTCTCTTGGGTGTCTGAGTGGAAAATTCTAGCCACCCAAAATGTGAGAGTGGAAAATTATCCATTCTTATTCTTGAGTGTCATCTTCAGCCCAAATGAGAAATTTTTGGAACGCTGACTGTGAACGGTTCGAAATTCGTCCAACTGGTCAGATGTGCGACTGCAAGCATCATACCGTTCGTGAAGACGCATAATATCGCTTGCAGACTTCAATCGGCTGGAAGTTGCCGACACTACCTCTAGTTTGACTCTGGCTTATATCTTGTCTATCGGCGAGCCGTCTGAGATCGCTCGCAGGCTTATCCCCGACCGTCTGAACTGGTCTGTTCTTTATTCGTAGTTTTTCTTGTAACCGACTGGTCTGCGGCAGATGCTTGTGTGACTGTAACCACTCGATCGATCGGAAAGCTTGCAAGAACTCTCGCAGACCTCGATCGGCTGGAAGCCGCCGACACTATCTGTAATTGACAGAGGCAAACGTCTTTCACGATTATTGCATAAAATTTAAAGCCTCGGTCACACTTAAACGGATTGGACCAACGGACGAGAAACGGACGAGAACTGTCAGCGTCCGGTGATGTCCGTTTGTTTCCGTTGGACGTCCGTTTGTCATCCGTTAATATCCGTTCCATGTCCGGTGGTGTCCGGTTGAGCACACCGGACACCACCGGACATGGAACAGATATTAACGGATGAGAAACGGACGTCCAACGGAAACGAACGGACATCCCCTGGACATCACCGGACGCCGTCCGTTTCTCGTCCTTTGGTCCAATCCGGTGAAGTGTGACCGGGGCTTAAAGGGACCCTCCCACCTTCAAAAAAGTTAATGAATTGGCATAAAAGTGATGTAGCGTGAATCACAAAGAGCGAAAATGAACATCTACCAAATTTTACCGGAAAATATTCAACCGTTTTCGAGATATAAGACTTTTATTTTTGTTTACTTTTTGGGAACTCCGCTGTTTCTATGACGTCACATAAAGGTTTTCTTTACGTCGGCATTTGGAAGCAATAATTTGGTATCAAAGTGCGACAAATATTGCGCGAATGATGCGTTTATCTTATCAAGGTCAATATATGATGGCCAACAAAGGATTCCAGGACAATTCTTCTTATGGCATTTTTTCGTATCGCAATTCTTCGTCTGCAAATCTTCGTCAGGGCATTTATTCGTATCGCATTACTTTGTCTCGCATCAGGGTATATGAAAATCGGCTCGCATTTCTTCTTCAACGCAAATATATGCAAGAGTAAGCATTGATGGACAAATAAATGCACCGACGAAGATTTGTAGACGAAGAAATGCGGACGAAGAAATGTCATGCGAGGATTCGTTCGGGTACCATGACATTTATGTGATTTCAAACCCCGCGTTCGATGTCTCTCGGACGGCGAAGATTCTACGCCGTCCGGCCAATCACGTTCCATAACTGCAGCCGAGCCCCCACTGACCTTGGACGGGATTGGCCGGACGACGTAGAATCTTCGTCGGCCGAGAGACATCGAACGCGGGGAAAGTCAAGGTTCACAGCTGATCTGCTAAATCAAGCCAAGAATCCAAACTATCAAAAAACTATAAATATTTGTTTGTCTGTCACAGAGGTCTCAAGCAATATAAGGTTGACATATGTTGAATCAAAAATCTACTGCCACAACTCACATCTCCTGCCTTAGTTTATCATTGTTGTTTTAACTTGC
Source organism: Amphibalanus amphitrite (assembly GCF_019059575.1). Taxonomy (NCBI): domain Eukaryota; kingdom Metazoa; phylum Arthropoda; class Thecostraca; order Balanomorpha; family Balanidae; genus Amphibalanus; species Amphibalanus amphitrite. The sequence continues at coordinate 194,236 of NW_024882287.1, read as the reverse complement.
TTTCAAGAGAAACAGAAGCCAGTATCTGATATCACTTCAGATGATTGTTTCAAGATCTGAGTTCAAATGGAATTAAAAGCAAGATCAAGATGAAACAGGGATTATTGCTGTTAAAGTAGTTTGGCCATGATACAACAGGCACATAAATCATTAGCCAAATCAAATACTGGTTGGTTTGTCAAGATGTTTGTTGTCTGTCGTCTGTTGAGCTGCTATGAACACTGAACGCTCTCACTCTTACTTTAAAGAGAGTAGTTTAAGTTGAATGGTAGTGAGCTGTAATTAGACAAAGCAGCTATTCAGTGCTCACATCAAGCCAGGCTAGGAAATGGCATCAACTGTGGTGGGAGGAAGCAGGTTCGGCAGGCCTATGTTGTAAACTTCTGTTGTGTCTTGTGTTTGATCAACTGATGTTTTCTGCTCTGTTTTGTGCAGTGATAGTAGCAGGTAACTGCATGCTTGTCAAATTATGTGAATAAACGAATTCATAACATTGCATTTTTCTCTCCATGCAAGGAACAAGTAAGATGTTGTAGAAAATGTAATAGAGGGCTGCATTGCTGATTTCATGCACTTTATCAGAGCTTTATTTAGAATTGCTTTCCTGAAAGCTACACACAGGCCACAGCACTGAAATTCACAATGTCATAGCTTTTGGCAGAAAAAAAAGAAAAGACTTGCCTAGGTAAAATTGGCTGAAAGTATGGCAGAGCAGGTCTTGGTGCGTATGCCCATCCGTGTGCTTGCCGAAGCCGAACTGACTGCAACACATTAACTCTGACCCACCATGGTGGCTGGCATATCCTGAACTTTCACCACTCTAAACAAGACAACTTTCAGCCCTCAGCATTGTATTAAAACACTGTACATGGCAGTTGACACTCAAAATTTGTTTCAGTGCCATCCACGGACAACATCAGTCGCCATTCACCAGGCCAGTAAAAACAGAATAGATAATAGCTTCAAACCCATGTAGTCAGAGTTACTAGGTCTGCACCTTAAGTCCGACCAACATGTTACCAGATTTGAAGCTGTTACGTTACCTAAGTACCTACCTGTTTTTTTTTTTTACTGGTGTGGTGAATGTCACCTGGATTTTGTTTTGAGGTATTCTTACCAGGTGAGAATACCTCAAAACAAAATCCAGGTGACATTCACCACGCCAGTAAAAAAAAACAGGTAGGTACTTAGGTAACGTAACAGCTTCAAATCTGGTAACATGTTGGTCGGACTTAACACTACCATATGTACATGGAGTAATATGATACCAAACAATAGTGCAACCATTCTGGACAACAAAAGTGTATGGTAAAATTAATTTAGAATACTTTGGCAGCATGATTTACGAGCACAGGCAGGTGTTACCTACCAGCCTTCTCAATGCTCGTAAAACCAACATTGTAGTTTTGATTTTACCTTACATGATAACACACTTGGCTGCAATGGCACATTTAATTTAACACTGTGAAAAGACCAGTTATAACCACTTCACAAGCACAATTGCACCTCATGCCGACATCCTTTTCCAAAGACAGTCAGCAGCGTCTTTCGTCAAAACTGGAAGATCAATCCCCTTTCAACTGTTAACATCAAAAATATTTCTTCATGGTGTGATCTCCTATGGAAACCTTGCGGGAAAAGAATTAATGTCAATTGTCAGCTCTTCAAATTTCTTTGGACTTAAAGGAAATAGTTCACTTTCACGAAATTATTTTTTTTTGCAACGATTTATTATTTTTTATGTTCAAAATAATCAGCAAAGAAAATAAAACCTTTTTATAACAAAAGATTTTTTTTTCTATATTTTGATATAGGAAGAACTTTTCAGTTTCTGTAAGGCACACGCGATCCAGTATGAAAAGAGCATGGGTCCCGAAAATTCTTCAGAAACAGAGAAATTATCGCAGCCACCGGCATTTGGGCGATCTGCTCGATCTGATAATGTTCCCCTGAATGTCCTAATTGATCAGTACGAGAATTTCTCTAGAGTTCTCGTAGATAATTTCTCTAGTTTCTGAAGAATTTTCGGGACCCATGCTCTTTTCATACTGGATGGAAATATATGCAAGGCACACATCCTCAACGCAAGACACCTTTTTCGGGACGAGAAATAGAATATCTTTGCCTAGGGTGATCGTTGGGCTGTAAAAGCTCCTGATTTATGCTCGTCTCAGCCCAAGCTACGGAACTGCTATTCCAGTTCAAAACCCATGTTAAAAAGTGAACTATTTCCTTTAAACTTGCAGTACCATATCCAGTTTGCTTTGATATTTTGTTTTTCATTCCATGTTGAAGTTGAACACCAAGCTCCAGATATAGCAGGCAGCTTGATCATCTTCGGCCTTGGTATAATATCAGTCCAAGTTCCAGTGGTGGGTATCTTCTAATATTCAAATTAAAATGAAAAGCAATAGGCTTTCTCAGCGCCGACGACGGATTTCACGTTGATAAAAAAGGGAGCTCAAGGTCAGCAAAACTCGGGTTCAAGGAATGGCGGGCGTTGAAATGACTGCTGACGTCATCAACAAACCGCTAATGGTTAAGAGATAGGGACTAAGCTGGTCCCACCCTGCAAGTAAAGGGAAGAAATTTCTTGAACACCATAAAGCTGCGGGGGTTGCGACCAGGATAAATGGTGGTTTCTGAGCCTGGCCGCAAACTTGGCTATCTCAACTCAAAACTAATGTTAAGGTGGGATGGTCCCTTTAACCCTCGCATGTGTAGAGGGGGGGTCGGATGGACCCCCCATGGTTTTTCGCGAATAACTCGCGTAAAAAGCGGCCGATCGCGACGAAACTTTCAGTACCCTCGCATTGATCAATTTTACACCTACCCTGAAAATTTCATGGCCCTGACCCAAATGACCTTTGACCTGTGACCTCTTTTCCGTGACCATGTTTGGGCGGAATCGCGATTCCGCGTATGTCGGCTCGCATTAGCCGCGCGTTTGCAAGCTTTTCGTGGTTTCAAACGTTCAAACATGTGATTTGATGCTGCTCCCATGCATTAGAGTGGGTGTCAATGTCACCTGAAGGTCAGGTCAGGTCATTGACCTTTGGTGACCTCGGGTGACCTCGGTTTCACTTTTTCGAGTTTTACATGTTTCTAGGCTAGTTTTTGGAGCTGAATTCGAATTTAGCAACCATTTGAACATTTACGAAGTAGTTTTGGTGCCTTCGTAACATGTTACGAAGCTGTCAGAGGCGGTTGACACGTACTACGAATACCCGTCACGACGCCTACTGGTTGACCTGACCTGACCCGACCTGGTCTAAATGCTTAAAGACATCATCTGTGATCAAAACTAACACGATATTCGTGATCAGCACCCCGAAAAACCCCTTAGCAGCCATACTTAAAGACTTTCTAATAGGTCCCGATTTTCCCGACTTTGGGTCATTGACCTGACCTGGAAGGTCAACCAATGACCTAGGACCTTAAAATTGGGTATCATCGGCTTCCTCTCGTCACGGGCAACACGCTCGTTTTTTCCGCGAAGCTCTAGCTCGATCAGGGGCCAAACGGCAAGGGGGGGTCCAACCGACCCCCCCCCCCTACACATTAGAAGCTGGCAAACGCCGCACACATGCGAGGGTTAACCTACGGCTGTCTCAAGAAACCGGGAATGGTGATGGTATTAGGCGGGCAACGACGATCAAGTTCTTACTTTTAATAAATGCAACAATGTAGTAGGGCCTCTGTCTCTGTCTGTATCACAATGTTACCTATGTCGTGATGTAAAATGTGAAAACTTCGATTTTTCAGAAAATTACTGGTGGGCCAAATCTTTGAGGCTGGTGGGCCATTTCGGGTCACTGGTGGGCCATTTGGCCCACCAGTTAACATGTTAGCCGAGGCCCTGCAGTCGAGCAGTCATTCAATTTCATATCGGTCATGACAATGACGGAGCCTGCTAGCAGAGCTCGGCCGCGCCGGTCCTGTCTCTACGCTCTAAAAAGGCTGGTTCATGCCGTTCACAATGCGTTCATACGCTAGTGATAGTTCGTCCACCAAAGTGGCAGCTTTACTACAAATGACGTCATTGAATTTTGTTTCTATTTTTCTGTCTGTGGTTAGGTAGTTTTGACCAAAAACTTATATATCTGTCCTTTTTACTTCACAATTTTCCTCATTACGGCCTCAAGCTACGTCTTTATGCATTTTGCCTACCTGTTTGGTCAGCTCCGACGGGAATACTGGCCTTTGATTGGACGAGATTCACTGATTCTATGATTCTGCTTTTGGCAATAAAGTTGAGAATTACACATCATTTCTCTCAACCTTGAAGTTTGCCTGAAGCCAAGAAGGGGTTCGTGCTTTGTGCTCAAACTTTCGCCGTCGGGCTTTTATTGTGAATTGATAACGCTAAGTCTGAGCCAATGCCTAGAATAATCATTTAGGTCGGAGAGGCCGAAGTTATCATTTAGCTGAAGAGCAAGAGAAGCTGAGTTTTAATTTTGTGTAGCTTTACTGGCAAGCGTTTTGCTAGACCAAGCTCCGTATTTTTCATAGTAAGTCGAAGTTTATGAAAAATTCTGGCTAAGTTTCATGGTCTTTTTATATTTTTGCAACTTCCTTCATTTTATAAATTCACATAATTTTCCAATAGCTTTTAAGTTAATTGAGACGGGTCAAGGTTGAGGTGCAATATTTGGCCAGTGCTTCCAGGGCAAGGCTTAGGCAAGCATTCCATTGTATGGACTTTTTTCAGTAGAAAAAAATAGAATTGGCAACTACTAACCTAGACCTAATCAAGCCTTCTTCAAGTCAACATGGCTCCTTATCAGGGCAGACAGATACGACAAACATCGGGCAGACAGACAAGACTGACCCAAGAGAAATCAAACTGATGTAGAAGAATGTGTGATTCATAAAAGAAATGGGCTGCAACATAGACCTCAATGTCTTCTTCCACAGCACAAACAACCTTGTTATTCTGATTCTTGATTCTTAGTTTGGCCCAATGGGAAAATTAAAAATGAATAATGGGCAATGATATTGATATGTGCTGACAATTTTATGTTGGGCTAACTCAACCAGAGCCTAGCCTGCTTCCCTTGTCAGTTATATTTTAGCAAGATAAAATGTAGGAATTAGCATGCCTTACTAGTTACTACTCACCGACCTATCAACCAATGATGTCTCCAACACCTGTGTTACTGTTGTTGTGATGCTTGGTGTTCATGGGTACATGGGTGAGGCCTGAAAAATATTTTCTTATTGTGTACCTACCTGCTTAAATTTGTCTGAGTAGGTGGCATGAGTTTCAAGCATTTTCCAGTTGCTTCTTGATACCAAACTCAAGTGGTACTGGAACCCATGAAGTTTCATAGAGTCTCAATAACCATGACTTTTTTGTTGGCAAACTGAATGCTTCCTCAATCCTCACAGCTGCCCCTCTTATATGCAGAATGCAGCAGCTACATGGTCCCCACCAGCTCTCCCCAATCCCATTTACTGAGTGCAGCAGCAGAGTAGGTAACTCATAACCCTCCCATATGCAGAGTGTAGTGGCCAAATAACCCATCCTTTTCTCTACCCTTATTCATGGTGCTGTAGCTGAAAAGCTTCTGTACCTCCCACATACATGGTGTAGCAGCTAAGAAACCTTTACACTTTAACCTCCCATGTACATAATTTAGCAGCTAGCTAACATAGGTATATCCCTTTCTAAATGCAGATTGTAAGGCTGCAAATATCCTACTTTTCCCATTGTATGAGTGTAGCAGCTGGATGCTCTCTGGTCCCTAACCCTCTCATTAATGTACCAGTTAGTGCAGCAGCTGACTAACTCACATTCCTCCCCTATTGCACTATGCAGCATGTAGCATCTGAGTGACTCCTACCTCAAGTGTCATATAGGTACAGCATGTAGCAAATGACTAGCCTCTGTCCTTCCCATACCTACAGAATGTAGCTACTGAATTGGTAGCCTTATCCCTCCGAAGTACTGAGTGTAGCATCTGAGCTAAGCATCAGCTAAGCATCTGAGCTAAGCTAAGCAAGCTAAGCAGCTAAGCATCTGTCCCCTCCTCAGAGTGAAACAGCTAACCAACCTGTGTCCTTCCCTCAGGATAAGTGGGACGGGCAGCTCTGACAGTGTTTCGTTGAGCTGAAATGCCAATGCTCGAGATGGACTCCAGCGTTGGCAGTGTCGGAAGCAGGAAGAGAGCCGGAAAGCACTACACCGTGGAGGATGAGGCTCTGGACAGGATCGCCAAGGAAGTGAGTACCGACCGGGACGGTCCTTTGATGCGTGCGAGTCCGCCGCCAGGGCTAAGTGCTGAGACCGGGAAGGGGTGGTCTTCCATCCTGACACGCCGAGTGCGTGCCAGTCACTGCCAGGGCAGTATACCGCGCCTCGCCCGTCCCACTCGACTGTCGAGAGTTCGGCTGGAATATCAACTGGGAGCGGGTTTAACAAGGTGCAGCGTCATTACGAATGTGGCATAATTTTGATAAGAGTTGGTGATGTTTCTATATCGTGAGCATGTGTTTCTATATCGCCCTCTCCTATAACTATTCATGTTTTTTTATTGGGTTTTGGAAGCAGTCACATGAAAAGTGCAGAGAATAGAGCATGAATAGAGCTAGTGCATGCTTCCAAATTTCCAGACTTTAATCGCAAGCTATCCCCGTGAGGTCACGTAACGTTCATCTCTGACTGGCCCCGGCTCCGACTCCGACTGATCCTCCAGCGCCGGCGGATGCTCTGTAGTTCAGGCCTTGCTCCGTCTGCTGTTTCGGGCGAGGTGTGACCGTCTGTCCAGCAGACGTGCCGTCCGCGCATGACCGTGGCGGCAGCGCTGACGTAAACCGCTACAACAAACAAACAGACCTCAGTGCAGGCCCGAGAGGTCGGTTTGCATACCGTGCACCGTGTACGCGCCCTACACCAACTGTGGCGCTGGCCGAATACGGGGTGGCCCCATTATTGGCTGGTCCCGTGCCGTCCCGTCCCGGTACCCTCGTAGTGACCGTTTCTGTTGACTCTCGTAGTCCTTCTCTGGTGCCCCCTCCTCCTGCCAGTTGTGGCCGGTCCTGTCCCGGTAGCTCCTGCTAATGGGTGATCCAAGTCCAGTGGCTCCTCCGTTAATGGTCGTTCCCGCTTCAGTGGCAGCTCTTGTATGTAGTGGTGGGTTCAACCCCGGCTATCTTCCGCTATTGCCACTTTGTCACGGAAGCTCGTGGCCGTGATGTTACGTTGCCGGGCCCGACTCCAGTGCGCCCGTGCGCTCATAGACGGAGAGCCAGTCCGCTTAGGGGCTCAATCAGTGGTGTAATTGCCTGAGGTACGCCTGGTCACATGACAAAGCCCGCCGCGGTATTGGCAGCCGCCCGCGGCTGGCGTCTTCGCGTGGCCTTGACCGTGTCTCCCGGGCCGGGTGCGGACGCGGCAGCGCACGGCGACGATGGGACGGGCCGCTCTCTCTCCGTGCTGACGGCCGTATAAGGCGGCGTGGCGGCAGTCTCAGCTGGCCGGGCTGCGCTGACCGCACTCACTGACCGGGGAGCGGCCGGAGAGCCGGTCTGTCGGATCGACTGTCATGTCGGCGCCGTGTAGACGGGACGGAGACGGTCGGTGGCTGAACGGGTGAATCGGCGCCACCGGCCCTGACGTGCTCAGGGGCTGTTTTCCTGTGACGAACGGACACCATTCCCGTGTTTGTGACGTATTGATTGCCGTCTTCTACGTCTCGCTTCATGTCGCTGTTGTGGCTGTCACTGCAAGTCTGGTTCTCTAAAAAGCGCAGAACCGGCAATGTGGAACATCGTCTCTCATGTGCCTAGACCCGGGCATTCGGATAAGGCAAAGGGTCCCTTTTCCGTCATCGCGTGCACTGCGACGGGGCTTGTGCCACTCCTTCGTCACCTAACATCTCGTTACCGGTCAATAGTCAATATTTAAGCTACGCTCCACCCAGTTAAATTATTCCCATCAGTACTGCCAACTATTGCGCCAGTTGCAAAGGGATTCATATGATCGACTTGATAATAAATGATGAAAAATTCGAAGCGTTTACATCAATGTTTTTAAATAGCAGCTGTACAATGCTTCTGCCTGGCAAATAACTCAGGGAGGTGAGGACTGCGTCCATTTTGATACCTGTCAGAGGTGGCTGTCTGATAGGATGGCTATCAACTCGTTCATGAAGGATGGATTATTTGAACACCAGATAGCAGCTTAGCGCTATCACGATGCATTCTTCAGCTGTGTGCACTATTGATCTTAGCTCTTGCTTGCAACGGACCATCGAGGATAGGGTCTCTTGATCTGATTAGACTGGGATGGAAAGATCCCCTCCCCTTTCCGATTGACCCTAGTATACATATAGCTTATAGGAACATAACAATGGCCCGCCTTGTTGGTATCGCTGAGAACCCTTGAAATTACTTGGTTACGTTTTTAGTCCATCATGATGTGATAAAGACCTTCATCCGTGATGTCTGAACACGTGGCCTGTGGTAGCGCGGTTGAACTAATAGCTCGGCCCTCAGACGGCATTTTTAGGCCGCTGCCAGTAAAACTGAGTCCACATCACTAACATTCAAAATTAGGCCAATAATGGATCGACTAGGCAACAGACTATAGCTCTGAGTGGCCGTGTCACCCTGTAGGAGTTCCCTACAGCCGCGCACACCTGCTGCGCATGTGTCGGTGCGCCATTGCTTATGTATACTGGTATATCCGCGCACACACGCTGCGCATGTCGCATGTTACTAGATAGACCGTCTAGCGCATGCGCGTAGTTTTTGTATACCGTCAAACGTCCGTGTGTGCTGTACATTAGTAAAATCTGAAATTTTGTAAATACACACTCTTCTACTCATCGACACAAGGCTTTGGAGGGAAAACGGAAGACGAGGAAGCGAGGGCGACATGAAGAGCCCTGGTGGCTCACCGAGTGCTCGGAACGGAACACGTTTCCCGATCACCACGATCGGATGACTGTAAACTGGGACGACCGTTCTCCCCACAGTTTACACTGGTGACCCCGACGTGATCCGGGCTACTCGTGGACCACACCATGGAGTCGAGCGAAGCCACCCGGCAGCACACCGCTCCTCCCGCAACCAGCTTCAGCTCGCCGGCACCCGAACCCGAGGCAGCAGGTCGGCTCACAGCCCTGCTAGCCACCATCGCGACCCTCATCGTCCGAGTACAGCAAATGGAGGCCACCCAGCGTCGACTCAAAGGCGCAGCATCGCAACTTGGCCGAAGCCAGCATCAACGACGCCATGAAAACCGTCCTCTAAAGCCAGCGCATCCGTCAACCTACGAGATCTGCTGGTACCACCAGCGCTTCGGTGCCAGAGCGCGTCGCTGCAAAGCGCCGTGCAGTTTCTCCCACCGCAACAAAGGTCGACATCGCAGCCGTCAGACGCCTCGCCCGTCACGCCCTCCGACGCCGACGTACCCAGACAGCTCTGTCTGCTGGTACCACCAGCGTTTCGGCAACAAGGCCCGCCGCTGCGAGTCTCCGTGCAGCCGGTCGAAAGCATCTGCCGCAACACTTCTCTTCGTGCGGAACACGAAGACTGCCAAACAGCAACGGATCGACGCTGACGCCTCACTCAGCGCATCTCCTCGCGGCAATCTACCGAAGCGACCGACGCCGACGCCAGCTCCACCCAACAAGCAACCGGTAGCCGCCAGCGCGCCAACCAGCAACATCGACCACTGCGAGCCTGCGTCTCCGGAAGAGACGCCACACCAGCCTACGCAGCAGTCTCCTGCCTCTGCGACTCTGCCACCACTAGCTGCCAAGTCGGACAGCATGGAGCTGCTGCCGCAAGACACGCCGCCTGCAGAACGCCCATCTCCAAGGGCAGCATCACCGGAACCAGCTCCGCTGCGATCCATCCTGCGCTCGCGCCCCGATCGCGAAGTACGGCCTCCAGACCGATCTCGACGCGTCGCGTTCGCGACCCGTCTAGGGAGGGGGTAGTGTAGGAGTTCCCTACAGCCGCGCACACCTGCTGCGCATGTGTCGGTGCGCCATTGCTTATGTATACTGGTATATCCGCGCACACACGCTGCGCATGTCGCATGTTACTAGATAGACCGTCTAGCGCATGCGCGTAGTTTTTGTATACCGTCAAACGTCCGTGTGTGCTGTACATTAGTAAAATCTGAAATTTTGTAAATACACACTCTTCTACTCATCGACACAAGGCTTTGGAGGGAAAACGGAAGACGAGGAAGCGAGGGCGACATGAAGAGCCCTGGTGGCTGACGAGTGCTCGGAACAGAACACGCTCCCCGATCACCACGATCGGATGACTGTAAGCTGGGACGACCGTCCCACAGTTTACAACCCTGTCGCGCCATGCTGTGCTAGTTGGCAGCTGGGTCAGTCAGTGGGTTGCCAGTTGCCACTGTTGTTGCCACGTATGCCGGTCGCACCGGAAACATGTGAAGGCGACGGCTGTGCGGCACTCTGTAGGACGCTCAGCGGCCTTGGATTCGGTTGACCGACCTCCGAGCCGTGTGAACGAGACGGGGAGGAGGTGGGGACGAGGACCGATCGCTGGGACCGAGGACCTCCGTCCGTCTGTGTCGGTGGGATGTTACGTCGTCCGTGACGGTGGGACTGAAATGTTTCCTGCTCCTTATGTTGATGGGACTGAAGAAGTCCATCAGCGTGAATTGCTGGCTATTTTGGACTGTTATTCATATCACAACAGCTTTGGGTCAATCACCTTTCGTGTTTGACAGACTTTGAGAGGGGCTTGATGCTCGAGGAAACCAAAGGTCACTCAATCATTTGTATGGCTTGAATTCAGAGAGCTCAAGTATCAGCAGGATTAGTTTGGCAGCGCCTTAAACTACTTCGAATATCTGGATATTTGGGGTCATAGTCCATCCTAAGCAGAGGTGCTTGTGTTTGCCCTGGCCTGTAGTCTGGAACCTTTTACCCAACGTTATGGCGCTCTCTTGATTGAGGTGCTGAAGCTTGATTGATTATGAATTGTTCTCCGGGTGGATAAAAGCATATTAACCTCCCATCAAGCGTCTGTCCATTGCAGAGCGCATATCATGCGAAATGTGAATGCTTTCGTGTTGCCCCCATTTTTATCTGACGTATCGAGCGTGGACATTGTTTGCTCTCCATTGTCTGGAGTAATTGTAGCGATTCCATGCCAGCGTCATGCAATTTGAGTACCTATGTCACGATGTGCCCGTGACTGCAGCCTCCCGGCTCACGTTTCGGTTTCCTTCCAACGACAGGTAGGCAGGGGAAGCCATAAACTGGGACAAATGAAAGGTGTCATTCGTTGCAATCGGAATGGTCAGATAAAAGTTTTTTAATTAATCTATGGTAATGCGAAACCGTATCAAACTGATCAAGATGTATCCATCTTATCACAAGCTGTGATTATGAGACGTCTCATCAGACAAAAATCGTCACACATCCTGCAGAGGAGTTTTGGCACCCTTGCTGGCACCTACCTTTGACAGGTGGTGATGATTTCTGGATGTGACCAAATCACAGTATGTCAGCAAATCACAATCACTATAGGGTCTGTGCGCGGTACTTGAGGTCTTTTCCCGTCGCTGCTGAACCGGGTTATGACCCGACACTTCTGTCCAGCGCCTGGGCAGGCCGGTGACTGTGCCTGGACATTGCGCTACGCACAGGGCGTGGCGCCAGCCTCGGTGGCACCTCCGCAACTGCCAGCGCCCGTATCGACTTCCCTCTGGTTCTTGGCAGCCGCTCAGCTTCCTGACATGTGTTTTTCCAGCCGGGATTCAGGCGAGAGCAGAGCCGATCGGCCGTGCAAGGCGAAGTGTGATAGGTATAGAGTTGACGCCGTGAGGGGAAAGTAGAAGGCGTGTGTGGTGCAAGCGACTGGTGCGAGACCGGCGCCCCCTCTTGGGCCACTTGTCCTCGGGGCGCCGGCGGAGAGCGCCAGGGGCGCCGTGGGCGCCGCGCGCCGCCGGTACCTAGCCGAGCTGGCGCCGCTCACCTAGCGCTGCACTGAGTCCTGGAAGCGGTTTCAAAGGGTGCGGGCTCGGCTATTTCGGGAGCAGCGGCAACAATGATGGCGGCCAAGCGGTCGGTCGGCCGGCCGCCTGGGGCCAGTCCAGCGGCGCCCGCGGCCGGGCCGGCACCGCTGCAGTGTCAGGTGCGTGCAGCTGAGTGGCGTGCGTGGCGCCCCTCCAAAAATACCACCGGGCTGAGCGGCCGGCGGCGCGCCTGGAAGCGCCCGCCGCCGGCAGTGCGCCGCGGGGCGCGCGCTCCAGCGCAGCGCAGCCATGGTGGGCCGCACGTCCGCGGCCTCAGAGCCGCCGTCCGAGCGGCGCCGCAGCCAGGAGCGGTCCGAGCCGGCGCCCCCGCACGCCCAGCTGGCCATGGGCGCCCTGGAGCGGCTGGCGCCCACCGTCTACGTCCGCAACTACCGCTCGCTGCGGCGCCGCATCGCCGAGAAGACGGCGCCGCGCCCGGCGGCCGGCCGCGAGCTGCCGCGGCCCTCGTACACGCCGCAGCAGCGCGCTGAGCTGCGCCGCATCTACTCGCGCTCTCTGAGCCGGCCGCTGCCGGCGCCGTCCCGGCTGGGCGGCAGCCGCGGCGTCACGCCCAGCTCCGAGTCGCCCCGCACCCGGGACGCCACGCCGAGCACGCCCGAGCGCCAGGTGCGCCAGCCGCGGCCGCTGGTGCCGCTCTGGACGCCGGCCGACATCACCGTGCGCGACGACCCGCTGGACGTGAGTACCCACTGGCCGCACTGCGCCGGTGTGACGTTCTGTGGCGTGGTGCTACTATCCTTGATTATCCACTCTTCGCCGGAGGACAGGCAACTGGACCATGGGACCGTCGTCACTCTGGCACGGGAAAAAAAAGGACTGACGGAGAGGCTAGCAATGGAAGGTGTGAAGGACGCCTTTCTAATATTTTAGGCCCTGGGTCTGGGTTTTGAGGTCTCTTCGAGATCAGTTCCACTGTGAATCTTGAGATGTCCGCACAGGCTTGCAGCGGATGGTGGCAGAGGGGTGGAACCATCGACCACCAACGGTCGAGTCTGCAGTCCGCTGCCCTTTTGAACATGTTCTTGTGGAACATCTACCTGGCGAGAGCCGCTTTCCGCAAGGGCGTTATGACTTATGAGTGCATCAACCCTTCCACGCCAACCTGGCGTCGGGATCTCGTGGCTATTCACTCACATCAACCAAGGGCATTAGCAGCAGCACAGGTATTTCGGCTGTAATTTCAGCTGCGATAGCGACTTCAGAGGGCGCGCTGAAACGATACTGAGCATTTAAAGTCCTTCGATCTATCCCGGTCTGATCGGGACTGTAAATGCCCGTATCAGCCGGATGTGCTGCCATCGGAGTCTCGCAGAGACTCAAATTTCTAACATCAACTTCCTTGCGGGTAACAGCACATTGTCAAATCTAATGATAAGGTGGTTTCGGAAACAGATGTGGTAGGATTCTCGGCCGGTGTTGGCACGTGCCGGAAACTGTCTCATCTCGTTAGTCTTGGGGCTGTCCCCGTGGTCATTGGGCCAATGACGTCATCAGTCCGTTGGCCCAACTCCAGGTGTCTGCAGCGTGGTCACCGTGACACTGAAGCCTGTGTGTGGAAATGGACATGACCGGCGATATTCTATGCAGCTGTAGCTCCCGGTAGTTATCGTTGACGATCAGATTCATGGGTGAGTCTCCAAACAGGACGATCTAGAGAGCAGTCGACCTCTCTTCGCTGAACGAAGCCCTCCGCCGTCTCAACTTCACAGCATTCGCGATGAGTTGCATTTTTCGTCATTATGTGCAATGAAGCCAATATGTATTGAAGAATTAAATCGTCTCTAGACGTACTAGAAACAATTCCGATGTACTTCGAGATCCCGTTGCGACTGCCCAAGACACCCCTGCGTCCCAGACACATTCAGTCTGACTCGGGCATTGTCGAATCAACCATTGGAATTTATTCACCAACACCTGAGGGATCGAATCCCCCTATCATATCATCTCTCCCCCACCGGGGAGGGGATGGGGGTAGTCAGATTCCGGGCGCGGTCGATCGGTGGGCGAGATAGCCGATAGGGCCCCCCGTCCTATCCGCTCCCGATACAGTGTTCATCAGAGGGCTAGGCACTGCCGTCAGTGTGGTGGCCGATAGTGTCGGACGGAGCCGGAGCCGGATAGTGCGGTGCCGAGCCTGTCGAGTGTCGATCATCCATCGGAAGGTGAAGGGATCGTGCCTCGTGTCTGTCGATAAACTCCTTACCTGGCCGGTGACCGGATAAGCGCCCTGTGCTGTCGAGTGGCGATCATCCGGTGACCGGATTGTGTCCCGTGCCTGTCGATAAACCCCTCACCACCATCGGCCGGTGACCGGATAGCGTTTCTCTGGCTGCCGTGCCCCCATCTCCGGGTGGTCGCTGATTGGGTGTTCTTTCTTTCGTTGTTTCCTTCCGGAAAGGTGAATGGAGTGGTGTTTCCTTCCTGTAGCGAGGTGTTTAGATATGAATTGGTTATGTTCCTCTGTATATTAAATACCTGTCGGATGTAAGTGTTTCTTGAAGGAAGTAAACTATAACTTACGTTGAGGAATGACAAGATTTCACATTTTAGCCTGTATATCTGCGGTCCAGACGAGCTAGTAATGATCGTTTTAAATTAATTCGACCAGCTTAGTAGTGAAACTGAATCAAATGGCATTTGATTTGTGTGATAGCTATGTGATGACATTTCTGGTGTTTCTTCCAGAACCATTTAATACTGACTACTGATTGACAGCTTAGGACCAAAGGACATAATTTGCCCGTATTTCATCTGTTCGTAGGCATAGCTAATTTGTACATTATTCTCGTTACACCTTTCAGCAGTGTGCTCTCCTGTCATGTGATCTGCAATCTCGGTGATGCGACGTAGTCCGTGCTGTCTGCTGCCGTAGTCGGTCAGTTCGGGGGGCCGGTACGGTGGGCGGACCGGCGCCCGCCGACGCCTTATATGGGCCACCGCCTCCGAGCCAATCTCCCGGTCACCGCGACCGTCTGCCGGCCGCAAAAACACGGCTGCGGCGTCAAAAACGGCATCGGCGCGCCCTCAGTGAGCAGCTGCATTGTCGCGGGGAACTGCGTCAATGGTGTCCCTCTTGCCTGTGGCTCAGGCTCGCCCGCAAAAGTTAAATATTTCACTCGTTCGCTCTTACAGCGCGCTGGCCTCTAGCGAAGTCTGACTTGTGTTCTGAAGAGTTTCCCCACTTCGTCTAGGTAATTATCTCCTGTGGCCTCAGAGCGTCCATGACCCGTGATCATCGGGTCTTGACCTTTTGTCCGTTGGCCCGGACGACGTAGAACCCGAAGTGGCCACGTTAGCTCCTCCATCGCGGAGGCCTGTTAGCCCTGGGGCCGATCGTCCCATGTGATCCTCTGGGTGACTGAATCGCACCCCGGTCCTCCGCCGCACGGCCCGTCTGTCCTGTGAAGTACTGGTTCGACTCCCAGACCGGCGCGGTGGCCGGGCGCCGGTGGCTGGAGGTGCGCTCACCTGTGACCCGGCCGGCCCGGACGGCGGCCGCTGAGTCAGAGGCGACTCCGTATGCAGCGGCCGCTGTGATAAGGAGCGGTGCAGCAGCGCGGCCGGCCGACCCGGGCGCGGCCGGCCCGGTCGGTCAGCTGACTGCCCGCCGCCGGCTGGAGAGCGTCCAACACGCCGCCGGGCCCGCCGCGCCGGGCCGGGTGAGATGTCGGCTCTGCCCCGATCACGGAAACTACTGGTGGGGGCCGCCGGTGTGGGAATGGGCGGTCAGTGACTGCTGGGGAGGGGGGGGGGGGCTGATTTCTATGTGTTTGTGCACTTGCACCGCGGTATGAACTTGTGAACCTGGGGTGGTCTGCACGGTAGGCCACCCGAGCCGTGCGGTGGGCGTGGCCGTTTCCAAACTGAAGTGACTGGCCGCACCGCACACCGCTGCTGTCCGGTCCGGTGCAGCCCGATTGGATTTGATATATTCTGTGCTAAACCAATCCGCATTATTCGTAGCGCGTTGCCTCTGGGTTGGCCGGTCGGACGGTTGGTCGTCCCTACGGGCCTCAGACTGGCGCGGTGCCATGTTCGACCAGACGGTCCACCTGCCGAGGGACGTCCCAGCCTACCATCTAATAAGAGAGGACCCGCAGTGTCTAACTGCTATGGAACATCCCAAATTGACCAGCTACTGGGAGCTGAAGGACAGCTACATAGAACTTCAAGCCGGCCTCTCCAAAGTGCCAAGCGGCAGGGAACGGCCCGATCCGTCCACTCATTGCGATGGTGGTCCGTTCGTTGAATACCACCACTGTTGACTGTGCCACGCCCCTTTCAAACTTAGAGGCACTGTCACTTGTCATCCCTTATCTGTTGAAGTCGATACGACAAGTGGGTGCGCAGCAACTCAAGTGCTTAGGCGCCTGATCACTTTGTGATCCTACCCTACGCTTGGAACTATGCTCAAGCACAGTGACATGCTGGTCGTTTGGTGGACAATATTTGATTAATGGGTCAGCCGCTGGCTTTTATATTCCAGTTGCTCGCCATTACCGCTTCAAACAGGCTCACTGGGTCTGGTTTGGCTCAGTCATGGCTCGGAATGCTCGGGGCGGAGGGTACGGCTTCTCTCCGGGAGCTCGGCTGTCTGCGGGCTTCAGTGCCTGGCCAGTTGTTGGAGTCAGTGCCCAGTTGTGTGTTGAAGTCGGGCCTGGCTGCCTATTGAATTCACTGCCCAGTGGCGTGACGAGCTTGCTGTAATGTTTCAACTGGGTGGGCGGGCCTGTGATCCGATACCGACAAGCATCGCCAAACCATGATGGCCCGAGACGTTAGAAGTTTAGCTGTGGGTTCGTAGTGATGAGTGCCTAGTCACGTGGGCCGAACTTAGTCCCCTGCATGTGCGCTGTGACCTATACCTGCCTCATGTTGTGTGCCAGTGATCTCTGCCTTCCCGCACCGGCTATCGGTGACCTGTTGCCGCCAGCGCCCCAGGCTGTGGCGGCACACGCCCGCTCGGGGCGGCCCCTGACCCTGTGACGTCAGGGGGACCAGTTGGCAGCCGGCCGACCGGCCAGCCGACGCCGGCTGACCGGCTCGTATCGGTGTACCGCCCCCGCCCGGCCGACCGGCCGCCGCCCACGGACCCGCCCACACGCGGCCGCCACTGGCCGCCAGGCAGTTGGTATTGAGACGAATACATTATTTGGGTGACCTGAATCATGAATTCGTAACTCCAGAATGCTCCATTCATGTAAATTGGGACGAATTAAATTAATGTTGCAGCTTGTGCAGTATGCTGGAGCGGTCATGCTGCGCATTCACGGACAGTTTTTTTTTGTGGTGATGTGATCAGGCCCGGCTGCGAACCTGTAATGGCGCATGGTGAACTTGTCTGCCCGTCACGGTTCACTGGTTCAATACTGGACTCTGGGAAGGAGGCGCAGCGGGCGAGGTATCGCTGCGGAGACCACCGGATTGACGGCCATTTGTACGAGGTTTTCCGCAGTTGGCATTTGCGTCGCTCGTCTTGTCATGACCGGCCTTCCAGTCTTGTCCTGCCCGTCCTTTCTTTCCGTCCTGTCCTGTCCTTCCTGTCCCGTTAGACCAGCTCCGTCCGTGGCCGCTGATTATTTGCGTGCGCGGCGTCCCATGGCGGTGTGGAGGTGCGAACACCGTGTGGAGGTCGGCCGGTCGGAGCCGCCGCGCAGAGGAAAACGGGCACGGCACTGAGTGCGGCCGTACTCCCGGAGACGGCCGCTAGGACCGGACCGGTGTCGCTCCGTGAGTGGGCCCCGCCGCGCGACCCCGACAGGGGCGCGGTGACCTCAGCGGCATGGGCGCCCCTGAGCCAAACAAACACAGCCGAGCACGGTGTAAACACTGCAGGTCCGCCCGGCCCGGTGACGCACGATCAGAGATTGGCGCTACCTCCCGCTGATCGGGAAGGGGCCGAGCGGCCGAATTTAGCCGGGCACACCTGGACGATTGTCCATTTCCAATGTCTTGATTGAAATCCCGCTCTGGGCGGGATCAGTTGTGTCAGTCAGCATTTTAGACATTGACACATACGAGAGCGATTGTTTGGTTACCCGATGACGATTGCCGGCCGAAGATTTGCTGATCACCTGGTCTCTCTACTGTGGGCCGGTGTCTGCCGTCTCTCCTGCCGCCGAGTCAGTGCTGCTGGCACCGACCCAAACCGGGACCGGCAGTTCGCTGTCTTCTCACTGTCGCCCCCTCCCCCTCGCTCCCCCCCGTTTTTGCCTCGTTGGGCGCCGTGCGGGGCCGGTGTCAGGGGCGGTAGGTGTCAGCCGATCTGTGTCGAAAGTTAGCTGCGGTCCGTAGATGGTGTCAGGCATTGGTGTCAAAAACTAGTGACCATGAGAGAAGGCTATGTTAAGGGTTAGACAAAGGCAGCAGCGGCTTCCCTGAAGCCCTGGGAGAACAACAGTGGTCAACCGTCAATGATCATGCTCCGGCATTTTATACTATGGCTTGCTATCTCACTTTGAGTAGCACCCCGCTACTGAAAGCTGTGAACCGGCGGGGTGACATTGTGCCGGCTCCGGTTCTTACCTCGGATCAGCGAGATCGCGCCTGCCCCGGCTCACCGGGATTGTGGCACCCGACGTGTCAGTTCAGTGGCCGACAAACCCGTCCTACGCGGCTGCTGAGCCGGTCAGCTAACAGCAGTGCGATGTAGCCGTGTGTTGGAGAATCGTTCTCTGGGCAGGCGGGGGGGGGGGGGGGGGCGATTACTCTGGATGGACCCGGGGGTGAGTGTTCTTTGGCCATCTAAGGTGGCATCCTAAGTCAGACTGGGGCGGGTTATCTTTGGGGCGGGAGCGACTCACCCGTTCAGGTGGGGTGGTCTCGTCGGATGTGGAATGCTCACCGTTCCCTCTGGCCCGGTGGACGGCTCCCTGACCGGGCGGGGGCGGTTCCCTACCGTGTGGTGTGGGTGACGGTAACCGTATCGCACAGCGGCCGTCCCCGAGCCGAGCTGAGCTGGTCGGATTGAACGGGTCGCGGCAATACCCTGGGCAGACAACTGCGAACTATGCTTATGTTACTTCGCGTCTGTTTGAACGATGCTCGCAGAGTTCATGTATCCAATTTTCCCATCCCTTGCTCTTCCAATCATGGCTCCCCATCGGAATTTATAAAGCGTCCAGCGCCAGGCCCAGGAGGCGTAGGCGGTAGACTGCTGACTGTTACACACTTGCTGGGATTGGCCGACCGTATTTGTAGCCATGCGTACCGAGCGGTGTCCGATGACGGGCTAGTCACCGAACGACCACCGCGTGGTCACTCGGCGGCCACCGAATGGTCACCGACGCCTGACCACCAAATGGATACTGGGCGGCTACTGGCTAGCCACCGAATGGCCATCAAATAGTCACTGAGTGGTTTTTAGTGGTGACCGACGTACAGGTGTGGTGGCAACCGGTCTTGGGAGTTCCTCGGATACTCCTGCCGGTCCACAACGCTTCAACCGAGCAGGTCCTTCCAGCCTTAAGAGCTCTTCTCTGTCTTCCAGCCATGCTAGCTCATCTTGGACTCCTAGTCGGACTCTTAGCTCCACCTGGACCCCCGCCAGTGCCGGAGAATCCTCCTGAGCTCCGCCGGCGGGCCTCCACGGCCCGTCGTGCCTCTGTGTTTGCCGTGACGGACGGATGACGGACCGCCGTCTCCGTCCCTCCCTCCGCGCCGTCCCGCGGTGACGAATAACGCAAGGCCCTATATACCAGGTAGGGTCGTCCGGCGATTCTACCTTTTCGTGACGTCAGCTCGTGACGTCATTTGGAGTCAAGTCTCGAAGCCCCGTTCAATCCCCATGTAAACGAGCGATTTTCGAAGCACTGTAGAATGAAGTCTGCACAAGATATATCAAACCTAAGTATCTCATCTGAAAGAGCAGAAAATTTTCTGCAAGTTATCTTTTACGTGTTTTTCGCTAAATCTTTTGCTTTTTTCACAAAAGCGTAAAATGTCCCCCCATGTCTCCGCAGCCTCCCTGCCGCCGGCCGCCGCGCGGTCGCGGTAGTGTAGTGGTTAGCGTGCCCGCGCAGTATTCCAAAGGTCCCGAGTTCGAATCTATGCGGTGCGGAACTTTAATTGCAATTCCAAGCTGAATATACGCACATCCATAATAAATTACTATTCGTATAGCTAAACTGTCACCAAGCTATCCATATAAATTGACTTCACCCAAAATATCGGCAAGATTCTATTAAAATATAAATTCAAATATGGCGGCTTGGACTGCCGCGTGCGTTAGGCTCCGCCCATAGCTCCGCCCACATGCGTGACGTCATTCGTGTTAGTGGACACGCAGAGAGATAGGGGACGACATGGGCCTGCGAATAACGGACCTGCCGGCGGCCCACCGGCCGGCCTTGTCTGTGACGTCACCCGACCCGGTGTGACGTCAGCGCCGCAGAGTATGGCGTCACCACAGCGCCGGCTGGTTGTAGCAGCGGTGCAAGGGTCGATGTTTCTGGGTTTCCGGGGATTGCCGAATTTATCGCGGTCGGCAGGATCGGGTGGTCCGTTCGGCTCTGCCGCGGGCTCGCGAGCTCCTCTGAAAGCTCTGGGCGTGGTGCTGGGCAAAAGCTTATTTGTTTGGATATTCGAGCTGACTGGTTTTAGCTCGCCAGAGCATGCCAGAAGTCGGTGGTGTGGACAGTTTTTGTTGTGGTTGATACTGTCCAATTTATTCTTGATGACGTCGTTGCACCAGTGAATATGACGGACTCGTGATGGCCCCCGTGCTTTTGGTTGTGACTTATGACGTTTATAATGCAGATCGCCAGCAGCCAGACGTTGACCGCTATGACGTTGACAATGGAAACAATGAACTTTTTTTTGCAGCCCCGATGGTGTGGCGATGTCCGAATGTCAATGAATATGCGAGTTACCAAACATACGCAATCGCATCGCTGTTCCTGTAGGCTGTCATGAACCGCCCTGCCACCTGGTGGACGCAAGGATAAAGCAGGTGGCTCCAGGGCTCGGCGGCGGCAGGAGTTCAAAGTGACGCTTATTGCTCCGTCCAACAGATGGCGTTGACCGCACCTCTCGCCTCTGGGTTGCTGACCGCAGTGGCTTGTGAGTCACGTATGACAGAGGGCAGTTTTCCTTCCTTAGATGGCGGTGGTGTAGATATGCCTCGTGCAAATGGGCACTCATGGTGGCAACTGGCACTGGCGGGTGGAAGCTAATGTTTGATAGTCGAATGGATGCAACCTAGCCGCGATTCCGCGGTGACCATGATCAGCTCAATTTGAGAGCAGTAGAGATGAGAATGCGTGTCTCGGGCTGTTTGGTATGTCCTACATGCTTATAATTTGGTCAAATCAATAAATGATTCTGCGTGCGCCGTGGTGACGGCACATATGTCGGCCAACGTCAGCGGTCCCCCCCCCCCGTCCCTGTCCCTGCTCTTCCCTCGCTCCCGCCCCGCCCCATCTCCGCCCCCACCCTGTCCTTGACCCTGCCACCGTACTTTGGGGTTCAGTTGGATCTGTATCGCAACATCGGTGCAAAAACGACTCCGAATATGCGGCGTTTGTGCCAAGTGCTACGCAGTGCGCACTGTTGCGTCCTTTTCGCCCTTGAAGTTTGAACGGCTTCCTACATTTGTGTGTGCAGCCGTGGTGTTTTGATAACATTTGACGGTTGCTTGAATTCTCATCATAAATGAACTCTTAATACAGCTTATTACGACTGAGCTTAAAATGCTGTGTGCCTATTCCCTTTCCACAGTAGCGGCGGAACACCTTCAATTAAGGGGGGGGGGGGGCACCGCCGACTTTTGGTCCCATTCTTTCCATGCAACGCCCAATAGGGCTAATGTTAAAATGCCAAAATCAAAGGGGGGCACTGTGTTCCGGTGCCCTCTCCGTTCCGCCGCCTATGCCTTTCCATCATCCCACATTTACCACATTAAAGTAAAAAGATATTTCCAGTTTTGCCGATTTTCCCCCCAATAATCGCTTCACATGATCAGCAGGCGTTGACAATATCAATTATCACGAGTACCCGCCCCACCATTGGGCAGCCGATGAGACCACCCGTGTCGGCGTCACGCCATTCTGAGGAGTGCCGTCTGGCGGGTTCGGTTCTGCCGGTCACTTACCGTGCTGATGTCACCGTGACCTCATGGCGGAACTTTATCTGCGGCACATCCTGCCTGTAGTCGGTGTGGGTTTGCCCTGGGGTCTGTATGTGAAGTCTGTTTTGGGGGTTTTCAACTCTTTATTCCCTTAAGGCTTAGATTGTGGTCCTTGGGAAGCCCTTGTTCATCTAATGGGGAAGCCCTAGACCTACTACCAGTGCTGCTGGTCATACCAGTGCTGCCCTGTGAGATCTCTGTGCTCCGGAAAAGGCTGCGTTTTTCATTGTGTTTGGTGCATAATAGAGTCCGACTGCTTGTTGATTCTTCTGACAAACATATGCTGTTGGACGGAATGCTCGTATCTTCGCGAGGCCACTCTGACAAAGTGTACTCCCATCCTAATCCAAAAATATGTGCTCTTATTGCAATGTAATTGTTGTTCAGGGACCCACTCATTCGAGTGTACAGCAAGATTACTTTACTATAGTTCGTTTTATTTCAAAAGGACGCTGGCTCCAAGTATGTTTTTCGAACAAGCACGTGTTTTAGCTAGCAAAACGGGCAAAAACTGAACCTGAGAAACTCGAACGTCGCCTTATTTTAACATGTGAATTATTCCCGATAAATTCCATGCCTGCGTTTTGGAACTAGACATGAGAACAGTGGTGACGTCATGCTGTGGAACTTGCATTGCAATGCAACGCATAACTATCATGGAAAGAATCGATTACTCGATTCGGGCCTCGGTAAGAGCAAAAAACGAAGTTTTCCCAAAATTCGTTGGCAATGAATGCTTTCGTACGGACATTGGGTGCCAGCTGCCACCAGTGACGTCATCGTAGTATGCTCATTTTTGAAGTCACAATTTCCATGTATTTACCGAGCACAATTTGAAATCGATCATTTTTTCGGCAAGAAATTCTTAGCCAGACGCTGAAGTTGCCAAAACTCACGTGAGAGCTTCGATAATGCACTTTGAGCCAGCGTCCTTTTGAAAAAAAAACGAACTATACTCAGGTTGGTTCACTAGGGAAATAAAGGCGCCGTAGCTACGTCACGGATTTGGTAGCAATCTGGTAGCAATTTTTGCAGACATCAATGGCGCACGTGTTGTTTGATCGTCGCCAATACTATTTTACTGCACTATTTTGTTATTTCACTGCAATGTATTGTACATTACATTTGAAAATTTAAAATAAAGGAATATTCGTAACCCAGCAAGTCAGTTATTCTTTGAGGCAGCACTCTGTCAGCATTGAGCCTTCAGAATGTGTCATTTGATAGACTTTCCCACATTTTCTACTCTTGTGGAAAACTTTCTTAGTCATCAAAAATGTATGCACATATGAATAATTAGAACTTCATTTTCAAAGTTTTATAGAAATAAGATTTCACATTACATTATCATAAGGCTACCTGTCCATTTCGTCCAACCAATTAAATATTCATCCAGCAGAAGGCAGGTACCTCTGAGAAGGAACTGATATCTCTTATCTACACCAAATATTTCAGGAAAATGACTGAGAATGAGACTGAGACTGAAAATGAGAATGAAAATGAGAATGAAAATGAGACTGAGAAGCTATTAAAACTTCAGCGTATGAAAGGGATGTTATGGCTTATGCACATTGAAAAACATCAGATAATGCTTTTGAACCATCTCATTCACCAGCACACATCAATCCGGCTCCTGGCTTCTGTCAAGGAAACATTCCAAAATAATGCATTATTTTATTTCATTGACCACCTTGCAAAAGACAAACAGCAAACACATAACCACCAAAAACAAAAATAGTCAACAGGTAGGTACCAGCTGATCTAGCCGTGCTGTGTCATGTGCCTTTGAAAATCTTGAGCAGTCAGGGTTGAATAAACACCCCAAGCTTAGCCATTCATGCATGAACAAGTGCAAATTCTGGTCGAGCATTTTATTAAAAATGAAACTAGCAGCATTGTAGGTTACAATTATAAAAAAGACAATTACAAAAAACAGCAGAGCTTACTCTACAAGGCATAACCATTAATTTTATAACTGATATCCAAATTCGCATCTCCGAAGTTTAACCCACCTACCAGCCACCTGCACATTTCTGCGCACATGTGCTGCGCAATGTGCACAGTCACTACACATTACACAATAATGAGAATTAAAATAGTTTTAAACAATCAAGCAAGTCAGGACTGGTATGCAGATTCACAAGTTCTCTCAACATCTTCAATTACCAACAATCAAGAGCACCTTGTGAT
The DNA here is from genome assembly GCF_019059575.1 of Amphibalanus amphitrite. NCBI lineage: Eukaryota > Metazoa > Arthropoda > Thecostraca > Balanomorpha > Balanidae > Amphibalanus > Amphibalanus amphitrite. Next base: position 169,886 of record NW_024882287.1, on the reverse strand, counting down.
CTCAGTAACTCCGCAGATCCATCTTCTGTTTTCCATTTTCAGTTTTCAATTGAATTATAACTTCCATCTGGGAGACACATGTTGCATCATTATGTTTAAACAATTATTATGCTTGAACTTTTGGTTTTTCATGTGAACTTCACTTCAAAAGTTGATTCAATTTTATAATTTGTATAATGCTACGATCACGGCGCACTAAATCACAGATAACTTGAAAATAACCAAGCAAAAGCCACATTCTTCAGCAAACTATGAGAGCCATCTGATCCATGCTGCGTTGAAATAATTGAAAATCGCCAAAATCAGTCAAAATATGACAATTAAATTGATATAAACTTCACAAAACTCTTATTTGTGTGGCAATGCGCAACAGAAATGCGAGGGAATATGGTAGTAATCTGGTAGCAATTATGAAGGATTTCCCCTGTCGCTGATAAAAAACACTTGATACAAAATTTTTAACGCAGAGGAAATCCTTCATTATGAGTTGCAGGGACCATTTGATCGGCCCATTTTAGATAAATATAGGCCGAATGTTTCGATTTCAACCCCATTTATCGTAATGAGAAGAATCCATTGGCTTAGTGGTACGTCTTTTGAACACATGTAGGCCTTAGATTTCTCCTTAGCCCGCCTGAAACACACCATGCTTTGCATGCATTTCTATGGGTGAAGGAAAATTCATGCGCCGTGATGACGTCACGGTAAAGGAATTCTGAAGCTCGTGAACGGGGGCTGCTATACTCGTGTACAGGGTGTTTCACTAAAAGTGTCAAAAAGTAAATGCTTATTAAAGATATATAAAATATGCAAATCACGTGGTTGCGCACGTGGCTTTGTTGCAAATTTTTGGACATTTATGCTTTGTCCATTTAAGATGTATTTTGCACCCATACGGAGCGAGGGCAGGAGGCCAAAGTTACTAGTCGTTTTTTTTCCTTATACAGATCAAGAACAGGCTATTTACACCTCAACAGGAGGGGTGAATTACACCTACATTTGGTGCCATCAGAAACATTGAAACCGTATGCCGACTTTTCAGGAAACGTTTTACTCTCTCACCTCGCTACGTTCCAGATTATAAAAGTTTAAAAGGACTTCTTAAGAGGTTTAAAAGGGCTCCTTCGATGCCAGTTCCAGTCCAAAAAAGGCGGGGTCGCCCCCACCTCTCGGCGGAAACCGTTTGAAAGGTCAGGGTCTTTTTGAGGGCCTTTGAAGATAACAAGAAGCTAATTTCAACATCAGAAACAGCCAAGGCCTTACAAGTTATCAAAAATAACCACTGTGACGGCTGTAGCCACCAGGAACTGGCTGGACCAGAAGTTCCTGGGCGAAATAATCAGCTGCCTCACCGCCCGCCCCCACGGCCAGCGCGAAGCACCGATCTGTCACCGCTAGACTTCTGGTTTTGGTCAGTGACTCAGTAGCTCTCGCAGAGCTGAGGAAGACTCAAGTCACATCACTTGGGGAGCTGAAGAGCACAATTCAAGGCTTTGCCGACAGTCTGGACGCTGAATATGAAAACGGACTGTGAGGCACCTCCGGATACGTGCCGAAACGGTGCATCAAAAGAAGGGGCGGATATGTGGAATAGGTTTGAGTGACGGTGATATCGTTGTTATATATTCAAATGTCCAACAATTGCGGATGAAATGATATGCAAATTTCCTTAGAAACATTGTTCTTATGTGCATTATGACCTTTTACTTTTTGACACTTTTAGTGAAACACCCTGTAGTCCTAAATTAAATAACGAACAGAAGAATGTCAGCTATCCATTTGCGCTGGTGTCCGCCCTCCTTAGATGGACGGATACCCGGGCTGGTGGAGCGCCGCCCGCGCCTGCAGACGGCGGGTTTCGTGACCGACCTTCTGGGCCGGCCGGTCGGCGCCGAGTCCGACCGTGCGCGGCCCGGCGGCGGCCCGTCTCTCTGTAGAACGGCCTTGATCGGAAGGGCGGAGTCGCCGGCCGCGCGGCCGACGTAGCCGGCACGCCGACCGTCGCGGTGACGGTGCGGCCGTCGGACGATGGACTGGGAGTGGAGACTCACCAGACGGCAGCCGCAATGACTCAGAGATGAACTCTGGAGTCAAAACTCACCAGACTACAGTCGCGGTGACTCAGCAACTGACTCAGGAGTCGAGACTCAAAACTCGCCAACCGGCAGCTGCGGCGACCCGACGGACTCGCGCAGGCCACCATCGAGTCGTGCACGCGCCTTATGTGCTGTCCTGGCGGTCGCGCCATCCGGGACACCGGCCGTGCACAGCTGTGGGAGGCCCTACACGGGGCAAACGCACCGAGAGCCCAGTCAGCTGTTGGGTGAGGGTCCTGGGAGCATCCCAGTGCCGACCGGGAAGCATTATTGTTTTCGTTTCGGGTGGTTTGCACGTGTGCGTTGCGTATTGCCGTATCGGGTGTGATATTGCTCATCGGCCTGGCTGCAGCTGCAGTGGTGTACGGAACTTGTCTGTCACCGCCCGTGCGTCTGTCTGTGTGTCTGTCTGTCTGCGAGCGCGCGTGTGCTAACACAGGCGGGGCTGGCGCGGCGGCTCGCCTGGTGGCGGCGCCACGCGGCGAGTGTGGCGCGCTCTGCCGCGCCGCCAGTGCCGCGGCCGGACCAGTGAGAGGCGTGACGCGGCCGGCGGCGGACAGCTGGGCGGCCAGCCGGCGCCGCGCGTGGGAGGAGGCGCCGTTCAGTGCCGCCGCGATTGTGACCAAAGCTGACACGGGACGGCCGGTGTCCCGAGTGAGTGTGACGCCGGGCGTCGGCGGGGTGCGCGGTGCAGTGCGGTGCGCCGTGCAAAAAGGTGTGTCAGTGCTCACCCGGCGGGGTGCTGTAAAAAACGCAGACCGCGCCCGACTCGGCGGAGGCCGGTGCCAGCGTCAGTGTGTGCGTCTTTCGCGACCGTCCGTCTCACTGCACCTGGGTGGTCCGCGCAGCCACCCAGCCGCGCAACATGAAGAAAATCTTCTCTCGGGTTGCGCACGCCTTCAAGCACGATGCGGGGGCCGAGCAGGAGAGTGCGGGCGAGGCCGCTCCGCCGGCGTCACCGTCGCCGGCGGCTGTCGAGCCCGGCGAGCACGCGTCACTAACCTCTGTGGACAGCGGCGTGCTGGTGGACGTCCACGAGCCGGACCGGAGTGCGGGCGGCGCGGGCGCCGCGGCGGGGGCGGAGCCGGTCGCTCCAGTCACGGACCCGGTCCCGGAATGTGCTAAGCCGGCAGCAGGGGACGGTGCCGACGGTGCAGCGCCTCCAGAGGTCGAGGCGACACCGGACGGCACCTCACCTCAGACCGCCGGAGGCGCGACCCAGGACGGTGGTGAGGGGCAGCTGCCGTCTCCGTCGGCAGTCTCAGCCGCGAGCACCGCCGTTCAGGGAGAGGAGAGCCCTCCTGGAACTGAGGAGCAGGGTCAGTCACCGTCGGAGAGTGTGCAGGAGCAGGATACTGCGACTGGAGTGCCACAGGAGCAGCTGGAGCCCTCAGCAGCTATCGATGAGCAGGAGCTTCAAGCTGCAGCGGCCCAGGAGGCTCAGGAGACTGTGGAGGCAGTCAACGAGAAGTGGCTCATGACTGGAGTCGAGGAACCGACTGCACCCACACAGGAACAGGATTCCGCCACACCAGTACCTCAGGAGCCGTCACAACCCTCAGCAGTCGCTCAGGATCAGGAGAGTGCGTCTGGAGCGGCGCGGACCGGCCAGGAGCCGGCGGCTGTGGAGCGGCCGTCCGGTGACCTTCAGAGCGGCGGCGGCGGGGCGGCGGAGGCCGATAGTACCGGCCCCGGCCATCCGGATCGGCCGGGCCCGGCCGCCGAGCCGGCGCCGCAGCCGGAGCCGCCCCGGCGAGAGCACGCGGAGGCGGACAGTGTGAATAGTGGGCAGAGCGGCCGTCATGCGCCCGACGCTGGGAGTGTGACCGTGGAAAGTGCACGGGTGGGCGGCGTGGGCGAGCCGGGTGATGCGGTGGCCGCGGATGGACCGTGTGCGATGGAGGCAGAGTGTGGGAGCGGCGTGACAGAGGGGCCGACCGTGACGCCGGAAACGGCGACGACAGGTGGGACGTCCGTGACGGATAGTGACGGTGTGCTGCTCGAAACCGGCACTGAAGATACGGCCGATGACCTGGATGGCAAGCCCAAGGAGAAAAAGAAGAAACGCAAAAAGAAGAAGAAAAATAATCCCGAAGAGCCGACGTCAGTCAGTCTTGTAGCGGAGGCTGTTGTGAAAGAGGCTGACGAGGGTGAACTAAAGCCTGCTTCAGCTGAACAGACGAGTGAAAAAGCCAGTGACAGTGTGAAAAAGGCCGCTGCCAAGCCATCCGACCAGACAGTTAGTGATGACGCTGCACATTTGAAAACTAACAAGACCAATACCAAAGTCTCGAGTCGGCTCACAGCTGGAACGAAGGCTTCTGCCGCCAAGGCGAAAAAGTCGCTGGCATCCCAAGCAGCCAAGAAACTGTTAGATTCCGCTGCCAATAGGAACGGTCCGGCAAAGGCGAAATCCACTCTGGCAAAACAGCCCACGGCTGAGGGGTCCGGCAGCCGGTCCAGCACGCCGACGCGGCCACTCCAGAACCCGGCCAAGTCGCGGCTGAAGACGCAGCTCTGTAAGGAGGCGTCCATCGAGAGCAACGCGTCAGCATCATCGGTGGGCTCGTCTAGCGCTCGGTCGACTCGTACCGGTAAACGGAGCGGCGCGACTGCGGCTGATAGGGGTCGGGGTGCGCCCGCCAGTCCTGTGGACAGAAGGGACTCGCTGCCCCTCTCGGTATCCAGCGGGTCCACCACCGTCTCCACCCGCGGCGAGGACTCCTCCGCTAGAAAAGCCAGGGCCAAGAGCGCCAAGCAGCAGGTGGACAAGAGCGAACCTGCGGCAAGGTCCTCTACACCAACCGCGAAAAAGAAGAGCAACGCTGTTCCTGCAACGAAGACGGCTCCTGAAAAGAAGGCGTCAGTGGCTGACCAGACAGGAGCAACGAAAAAGGAGAAGAAAGCAAAGGTCTCGCTTGCGAAAGGCAAGGGGACAGGAACGAAAAAGGCAGCTGCCAAGAAAGAAGCGGACGATTTGAAAGCGAAACAATCTACAACTAGCCCTCCTCGGGTACCGGAAACCGCGGACTCTGCGTCTTCGGATGTCCCTGCGGCTGCTGGAAACTCCGGGGAAACTGCTAACGTCAGTGCAGCTGAGGTGGTCGGCCAGCCAGTCAGCAATTCCCCCGAATCGTCACAGCTACCCGACTCGGACAAGACAAATGCCAATGCTGCTTCGGCCCGACTTCAAGGTTCGGAAGCAATAGAAAACGCGCCTAAAGCAGATGTGGCAGAGGACGCATCAACGACGCGTCCCAACTTGACACAGAGTGACACCATACAAGATTCAACCGACCGGCCACCCTTGACACAACATGACACCATACAGGATTCAACTGAGCGACCACCTCTGACACAGCATGACACAATACAAGAGTCCACCGACCGGCCTCCGCTGACACAGCACGATACCATCCAAGACTCCACTGAGCGGCCCCCGCTGACCGAGCAGGAGACACTGGAGGACACGTCGGTACTGCGGCCGCCCCTGGTGCAGCACCTAACGATCGAGGACGGTCCCGAGCGACCTCCGCTGACGCAGCAGGAGACCGTTGATGTTCCTGCACCGACTCCTGCTCCAGCAGACCCTGCTGTGGCAGCGGGGCCTTCGACTACCTCCGACTCCCCGGCGGTCACCAGCCCTCCAGCCGAGCAGCCAGCATCGCCGGCAGTCGAAGAGACGGCTGTGAAGGAGGCCGCTCTTCCCCAGGTCACCCTATCGCCCTCGAAGACGGCGATTCCGACATCGCCCTCGACGTCAGCGGTGCCTACCTCGCCGTCAGCGGCGGTGTCGGACGTCAGCTCGCGGCGCAGCAGTATGGACCTGCTGGACGGCCCGCCGCGGCTGAGACGGAGCATCAGCGGCCACGGGGAGGCGGCCGGCACGCCGCGGCCCGACGCCGTGCTCGAGGTCATGTCGCAGGTGCACGCCGACGTAAGTGGGACGAGTCGGGCGGGGCACACCCATCCGGGGCGGGGTCGGGCGGGGTGGTGGAGATACGGGTTCATGCGGGTGGGGCGGCGCTGGCAGTGTCAGAACGGGGTGGCCATGAGCTTTGCAAAATCACCTGACGGCATGCATCAAGCAATTCTTTACAGTGTTTAACATAACTAAACCAGTTCAAAGCGCCGAGAGCTGGATCGGTCCAGGTATTAAAACAACTGTCCATGTTCCGCTTACCTGTCACCTCTTATTTACCGGGAAAACGGAGCAGACCGTTGCGTTGCATATTTGTGACGGTATGGTGATGTGGGACGATTTGCAGCTACTTGCCGTCATGCTACAGTGACGAACGGTTGCAGCTCCTTTTGTAGTCAAGATGTTACATAATAACACTCGCGTCATGGACGGAAGTCATGACGCGACACCTTTCTTTCTTTCCGACTGCTAATTCGCTTTATGGGCACACATGTTTTAATGGGAGAATTTTTGCAACGATGAGCAGGCTCACCATTCAGCTGCATTCATCGCTTCTCTGGAAGACAATTGTTTACTCCATGCCTAGTTATGGCGAGTTTAATGGGAGGTCTGTTTCCTGTGCATCCGACGTGGGGGTGGCCGGCCGACACGTCTGCGATGATGAATCATGTGGTGGGTGCCGTCAGACTGGCTGAGTCACGCAGCTGTCACCCGCCGGTGACGTCACGGGTCACGTGGCCGGCGTGACTGTCCGGGTCAGCGCTGAGGGCGACTGACAGGCAGAAGGGAACATACGGTCACGGAGCGCCCGGGGCTGGGCACAGACGGGCTGTCATCGTGCAGTTAGGGAGGGATGTCAGAGATCAGCGGGTAACAATTTGAGTAATGAAGACGATCACAATACTTTGTGGCAAGAATTTGTCATTGGAGTTGCCCACTTCCCACTTCCCAGAGTTGGGTTCAGTCTTCTTAATCTCCCTGCACCGTCGCTCCGTGTGCCGGGCTTCAGCTGTGGGTGCTGCTGCTGATCCAGACATAGTAGCAACTAGCAACTAATGCTATATCGGCCGGTGCCTGCCGCTAGGTCTCCCAGCTGGGTAGCCCAGTCCACAATCATCGAAGGCCGTGGTGGGTCGGTCGGCCCTCAGCCATCTGCGGTCAGGCCTGGTTCGTGTCACCCCCCTGCAGTGTTTGGGGCACTGTGCGTCCCGCAGCTGGCGCACTGGTGACCTTTTTTCCGTCTCCTGTCCGCCACGGCCCGCCCCCGCCCTTCACAGGTCAGCGCCGAAGGGCCGACTAACTGGTGGCTAAAGTGGACAATCCTTTAGGATTGTTCAGTATAACAAAGGCACTATGATTGTCGTCTCGTGGGGCTATAAGAAATGGTAACGAGTATTATAGTTAGTGTCTCATTGAGCAAATACGCTCACGACATTGAGACGTGACTAATGATATGTATGGGGTAAACCCTCCCTCCGTTGTCAGTAGCGACAGAAACTGGTGGCTGGCTTTGCCTTCTGGGGCAGTGTTTATGTTGATGAGGCCTTTGTTCCAACGTGGAAAGAGAAGGGAAGTGACGATGTTCCCACGCTCTGATTTTCACGTCTGTCCGCCGGACGTGCCTGCTGGGCTCTGCGGTGGAGATTTGAATGCCGTTCGGCTGAGTTTGAGGCACGCTGCTGCTAGCTGTCCGATAGAGACAGCTGTATAGTGGTGGACGCTGGTTGCCGGTTCAGTTCAACGTTAGCTTCGTCCTCGACGTTTTATGTCAGCATTCCCTAAATGCCACGGGAAACGGAACGGACAACTATTCGTCAGCCCTAATATTTACATGCAAACCGTTTTAAGGAGTACAAGTATACAAACCTTGGCTACATCATTATTTACTTATGCTACATCATAACGGCATAACCCACATTGGCTCAGAACCGTCAATGTGTCGCTGAATGCGCCAGAACGCAGCCAACGCTCCCGGCGACTGCCGTTCGTCTCGGCGACTGCCGTTCGTCTATAGCTTGCGCTGCGCTTCGCGGCTGGCCTGCTAGCCAGCAGCGTTACAGAGTAGCCGCCGGTCGGTGGGTCTGATGAGGTCACCGCAACGGGTGGGAAGAACACGGACTGCCTGCGGGCGAGGTCACCGGTAACGGTGAGGGTCACGAACCGCTCGGCACGGGGTCACGGACCGACCAGCCGGCCGTCCAGCTGACCAAACGGGCGGGAGCGGTCGTGGGATTGTGTGAATCAGAACTCCCAGTGGTCCCGACGGACCGCTAAGTTTAGTTTTTGTTCTGATCGACGGCGCAGACAAGAATTTCTGCTTGTCCAGTACCAGACATAGAAGCTTTACTTTTATGCATAGGTAATTTTAACCATCCGTAGACCGAATTCGGAATGATCTCAGTTCTCACATCACAATGCAGCTCTTTTGCTGCCACTCCTATCCAAGTTTTTGAGTGGCGATGTGAATTTGAAAGTTCGCCCGGGAAAGGTTGCTGTCAGCTGTCTCTCACCCTTTTACACGTGTGCATTAGTCAGCTGACTGGCATCACCTGATCGATATTGGTCAGCAGACAGGTGGCCATTTCAGATACCGACAAGTGGCCTTGCCATGGCCAAGGTTCAACTGCGTACATGAGTGAATCCATTAATGATTGTTCATTGTTCACATTTGCTTTATCATGGTCGCTGCGACCCAACGTTATGTCCACATCCACCTTCTCATGGTCCCTGTGACCCTTCCCCGTAGATGACCCGGAAAGGGCAGACGGTGACTGCATGCTTCGCGCATCCAGCATACAAGGGGCATCCCGAGCTTTTTCAAACATATCATCATGTATTTTTATGTCACGTCGGGGAGATTCCACGCCGCCCTAATAAGTAGCGATCTGTCTGTCGGCCTGGCAGATCAGCGGCGCGTCAGCCCGTGGATCGCTGCGGCTCATATGAGCGGCTCTGCGTGGACTGATAGAGCGCTGTGTAAGCAGACTGACGTGCGCCTCTGTTGACTGTGGGTGGAGGGCGCAGCTACCGGACCGCTCTATTGGTCCTCGATAGAGCGGCGGTCGAGTGTCACTGTCTGCCGCTGTGAACGACCTATCTGCGCGGCTCGCGAACGCTCCATGCATGTTGCGGGCTCACCTGTAATTGCTGCTGCCTTCTCCCAGATACACTAGGTCGGGCTGCGGTAAAGTCTCGGACTTTCCGTCCATTCAGCTCTCAGGTTTACCTCTTCTCATGTGTGTCGCTCAGGTATGCCCTGCAGCTGTGCCAGACGTTAGCTGGCGCTCACGGGACTGACATGTAGTCAATGACAGTCTCAGACCAAACTGGCTCAGACATGGAACCATCTGAGGTCAGACGGCGGCGTCTCATCGCCGGGTGCCTTTCGGCCTACCGTTCGGACGGCCACACGGACAGAGTCTGGTAGAATTTTGCACCTCTGACTCTCGACAAACAGCGCGCCGGCACGTCCGGCGTGACCGGGCACGTCTGCCGTGGCGGAGCACGCAGAACGGAACGGCGCGGCTGGTCGGGACCCGGGAAACAGCGCGCCTTTATAGCGAGTCTACAGATATACACTACACAGTGAACAGACCTGTCTGTCACACCAGAGCATGTATGTAGCGAGACCGGGCATGTCTACTATGACGGGACACGCAGACAGTTTTGCTGGTGGGATATCCTTGCCATTATAAAGCACGACCGGTCTTTGCCGTCCAATCCTTCCCACAATAGCACGTCGCTGCGGCACGCCTTACGAAACCATTCGATCAGCCGCTCGGCTGGTTGGACTATAGGTCGGTGGGTTCGGTCGTCCGTTCCGGTCGGGGTCGGTCGTTTCCTGTTGGATGAAAGCGGCACGGCTCGGCACGGTGGTGCTACGTCCGGTGTCATTAGCGGGAGCTGGGCGGTTTACGGCATACATACTGAGGGATGGTAGGGGACAACTGAACGGTTCACGGTAACAAGGCACAGGTGACGGGGGACCACTGGATGGCGATCAACTATACTATCCCATCCTACATGAGAACTCGGATGGGCGGATTCCGCCTTGCAGTGGAACAACTGAAAAGAGACTGATCTTATCTTAGAATATCGCTCGTTTTCTGTACTTACATTCTAGCTGCAGTGTCACAGTGAGGTTGCCGACACACAGTTGTGTTCCGCTATCTGTGCCCGTTGATTTACGACTGGGTGTCTCCAGTGGCCGCCGGAGACGGGCGGATGTCTGTACGGAAGCTGGTGGGGACGGGGCGTTGTTATATGTCAGACGGTGGCGATGAATGGACGCCCCCGCCGTCCCTCTCTCCCCGCCCCGCCCTCCCTCTCACTCTGTCCCCGCGGGAGAGGGTCGGTCCGTGTCGGAAGGGGCGGGACAGAGGCCGAGGTCACAGGCCGATCGATTTTTGGTACACCCGTTGGCAGAACACCTGCTGGTGAAACGGTGTGATTGCTGGTGACCCTGCCACGTGAGCTAGTTATTCGGGTGTCCCATTCGCCAAACGGGTGTCCTGTCTGTCACATAATGTCTGTCTTATGTCGCATTTTTTCAGTATACAAATAAGATGTGTGTTGAACAAGACCTCTATAATCTAAGCATTGTCGCTACTCATGGCCCTGGCCCCATAACTAAACTCGTTGTTCTACCCGACCTGATCTGACCTGCCCTTCCCTCTGTGTTTCAGTCGGAGGCGCGTCTGGCTGCGCGGCGCCAGGCCCGCGCCGAGGCTCGGGAGATTCGTATGCGCGAACTGGAGCGGCAGCAGCGCGAGGCAGAACAGAATGGCGAGAAGCTCGACGACTTCTCAGGTGAGCAATGTAGAAGGAATGGATGGTATGGACAGGGATAAGTAGAAGGTGTGTCACAGATAGGGTGAGGAGTGAGGACTGAAGATGGAATGGGTGCATGAGATACACTTGTCCTTCTGTGGTTTGACTGCGTTGATCTTTTTTTTTTTTTAAATCTGGCAGGCATTATGCTCGGTTCGTAGCCGCGTAACATGCAGTCGCTGGTCCATGGTCGCTCACGGTAACTCAGCAGCACCTCATCTAATACGGGGCGTTGATACAGATCGATTTTAGCCCTACACGGCTTCAAATGGCATTGGTATTCCGTAAAGGACGCTGCTGGTAGCTCACGTAACCTGTGCTATTACTCACCCGTACCGAAAATATCGGGTGCCGGTATCCAGTGCCCACACTCACAGCCGGACCGTCCGCTCCAAACCGGTCCGGCCATGGCTGGTCCGTCCCGTCAGTGACGTCATCTGCCGAGAGGCCGCGTGACGTCATCCGTTTTTGCAGCGTGATAGTTTTCAGCGTGCATTTCAGCTGCCATCACGTCTCAGAGCCACGAATTCACCTGGCTCTCTGACTGATATCGCGACCCGGCGCGGCGGGCCGGTGCTTTCTCACGGGTCTGAGTCTGAGCGGAGCGGCTGCGGCTCGGCTGGAGTCCGTCCCGCACCGGTGTTCGTACTCCGTGCACCGTCCAATCTCCATCCCGCGGCCTCCCTCCCACCGGGTCCAGTCCGGACTGTCCCGGCAGGCGGGTGTCGCACCGTCAGACGACACGCTTCCATACCTCCCACGGGCACACAACGTAGGTATTATTATCGGGCACGCCTTAGGGCTGAGGGCCACATACGACGTTCTCTTTCCGGACGGTCTGAGAGTGCTGCAGATGACTGGCTGGCCTGTTTGACAGCTGCTAACACTGACCAGTCTGACTGAGTCATAACCGCTAGCATCGGTCTGACCTATCCACAGTAATCGCTTTCCGGTCTGACCGGACCCTGGCCCCCATCGTCCAGCCTCTCATTGTCATTTGGCCGGTGGCGGTCCCCAACGGCAGTCGGCGCTACTCCGACCGAGCACGTCCGTCACCCGGTGCCAGTCACTGTCACCGGCCCGTCATCCGGCGCCCTGTCACCGTCATCCGGCGCCCTGTCACTGTCGCTCGATGACCTGTCACTCATTGGTAGCACGTGCCCGAGGGTTGGCTGTGTCGGGCGGCATACGTTGAGCTGTGCCGTTGGCCCGGTAGAGATGGAGAGAGATCTCAGATTCCACCCTGTCACTGGGTGCAACGAATTATAGAGCTGCCGTAGAGTTGAAGTTCGATGAATTATAATTTGTTGGCCAAGTAAAGGTTGATGAGTATAAGGTTTGTTGTATTTGGGAAGTTTTTTTTCTAGTTCAGAAGCCTGACTGGTTATCCGCGGTTCATCATGCTCTGGTGTGGTTTCCGCCTTCGTCGTCTTTTTAATATATTTCATTGTTAAGCACATCATTCCACTAATGAAGTATATAATTGTAACACTAGAAGATGGCCTCGGGTTGTTCTGAGACGGTCGGTGGCCATTTTCTCGGTTCCTCGTATCGCGCCGCCGCTCTGCCGGGGGCCCGCCGCGGTCCTAGCCGATCTGATAGTGCAGTATCAGCGCTATAGATAGACGATATCGCCGCTAAAACGCCGGGCCAGTGGCGACGCTTTGATGTGTTTGAACTGAGAACTCTGCGGTGGCAGCGTTCACCTCTGCCCTCTGGCAAAGCAGGGAGGGGAGCGGTGGATGTCCAATAACGTCACAAGATTATGAAGAGTCGTATGATTTATGCGGTTGATTCATTGTCAGGTGACAGTTGACAGTATAATTGAGCAGCACAGGGATGTTCCGATCAAATAGAGCGGAGAAGGATGTGGCCTCCGAATCCCCCTCCTCGGTGTTGTGGCCCACAGTCTGGCTCCCCGCCGGTCGTCCGTCGCCCGGTGATCAGTCGCTGTCGGCCGCGCTGCGTCTCCTTCCACCCCGTACCGCTGATCAGCCCGAGCCGGCCGCACTCCGTCCGTGTGCAGATGCCGCGGAGAATCACCAACCGATAAAAACCGCCGCCGTGGCTCCGTGCCAGAGAGCGGTCCGGCCCGGCGCCGCTGCCAGGCAGCCAAAGAGCTCCGCTCAGCCCGCATGGCTGGAAGCCGGCGATAAACAGAGGGCTCTTGGGGATACCTAACCGCTCGGCTGTAATAGAGGTCTTGGAAGGGGCTGGCTATTGGCGCTATTGGTGGCTACCCGTCTCATTACCGATGGCGTCCTCAGGCATGCGCCATTGGGAAGGTCTGAACGATAACCGGCAGCTACTTCTCAGGCCTGTCGCCAAAGCTACAGAGCCGGAAACCATACCGGGACGCACTCGGTTCTCCTTAAAGCCTCCATTCGTGACTTGAAATGCGTTTTCTTTGGAAGGCAATATGGGCTGTGGAATGTACGAAAAATGAATGTTTTTGGTATAGTGGTTACTGGGTTGCTCCTTTATTTCATTCGATGACTATCGCATTGCTTTTGGGAAGCCCCAGAATTGTACCTGCTTCTGCCTGAGCTCGATACTGAAACTTGAGCTTATAGATAAGCCGTTTGCCGTCCTCGCCGTCGTATTAGATGTCTGTTGCCAGCCATTGGCCTCTCTCTGTCTTAGTCGGTGGGTTGATCTCCCGCCCGTTATCCCTATACGCTGCAAGTGTTCCCGACCTGGCCCAACCGCGCGTGCTGTGGGTTTCCGCCCCATGTATCGCCGATAGTGCTGTATTAGCGGTGACACAGGCCCAGCTGTGAGTCGTCCGCTTTTGACGGAGCAGGCCGCACGACGCACAACCGTCGCTGTTCTGCGTTATGCGCTGGGTTGTGACGGCATATGTCGCACTTGTGGTCTTGCATAAACGTGGATATGCAGCTGGCATAGAGGCTGAGGCCCAATTTGGTAAGTGAGCTAAACAAAATCCGGTGAGACCGTCTTTTTGTCTTCAGTCCGCAATGAATGCAAGCTATATTTTGCTCGTCTTTACAGGCACATCATATTACAGCCGCATTTTTTTTTTTTTTAGTGTTGTGAATGGCCGTTTTAACTGTTCTGTCTAGTGCCTATGTCTAGTTCTGTCTAGTTCTGTCTAGTGCGCGACTTATTGTGACCATGGTCCTTGACTCTTGTGCTCTTTCTGCTTGTGAGTTGTGCTTCCTGTCATTGCTCTCCAGGCTGCAGCCGTCTCTGACTGACTGTCTCTGTAGCCGTCTATGTGCTCCTCTGCACATCAGATGTGTCCGTCTCCGCGGCCTGCACTGTCACTTTCCGTGACCAATGACCACGTCTCTGCCCCTTCCCCCTCAGATATGTCTCCGCGCCCCGCACCGTCGACCGTCTCTAACCATGTCTCTGCTCTCTTCTGCTCCGCAGAAGAGAGCAGAGACATGGTTAGAGATGGCCGCGGCTGTCGGCCATCTCTAACCATATGTATGTGCTCCTCAGATGTGTCTCCGTGGTCAGTCTGACCATGTCTCTGCTCTTCTCCCTCAGATGTGTCTCCACGGCCCGCGCTGTCGGTCGCCTCCGCTCGAGCCCCGCGCGGACCCAGTGCCGCCTCCAGCGGTCGGAGGGCCAGCGAGGATTCGGCAGAGGACGGCACCTCCACGCCCTCCGGCAGTTTCCACCTGCGAGACGTGCGGGTCAGTGGGACGGCGGGGTACCTGGGACGAGACTCTGCCTATGACGGGGAGGGGGTTTGTGGTGGGGCTCAGGGTGAGACTGATCTAAGCGTATATAGGTTCTGGTTAAGCAACTGTAAACCTCAAACCTTTGGTGAGGTGAGCTGAGCGGAGAGCTGAGTGGAGAGTTCTTTTGTCATGTGATGTGTGCCAGAGTGTCATACCGATCGCTATGGTAGGCAATAGGCATGCCAAGTATGCCTATAGAGTATGCCGGTATGGTTCGCCGCCACCGAGCTGACCGCTTTGTGTCCGTTCCTCTTCAGCATGAGCTGCGTGAGCTGGAGGAGAAGCTGCGGAAGACGATGGTGACGTCTGCGCAGCTGGACAACGACAAGTCGACGCTGAGCTACCAGGTGGAGCTGCTCAAGGACAAGCTGGAGGAGATGCAGGAGTCCCATACACAGCTGCAGGTGACGTCCAGGGCGGGCCTGGTGGGCGCTGGAAGCTGCTGACACCTGCGATTAGCTCATTAATTGCAGTAGGAAGGTGGTAATGCTGAAACCACATATTGTTAATGGGTGGACAATGCATTGCTCTGGTCAGGACATTGTATCTGTGATCCTTGTTGTCAGTGCCTCTTATTTTGAGTTTGCTATGATATTTTGTTTGCTCTTTGTTCTTGAAAGTGCATTATGGCGTCAAAAAGGACTGTAAGTAAGCAGAAGCACCCATCTAACGTGTTGTCTTTGTACTTACTACTCATAAGGCTCCAGCCACGTACTAATCTGTGCTCTCTTTCCCACAGCGGGAGCACCGAACACGATGTAGCGAACACGAACAGCTAAAACGGGTATCGAATAGGCTAAAGGAGGATTATGAGTGCTGTAAAAAGCTACTGGAAGAACGAGACAAACTTATTGCGGTAAGTGGATGTCGGTGTTCTGACAAATCGTGATTAGTTACTGGTTTATACTGCATGTAGGTGAACTGAAGAGTGAACCTCAAACAAGATTCTTTGTTTGTTGGAACATTGTTCGTAGTGCCTTAGTTACATGTGAAGTGTACCGTCGCACTGCGTTCTGTGCGAGGTCCTGTCGCATTACCTCCATCTGTCACAATGTTCTAGTCGTTAACTTATGTATGAATTGCTCCCTTTTGTTGTTGACACAATGGATTGAATTGCTTGCTGCGCTCAGTCACTGCAACAGACTTCACGACTGCTGAATTGAAAAAGTTAATTGACGGATTATTGGTGAATGATACCAGCACGACTTTCACTGAGATAATTTTGTTGCCTGGAGGGAACAGTTTGACGCTGGCTAGCAGACTCATCCTGACTCCCAGAACGGCTTGGTGCTGGTGTGTCTCTGACTTCCGACCCTGACTCTGTACTGACTCTGACTGTGACTCTGACTCTCAGGAGAACGGCCTGGTGCTGGTCGGTGACGAGGAGGACTCGGAGTCAGAGTCGTCTCCGGACACACAGCGGCCGCAGAAGGCGCTCGTCTCACAGAACGCCGCCCAGCTGCTCGAGAAGGCCGGCGGCGGCACACTCGGTACGTGGAAACTAGTAAGGGACAGCGTGCTACGCAGGCAGTCTAAGTGTACATTAAGCACACAGGGAGGAATAGGAGGGCTCTAGACAGGAAGAAGTAGTGGCGGGGCTTGAAACTGTAGATTGTGTGGACGGGAAATGTTATGTATCACCGAATACCAGCGAGTAGCCGCAGCATGCGGAGCTGGTGGCGGTCACTGGGAAAGCATTTATTCGCCCTTCATTCAGATCTCGACTAGGAAACATCTGACGGTCCTTCTGACCATCACAGACAGCCGGCTGCGGCGGCTGGGTGAGGAGAAGAACGAGCTGGAGGACCAGCTGCGCCGAATGAAACTGGAGCTCGAGGAGGAGCGGCACATGAGCGCCCGCGCGCGCATCTCCGGCTCCGGCGGCGGCGCCGAGTCTGACCAGGTGCAGCGCGAGGTGGCCCGCCAGGTGGGCGAGTACCGGTTCAAGCTGCAGAAGGCCGACCAGGACATCACCAACCTGCAGACGGCGGTGAGTGACCGGTGTAACGTTCGAAAGCGAGTGCAGGCCAGTGAAGTTGCTCTTGGAAAGAGGGAGAGTCGACTGACAGGCGCCAGCCAGATCATCACTGTGTGATCCAACTAGAAATTTGTTTTCAGCAGAACTGTGCTTGGATTAACAAGACGTCAGATCAGCTGACTTCTTGTTATGCTCCTTTTTAGCTTCCAGTCTCGTGGTGGCGTGTCTCCGCTTCTGTCCGTGTACCCGCAATTAGCCACCGCCTCAAGCCCTGCTATTGTTAGCTTCCCCTGTACGTCTGCCCTCCCCATTTGCTGCGTGCTGGCCCTTACCTTTCCATCCAGTCCGGCCGCTCGGCTGACCGCTCGCCGCGTTCCCTCTGCAGGTACAGCGGCTAGAGAATCAGGTGGCGCGTTACAAGGCGGCCGCCGAGACGGCCGAAAAGGCAGAGGAGGAGCTCAAAGGAGAGAAGCGCAAACTGCAGAGAGAGGTACGGACGACGCCCGTGTGTGGGGAGTAGTCTGGTGGGTGTGGGTGCGGTGTGGTGATGGGTGCAGAATATATTGAGAGTTTTGGGTTACGAATATGGCATGGGGAGGCGCGATGGGGCTGGATGGTGGAAAAGTGAGGCTGACAGGAGCAATATTCTGTCCGGCACAGTTACCTATAACTGATGAGGGGCTGGTGGGACCGCACGAATGGTGAGTGGGGAAACTGTCTTGTTTGCTCCGGGTATTGGTACCATGTCGTGGTTCCGTCTGCAGTGGTGAGACTAAAAGGCGAGAACTGTTAATGGCGGGAACTGGTGCCTTGCTTGGTGGAACTGAGCGGCTGTGTTGGATGGTGTGTCGGACTGGTGCATGATTGGTGGTGGTGAGGTGGCGGGAACCTGATGGTCGTATTGGTGCCGTATGACTTGACGCCGGGGATAAGAGCAATTACTGGGTCAGTATGACTGACTGGTGGCTGAGACTGGAGTCTTGTTGGTCGTATTGGGGTCGTATGCCTGTTGACTGGGACTGGTGCCCGGTGGATGGGGCCGTATGGGTGTTGGCTGGGTCCGGTACCATGTCCGATCGTACGGCGTGTCATATCTGTGTGTGTGTCGCGGCCAGCTGCGCGAGGCTCAGCAGCAGGTGGACGAGCTGGACAGTGCCAAGAAGACGATGGAGCGCCAGCAGCGGCTGCGCCGGCTCTAGCCGCCGTCACACGGTGACTGGGTGTGTGTGACGCCGTGACCGTTACGGCAGCGTGACCCGACCCGACGCTTGGTGCCTGCAGTCCCGTGCTGACCCGCGCGTTTGGTCCGTGTGTTAGTGTGAAGCTGCCTAGTTAGCGTGATTTGTCTGCCGTGCGATGTCCGTTCCAGCTACCTCCGCGAGGCTTACACCAGCTACAGACGGGGCGTGCTGTAGGGTTTGACCCGAGTGGTGTGTTACTGAGATGTAGATGGAGTGGCCCTAGCTAGCTTTAGACATAACACTGGTCTGAAGACAGCCGTCAAAGCTAATGAGCAAGACAGAAGGAGCCTCAATGAAACGATTGTTTTTTTAGCCGCAGGTCTGATTTAAGTAGTTAGCGAATTCACCGAGTGCAGTGACCATGTGTAAGGCGTAGCTCAAGCTCCTGAACGTATTTCGGTTAACCATTCTCAGTTTTCAGGCAGTGCCATGAATCGTGAGGCTTTGGTCCAATGCCTGTGTTGTTCTTGTCGCTGTCATGGCCTCCAACAGATGCTACTCTGTAGACGACGTGTCTGCTTCATACCACGGTCTCCGCCGGGGGTCCTGTGTTGATCGCTGCTTTGGTGTGGCGTGCTTTCATATCGCTTTATCAGGTTATGCCAACAACGGGTTTGAATCTAAAAATGTTCAGTTGTCGTGTGCCTTTGGCTTTAATTCCGTTACTCTAAACGTCTCAAAGTTACAAAGCCGCCGAGGTGTCTGTGTAGCGTGTCGGCAATCGGCATGCTGAATGTGGAATGAGTGTGTAACGCTTTGTTTGTTTCCCCAGCTCCGGGAATCAATAACTCGAGTGGACGAGCTGGAAACCACCAACAGCCACCTCCAGAAGCGGCTAGACAAGCTGAAAAACGCGCGATCAGCGCTGCTCAAAGACCTCTCGACCGAGTGACGAGTGACCCAGTGACAGTGACGCCGCCAGTGACCTGTGCAGTGATAGCGGGCGGCCAGGGACTCCGCGCCGAGCCGCTGCCCCGCGCGCCGCACAGACACCGAACGGGCGGCCGGCGGACTATGCGTCCCGCCCGGTGCGCCCCCTTGCGTCTCGCGGTGCGTCCTGCAGTGCGGCTATCGGCGCGTTCCGGGCGCCCGGCGCCGCGGTCCGGTGAGGCCGACATGGACCTCCGTCCGGCTGCCGTGCCGCCGCTGCCGCGCCGACCAGTGCCAAAGTGAGGGCCGTCGCCCGTTCCGGCCCGGTCCGGTCCGAGTCCGACCCTGGTGCGAGCCACCCGTCTGTCCTCGCTGCGCGCTTGTTGATATTGCCTGAGCTTTAACAAGTGCTCAAAGCAAACCCTGCAGTTCTTTTTCACCCTCGCGGTGAAATGGTCATATGTTGTTCTGATCAAATCATGTAAATTGTTGAACTTCAATGTCTTCGTTGTCCGTTACTTTTGCTACACTTTGCTGTTGGTTTCTGTCTCATTCTTCGGGGCCGATTCTGTGATCGCAACCAGGGATGATTTGCTCCTTTCATTACAAGTGCCTTCTGGCATAACTATGCGTATTTTCTTCTGACTCTGTCCCTCCTGAACTGTGCATCAGATTGCTGGCGTTGGTCGGATGAGTGATTTTAACGAGAGGCAGCTTCGTTTTAGCTGCGGTCGCCGCCGGCACTGCGGTCTAGGTCGGGGCGAGAGCCGGCGACCTGAACTGACCGGCTCTGCTGAGGTGCGGGCCGGACGCTAGGCTTCGTCTCGCTGCCACTGTCTGTGAGGAGAGGCATCGTGTAATTTTTATGAGGCGAGTGGTCTGCAGTGAGCCGAATGCTCGCGTAGGCGAGCGTGAGCGTGCATGAGTGCGCGCGTGTGCGAATGGCCCCTCCCAATTTTGTTACGTATTAGCTGATTTATACTGAGTATTAAATTTAGTAGTTGGTCGTACATTCTGTTTATTGTAATATAAGTAACAGATGTGCGCAAATGAGAGATGAAATCAGTCATTGGGCATTGGGGAATGGTTTAACGGAAGGCACATGCATGGTAACTACGTGAGCTTTGGCCTGAGTGTCCCTGGTTCCTGATCCTGATCTAAAGCCTAGTGCAGTGAGAGATGCAACATCCTATCGTTGGTCGCGGGCGTTTAGGTGTTTGCAAAAGCCGGTGAAAATTTTCCCTTTTAGGTTCTGACATCACGGCATTGAAGAGCGAGTGACATTGAAAGGTTCGCTAAAGACAGTGATTCAGGACTTCGTATGGATTTGGCAATGAGGCCCGCGGTAGTAGTGAAGGCTATCTGAACCTGGAGCATTCAAGGCAGACGAAGTGCCAGTTTATCGTCTTGTTACCCCAGCTGCGGTGCTAGGTGAACATGCTTAATGCTCAACGCCTTGAAGAGCAATGCCGAGACGGCATTTTCAGCGTTCTGTTTGCCTTTTTGGAGGTAAGATATGCCAGTTAGTAGCTCGTAAGGGGGTTCGTTTACCTTACAAACAAGCTAGTTTTATGCATAACAATAAAGAGAACAGATAATGGCGCGCTCGTGCTTTGGGTTTTCCCCAGTCCACTGTTACGTCTCTTTCGAGCAAGATTACTTTACTAATAGTTTCGAGCGCTTCGCACAGGCGAGGTCTGCCTGCTCGGCGGGTTTTCTGCCACTGCCGCGCAGGGCACGATTAATTTTCGATCGATGCGAGTCATTACTCATTACGATCTTTATGGTGTACGTCTGTAATCTGTGAGGAAAACGTCCGTCCACAGTGGCACACGGCGGCTTTATTATGTAAATAAACATTCCCGCAAAGCACCTGCAACACACTGCCATGATCACACTCGCGTCTCGCCGCGCCGGGCGGTATAAAACTACCGCTCTGAGCTCTGAGCTCTGAGCCGCGGGCGCGCTATGATTCCCAGAGAGAGTGAATAAAGGCGCACAGCGGCCAGCAGTGCACGGCAACACGACAGGACAGCACAGCAAAGGGCCGACAGCGGCCATAAAGGACTGAGATCTGAATCTGGTGATACAGAGCGTAGCGTAGGTAAAGTGGTAAGTGGCTAATAATTGTAGAACAGTCAAATGTTACGATCTCTGGCCGAGTAGCTCATAAGTATTCGTGAAGAATAAGATTACGGCGGTACAAATGGCAAAACCAGCATTTACCGCTGGCACCAAATGTGGAGTGGTAAACATCTACGGACACAAAGCAGCGCACGCGAAAAAAAAACATCAGGTTCTAAAGAAAACTGCAGATCAAAACTCACTCACGGCACTAAAGAGTCAAATAGACTAAGAGCTCACTCAGATGTGGATAAGGGTCCCCGTAATAACTATACGCGATTGGGGATAATATGAAATGTGGATGTTCATTGCCACTCTATTTTCATATAAAGCCAGGCGAGGTAAAATACGCCACTATGTTTAAAATCGGTATCGCCCATATAGAATGACAACTTCCATTCCATTCCAGCCACAAGTCCTAGCTAAGATCACAAGACAGTTTGGCAAACGCAGCCTCGTGTGCAAATACTTAAAGAGGACCCGCAAACACCTCTGACGAGCGATGTGTCACGAATTAGAGGGCGAATAGTTTGGTCTGCACACAACCGTTCCATAGCGATGATCTACGGATAGCAATAAACACGACAGTCAACTGCGAACTAGCGATAAGTTCACACATGTGTAAATGTGCTGAGTCATGATTGAAAAGCTCCAAAAGTTCTATATACTAGCTATATAAACCGCATAAATCACCATTGCCACTGAACAAACCCACTCCGAACACGCATAAAACACTTCAATAGATAAAATACAGCACGTCACACTAGAGCCAAAAGGCAGCAGTATTTTGTGGCAAGGCACAAGCAGTCTTGTAGAGCACGCACTGAGCCGCATAAATCCACACCCGAACCCCGACTGCGCGCGACCTCACGTCACAACACTGCCATCACCGGGGCGCTGAGTTGCACCGCCCGGCGGCAATGAGTTCTCTTCCAGTCGATGAGACACCCTTCCAGCACCATTCACCCGCTGGTGTACAGATGTAGATGTCGCTCCGGTGAATGCAATCCTTCCACCGGTGTTCAGTGTGACCTCTCCAGTGACTCCCGAACCCCGACCAGTTGTGACGCCACACCCCAGTTCCGCCTCGGCAGTATCTCCTCCCCAGTGATCCCACCTCAGACCGCCGCCATGTCGGCGTCCGCCACCACCTCCACTGTCAGTTTTCCCGGCCGCCGCTCGTTGGCCTCCGCCCGCGTCTTTCCGAACAGGTTCAGCTCGAACTCGGTCACGTTACCAGGAGAGTTATCCGCCCGCAGAGTGGCCTGGCCCATGAACTTGTCCTTGAGCAGGCAGCTGTTCCATACCTGCAGATAAGTTAGAGCAGAACGCGGGGTATGTCAACGGATGGCACGCTCAAATGCTTGGCAGCGCCCACTGCGCAGACAAAGCAAGTTCATCCATACGTCAGCCGAAAATTTCTATCAGAGATTAAGAGTCAAGTGATATTAAACAGATATGAACCTATTCCCAGAGTTCTCAAGGCTAGTGGTATCTAAAACTGATTATTGGAACAGGAAGCTTAGCTAACAGCTTATTGCACAGCCACAGTCACACATGTACCTGTATTTTGATGGGCGTCAGGCCGGTTCGGTAGAAGATGGCCTTGCAGTTCCAGGTGGGGTTGAGCGACTCTTTGACGGGAGGGGAGCGCACCTTCGTCTTCCCGCAGCGGATAATCACGTACGGGTCGGCCGCTGGTCGATGTAAGGGGTCACGGGACGGGTCAAATACTGTCGCAACCGGTTACCAATGGCCATGGCGCCTACCTACACCAGGGATGCGTCACAATTATAACGCCATTGCTAAGTGCAACCTGGCTGGTCGCTGATAGAAGACCTTACATCGACAAAAAGTGCGTTCAGCTCGTTTGAAGTAATAAAATGGAAACCTATCATTTTAAATAAGAGTTAAACGTTTATCACGACTTAAAATGCCAGCCAACATCAAATTTGATTGCTTACGAACAACAGTTTACCAATATTCAAAGATAGTTTCGGATATTTAATTTGTTTAATAAGATTAATCATCAAAAGAATCCAGATTCCCCCGTACTGGTGCAGTACGCCGCTACCGAAAGCCCCCCGGCCAGCGCTGGGTGCGCGGTGACTGCACTCACAGCCGAGCGAGTCCTGTTTCTCGAGTCCGGTGCCGCTGACTACTTTGACGACCACCACTCCGTTGGCGGGGGTGATACAAGGCCAGCAGCTGGGCTTGGGCTGCTCCTTCACCAGCTCCCTATAACACAGAGCGGAGGCGGTCAGGTCAGGTTACAAGTCAAGTGACGTTGGTTAAGTGGCGGCAGCATTTGCAAGTCAGGCGCGTTGGACAGAGGCAACAGAGGGCGGTTACGAAGTCAATATGACCCGATCAGGCTAGCAGTTGTCGGTGCGATGAACGTCTCTCACTGATTAGGGTCCTGCTGTGTCCCATGTTAAGTGAATGGAATGGACAGTTTTGCAGAGACGAAGCTGCAGCTGTGATTGACTGTCAAAAGTTAATACTCCGGCCAGCCACTAAGTCCCAAGAAACAAGCAACCATGATTAGACAATCGTAGACAAATGATGTCCAGATGCGAAGAGCCAACACTGACCTGAGCTGGGGATCGCTGCCCATGAACAGCCGCAGCATGAAGTCTCCGTTCTCGCCCGGTGAGAACGTGGTGGGTACGAGCACGTAGCGGCCGCGCGACAGCTGATCGCGCCAGAAGATACTCCGCGACCGTATGTAGTCGGAGGTGGCGGCCGACTCCTGGATCCGGTGCACCCGGTACTGACGGTTCACCTCCACCTGAGGTACCGGTGGGAGAAGGGAGGGGCGTCACCCAACGCGGTACGGGGAACAAAGTGGAGAGTGCAAATAATATGGGTCATTGAGCAATGGAGTTCAGATAACGCGGCAGACCATGACTATGGAATAGCTCAAACGTGTAACAAATGACAATCGATGTAGCAGTCAGATCTTACGAAACATTGAAAAATCACCTCATGTGCATAAGAAGGCTGTAGTAAGCCTTCCACTACATTTCCCAACACTACATTTCCCATACAATCTACAGGTTAGATTACTATTTTTCAACTACATTTAGCTTTAATTTTACGCTCGATTTAACGGCCGAATAGAGCTAGAAGTTGCTCGCCCGCGACCAGCTAGCAGACCGACCTTCATGATGTGGAAGCCGATGCAGAGATTGAGCGCGCCCTCGTGCTTCTTCTCCCGCTGGTCCTTCTGACTCAGCTGAACAATGACCTCCTCCACTTCCTCATCCACGTCGAAACGGTACTGAAAAAAAAAAAACACAACGAAGCGTCAGTCATCAATCACATGACTTCAGCGATCGACGCTAGGGTAGTGACTTCCAGAGCTCACGGTGAAAAAAAGAACAGTGGTTACAGCGTCGCGTCAACACCATGTAACAGTGAACACCTCATCACTGAGGAGTCGCATTATGCTACATTCAACGGAAGGATAAAGTAAGTCGTTGACTGAGCCGCGGCCCCACCTGCGGGTTGTTGAGGAAGGTGGATCGGTTGTTGAGGCAGCCGCCGGCGCGGTCCAGCGACCGGCCCGGCACACCCGGCGTCCAGTGGCCAAACTCGCGCTCCTCCTTCCACGTCTTGGAGAAAGAGAAGAAGGACGTGTTGATCAGCTGGCACACCGAGACGTCCGTGAAGTTGGACACGAAGTCGTCAAACGTCATCCTGAAACACAAAGGCGGCGAAATAAGGCGAATCGACCCAGCCATGCATTAGCGAAGTTCTGTTTGCTGAGCTTACGATGGATTGTTCAATCTCAGACATAAGTTTGCTCATTAAAAAACGGGCTCATCAAACGTTAACCCGGTCGCTGATCACTCACCAGAATTCTCCGTCGTTGTCGAACGTCAGGCCGATCTTTTCCCGCTCGGACTCGCTGATCTTGGACCACTCCGGTGACCTGGGACACAACGCGCCGCGTCAGACACGTAACACACAATGTATGCCACACAAACAAGAAGGGCCAAAGGAAGGTCGTTCCAGTGTCTTGCTAAAGAGGATGATAACCTAACGAATCTCCAATCGCAATGCGACGCACCGCCGCGCCGTCCAAACCCAGCTGCGGCAAAAGTTGCTGCATTCGACATTCGTCATTAATCATTATTATAAGCCCAGAACCAGCCCATCTGTATTAGGTGACTTCCACCACTAAACAATAACTCTGCGCTCGTCCCAGCAATTACTCCGGCCCCGGCCACCACCACCAATCACCCACCGGTCACCAGTCCAACCCCACCAGTAACCACCACTGATCCCCTCAGTCCTCACCTCCTTTCACCTCGCCTTAACCTCACCTCCCTCACCTCACCTTCACCTGACCCGACCAGGCGCCGGGTCAGTCTCGACGGACACGGTGCAGTGGCCCGGTAGGACGGCACTACACAGCACAGCACAGCGCCGGCCGGCGGCGGGCCACATGCACGTGCACGCTGCAGACGGACACACCAGCGGCGGGCAGGCGCGGGTCAGCCACGGGACGGTCAGCCATTCACGGGGGTCGGGGCTCCGGGGGTGTCTCGCGCTCTCAGCTACTTCGTCAGTTGATCTGCTCCGATCGTCAGTCAAAGCAAGAGAATTCCGAACAGTGATGGAGGAATTCCTGATCATTTTTTTGCTAGTCGGAAGTTCAAACATACGCCGCAGTGTTAGGTTACCGACAGGATTCCATGTAAGTTTATTTTTCCATCCAAACTATTCGTAAACAAAGCGCTAATGAGCTACTGAACTGAAGTCATCTAAGAAATAAACAATCGAAAACATCGAGCCAAAAACATCTGCGACTACTGACGATTGGGACAGTCGAGTGACTGAGTCTAGTTGAGAGGCGCGTTCTGGACCCCACCCGGGCTGGGAGTGGCATGCTCCAGCACCGGCCATAGGTCCACACCACTGCCCGTCGCCTTCCAGACAGCACAGGGGAGCAGACAGGCAGGCAGACGGGCGGCCGGGGGACCTTAGACACCGGCCCACGCGCCCGGCCGCAGAGACAGAAAGCAGCGGCAAGCCACTCTCCCCCGGCAGTCAAGACATGGTCAATCATAGAATGCAGAAGTGTGAAGGGTAAATGTGGGAGGGTTGTGGATATATAGAATGCCAGATAAGAAAAGGAATGCTGCTTCTAGTTTATGAAATTATGAAACAATGGGGCGGGACTTCATCGCTCCATTTCATAGACTACAGGGCGTATTTCACAATATCATCCATTTTCATTTGTTCGTTCTATCTGTGTTCCCGGTATATTCACGAGGTGTAGACGGTTAGACAGCGCCCATGTAAGTGAGAGACGAATTGCCAATAACACCGCACTTCCAGACGAGCCTAGTTCCATAAAGCCAGAAGTTCCGAGATTACATTGCGTCGTCCGTGAGCCAGTCTAAAAAAAAGCTAGACCAACGCTAGACATCTGGAATTGTGCGGTGTGATTCGGCCATTCTTTCTCACTCACACGGTGAGACAAGCCCAAACTCGGGACGGGACGACGACCCCTTGGTGGACGATTCAAATACAGACTACCATTGCCCAGCGGAGGTACGGGGCACCGTCCAGTGCACACGCTACCTCAGATTGTTCTTGTTCGTTCGGGCTATGAATCTGAAAGTTCAGGGACCCCCGCGTTAGAGGGTTGTGCTGGCGGACACACTGAGAACAGCGTCAGAAGTAAAGGGTGCACAGCTGGTACGTGTTGAAGACAGAACAAATTGAAGACAAAACAAAACAGGCAGAAAGTAGACAAACATAAATGAAGAAGGGCATTGCGGGAGAAATAAAGATTATCATCGAGCTGAAAAGTGTCATTCACTATCAGACATGACAATGCACAACACTATCGCTATCACATATCATTGCTAAGCATCGGGTACAAACGCCATCAAGTAGGAATCTGTAGGTGTAAGTACAATATGTGCAT
Organism: Amphibalanus amphitrite; assembly: GCF_019059575.1. Classification (NCBI taxonomy): domain Eukaryota; kingdom Metazoa; phylum Arthropoda; class Thecostraca; order Balanomorpha; family Balanidae; genus Amphibalanus; species Amphibalanus amphitrite. The sequence continues at coordinate 143,168 of NW_024882287.1, read as the reverse complement.
TGTGCAGTGTGCATGTGAGATAAGTCAGTGACATGCACTAGGGACCGCGGATTGACGGGCCAGTTATGCACAGCAGCGGTGAGTAACTCGAGACAATACCGATTAGAGAGGTCGTCATATCTGTTACATTTATATACCGGTCATCACGGTGGTCATCACGGTTCCACGACAAATCGACAAATAAAAAATTAAATTTGCACCCTCATATTTTATTCTTCGTTGAAAACTGGCGTAAGGGGTTGTGATGGGCGGGGAAGCCAGCTGTGGAAAGGATTTTTTTCTTCGAACAACGGTTTCCGAGATATAGCCTCGGGCAATTCCTGGAGTTCGCGCTGCAGCCCTATGTTTGGCGGCCTATAACTCAGAAACTATTGTTTTTTTACGATAAAAACTTTATATGGTTCAACTCACAATCAACCAACAAACATTTTGGCTATCTCGGATTTTCAATTTTTGAAAATTTTGATCACGTGACCTTTTGTCCTATTTTTCGAAGAGTGACCTTGATATTTTCCCCACTGAAAGTTGCAATTTTGTCTGATGACGATTAAAGCCTTATCGATTGTCATTCATATGCGATAATAAAAAAGTGGTTATCGCTCTGCGTTGACCTCAGGTCAGGTCATTTTTATGACCTGTCCATTATTACGAGCGGGAGCGACAGCGAGATCTCGAGAATAAAGCAAGATAGCGACAAGCGGTAAACGGTAAAGGGTGCACACGGATAAGGTCTATAATTTTTACTGAGGTCATTTTCAGGTCAGGTCAAAGATGACGTCACAGGAGCTAAAAGGAAGTCAAAATAGCGGCACTATACATATATATGAAGTTTTTCTCGAATAACTTTCAAGGTATCCCAGCTAAGAACAAACTAATAGCACCATCGTGATCCTCTCGTCGATCCGCATCGAAACATATGTATGTTGACCTCGAAAGGTCGAAAGGTCAAAAGTTGACCTTAGATCACGTGACCTAAGGTCAACTTTTGACCTTTCGACCTTTCGAGGTCAACATACGTATGTTTCGATGCGGATCGACGAGAGGATCACGATGGTGCTATTAGTTTGTTCCTAGCTGGGATACATTGAAAGTTATTCGAGAAAACTTCATATATATGTAGAGTGCCGCTATTTTGACTTCCTTTTAGCTCCTGTGACGTCATCTTTAACCTGACCTGAAAATGATCTCAGTAAAAATTATAGACCTTATCCGTGTGTACCCTTTACCGTTTACCGCTTGTCGCTATCTTGCTTTATTCTCGAGATCTCGCTGTCGCTCCCGCTCGTAATAATGGACAGGTCATAAAAATGACCTGACCTGAGGTCAACGCAGGGCGATAACCACTTTTTATTATCGCATATGAATGACAATTGATAAGGCTTTAATCGTCATCAGACAAAACTGCAACTTTCAGTGGGGAAAATATCAAGGTCACTCTTCGAAAAATAGGACAAAAGGTCACGTGATCAAAATTTTCAAAAATTGAAAATCCGAGATAGCCAAAATGTTTGTTGGTTGATTGTGAGTTGAACCATATGAAGTTTTTATCGTAAAAAAACCAATAGTTTCTGAGTTATAGGCCGCCAAAGATAGGGCTGCAGCGCGAACTCCAAGAATTGCCCGAGGCTATATCTCGGAAACCGTTGTTCGAAGAAAAAAATACTTGCCACAGCTGGCTTCCCCGCCCATCACAACCCATTAGATCAATTTTAAGCAAAAAATAAAATATGAGGGTGCAGGGCACTTGTCGATTTGTCGTGGAACGCCAAATCGACAAGTGGTCGACAAGTGGTGGTGCAGTTTGAAAAGGGAGCTCCACGTAAGGTGCATTAGTTGTGCATGGGCGAGGCGACTAGAGAGTGTCAGCCACCCACGGTTACCACCGTGCCGGAGCTGTACGGCGGTACGCTGTAATGGTGGCTATCTGTAATGGTATGCAATGGGGAGGACGGAGGATCGAGAGCAGTACTGCAGACAGGCTGTGTTAGCGGGCGTCAATGCGTCCCGCGCCAGAAGAGGAATCCTTTATGATACAGAGACAAAGCATGGGACCGTGAGAAATACCCTATAGCTTCGATGTCTGAGAGCAGTGTGGTACCCAGTCGGGCAAGTCGTGAAAACATGTCGCCAACGTGCGAACAAGGACAGAGGAAAGAACCTTGATATATAGGCGAGACGGGGTCCGCAGGCAAATATACCGAGGTAGTTCAGCACCCGGCGGACAGTAACACCAAAACGGGTGATTTGAATACACGGCGGAAAGACACGTGGATTGGTTTGTCACACCGCCAGCAGAGATATGTAACAGTTTGGCACACAGTGAGCGGCGACATTGGGGGTTTTGTCACACATTAAGCGGGCAGTGCTGCGTGCATCTGGTTACCGTGGTTAGGTGAACTATCATCTGCGGTGGCAAGCCTTAGCTCAGGCGGGTTGGCCACCACCTCGCTCAGTACTATGAGTAGCTGAGGCACTGGGATGGATTGTGCGTGATAAGTGTTATGAGTTATTGACTAGCCGCTGAAGAGATAGTTCATTCAGAAGGGTTTGTAGACCATACTGCAGCCGACAGATCTGACCTGACCTGACCCGAACTGACGGCGCCACCACCACCTACCAGGCAGGCCCTCGCACACACACACACACACGCACAAACCTACATCTCACTGGGACACTCTTACAGACGTACCTCGAACTCATCAGGGCCAACCTCTGTGTCGAGTACAGAAAGTCTGAGCCAGTGGGGGCCTCCGCCCTGTCAGGGGTGCACACAGGCGCGTTGTCACTACGGAGAGGCGCCCAACAGACACAGAGAGTGGCTTCAGAACACTCGGGCAGCACAATGTGACACTGCGAACCCACAATCCACATGTACGGACACATATACAGACTTGGTATGTGACAAATAGGCGTGTATGGACTAATTAGAGCCTAGTGCCTAGAGGACTAGCCTAGAGTGAATGTGCACTAGAGCTGCCGTGGCAGTGATGATCGAATTACGAGCGGGCGTAAAAGTGGGCTATTCCCAAGGTAGTGCATGAGTAATGCTTGTAAATGTTTGATACGTAGGTACAAAGTGCACTTCAGTGCAGCCAATTCACATCGGTTTAGTAAGCTACGCTCGGAACACAACTACACAGAAGGTATTATTGCTCTTTGCAGGTGATACCAAATAAATAATTGCCGATCGCCGGACAAAGCATGCGTTACCACTTGGCATGCTGGTAGTGTCACATGGCCTACGATTCATAAGGCACAACATTTGAGCGGTTTCGCAAACCATTCGATCCAGTAGGTATGCCAGGAACGTTTTCACTTAATTACCATCGGACATCAACATCCATCATCTCAGACGACTCTGACGACATCAAGGACCGGTGTGCGATGCGTGCAGCGCTGCCAAGTGAGGAAGACCAGCCCTCTACCGCTTCGTGTCACCAGCGTGCAGCGTGCATCTGCCGCCTGCCGTGCTGATGACTCAGCGGTGACGACTGCGGCCATCAGTCCCGTCAGACCGGCTGGGACGCGTCAGTCAGTCGGCACTGCTGACAAACCGGGCCGGGCGAGCGGGGAGGAGCAACGGTGTGCGGAGTCGTATACTGAACTGTCTCCAATACACAATCGGTGCAAGACAGACATGCTCATCTGCGGCTGTGGAGGTTACTTCAAACTCTGGCAACGTCAGAGGCGCTCTGTTTTTCTGGCAGGCAATGACACATCGATCTCAGAAGAGCAGTTTACCACCATGCGTCTTCTCAGTCACTTTCACGAACACATCTATCGATGGAGCCGAACATCAAAGGCTCACGGACCATGCACCAAATCAGTCGCCAAACCGTGCCTCGCTGAACTACACCATCCTCGGAGACTATATCAGTCTCCGATGCACATACCATCACGTTCACATAAACACCACACGGGTGTGTGCCGGTGCGGTGCGTGCTGGTATTTTGACCACGCCGGGCGGTGCCGTGTAACGAGTAACACGTCTCGTGACGTGACGTGACGCGCTCCGTGACCGTCACCTGGGCGGTAGGGCGGGCAGGCGGACCGGCCCCCGGGGCGGTGCCACCGACTCCACAGGGGGCATCTCCAGAGGAGGTGGACCGCCGCCATTGACCACACTGTAGATACGGGCCGGGTCAGGGTGCCGCCCACACTGCCGACGCCACATCCGCCATATATTCCTCTCATTTGTCGGAGGCTGGTTCAGACGTAGTGAATATGACGATAAAATTAACAAATGCAAAGAAGGTCCAGGTGAGTGCAGATTTGTCAATAGGTATTAGAATGTTTTTACCACCACTCCAAGTCAAACTGCTGATTATCAAATAAGAAACTAGCATACTTTCGACAGAACGTCATATGACAACTGCAGTGCGCTGGTTTTCATTCTGATTTCCGTTTCATTCCCGCATCCCCCGCTGTGCGCCGGCGTACCTGGCCGGCTCGGCCGTCCGCCGTCCGTCCGCCGGCGGCAGCGGCGTCTTGTCGCCCTCCTCCAGGCCGTTGAACAGCTCACTGATGCTGGGGGAGCCCAGGTTGGACTTCTCCGGCGGAGGGGCGCTGACGCAGGATCACATAGAAGGCAAGCACCGGCAGCGGCCACAGGTCAACACGACGCCAATGTTCGCAACTGATTCACCAAATCAACGTACCGTTTAGGAGATGGCAGCATCAATGCACCGACACTGAATGTTGTGTCATTTACCATTCGCATCTCATACATCTTTGCTCCATGTTTTGGAAACGGTCACTACTCTCGACTGTATTAGCTCGGTGGAGGGAGCTTTATCGAATGTTCTACCAATATCTGACCTTAGAGCGGCGTAGGTCCCCTACCCACGGTCCTGACACTCGCCACGCCTCATTGCTAGCCTACCTGGGTTGGACGAGGAGCGGGGGCGGCGGGGTCCCCTTGGTCGGGAGCGGGGGCGCCGGCGAAGCGTGGCCAGAGTCGCCCGCGCCGCTGCAGGCACCCAGTCACAGGAATGGTTAGCGGACGAGCCAGCCATGGAGAGCACAGGTGGTGCCTGAATTTGACTTGATCAAAGTAGAATAACGAGTTGATGCGCTGGCGTCAGCATCGTTGAATAAGATAAAAATATCCAATGAATATCAAAATCGAACGCAACCCGATAACAAAAAGTCCCAGGACATCCTTTCGCTTTCTCATGAGTGCTGATGTGCTCCAAATCGAACATCGGGCTTGCCTATTGCGCTTCAACTGACCTGTCGTCTTCATCCTCGAATGGATTTCCAGGAGCTGGCATGCTTGTAGAAAACAAAACCACGCACGTTGGTGCCGATTAGACGAATGAAACACGTGAGCATTGAGTGAGAAGTGTTAAGTTATTCAACGCATCACAAAAAAAAAAGATTTAGCCGACACGGCTCTCACGGGAATAAATCCGAAAATACATGAAAGGAAATGGAATGCATGACGCATGAGAAATTATCACTGTGTATAAAATCAGCCATAATAAGCCAATACAACCCAGAGTTATTCAGATAATCCGGGGTTCATGAGCCACTGTATCACGGCTAACAATGAAGTAATAATGAGGTGCCAATAATCCCCTCCTAATACAGACGTAAACATCACGCAAGTACCGTCGCCAACTCAAACTAACCTGGCGGCCGGCGCGGGCTCCTCATAGAAGGGGTTCTCGGGTGACAGCTCCGCCTCGGCAGACTCTCTCGGGGAACACAGCAGTGCCACGGGTCACACACAGGGCGGAGCACGCCGGCACCCGGTGACACAGACTACAGACCAACAGACGGACACTCTACCCACCAGAGATACACTGAGTCCCGTGCGTGGTGAGAGGAAATCGTGAATCGTGCGCACTCACTGCACATCATGGTGTTTATCGAATGGCAGAAAACGCAGGTGGACGAGCGAGCCATATACGACGGTGCGTGCACACTCTCTCAAACTCAAGGTGTGGATATCTCAAACATATTGACCGGTGATTGCGAAAGTCAACCTTCAGGAGACCACAAAATACACACAAAGTAACTAGTATGCCTCAAAGTGTTATGGTTCATCCGAACGCGAAGATCAGAGTGCTGAATCCACAAACTACGCGAGTGCTGTGCGGAATACCGTCAACTTTGTGGAAAACCAAACCCGACTGGAATGAGTGCATGCTGAAATGTGTGATGGAGTATTTGATAACAAAACTTCAAATACCCACGAAAGTCCAAGTTAAGTCAACAAGCAAGGAGACCTAACAGACAAGGCACTGCCAACAAAATCAACCAGCTTCACCATATACAACATACCAACCATTCAAAACCAATAGGTAATGAAGTTCATCAACCATCAATCGCAGGCCACAGTCCAAACTAAGCAACCATCAACATTCAACGAGAAACGACTCTCCAAACTCAAACAATGGGCACGCTGGCAGTGAACGATCCAAATCAATCTGGCTCTCTATCACTCTCACACCCGCCGGCATTCTCCGATCGTCAACCGCGTGCTGGGTGGATAATGACAGCTCCGCCGGTACCTGGGCAGGGCGAACACGCGCTTCTCCTCCTTCTCCGCCAGCCAGGCGGGCGCCGGCGGACTCATCAGCTCCCGGTACACCTGGCGAGCCGGGGTCGGTACCGGAGGAGTCTCCGGCCGGCCGGCCGCCGCACGGCTGTGCCACTGACGTACGAAGTTGGGCGACAGTTTCGGCGGCCCCACTGGACCGTCCGGTGGTCGCAGCTGGTTCCTGGGGCGGTGGTGACACACGGGAGGTCGGCCGGGGGAGTGGGAAGGGGTACTGGGTGGTGGTCGGCAGACGTTAGGCCTGGTCAGTGAGTCAGGCCCAGTCAGAGTTTGTGAGTTGGTGAGAGTCAGAGAGTTGTGAGTCTGTGATGTTCCCTGGAGACAGTGGATGGCATCAGTGTTCACAGGGTGGGAAGCGTCACAGCACAGTGCACTTAGCGGGCAGTGTGTGGGACGTCAAATAAAGCTCACAGCGATCGGTGCATCGTCTCCGCATCCTGGTATTGCGGTCACAGAACGACTATGGGGTTAACACACAACATTACACAAAAAGAGCGTAAATACACCTACAAAATCTGCATGAATAGCGAACAAGACCTAGTCCACGGACCACGGGACACGTTTGCTTGTATCGAAACCGACACGCTACCGCTTCACTACGGAACAAAAGCATCTGTTCGGTCCGATAACACAAACACAGCTGATCGTGTCAGGGATAACCTTCAGACACCGGGTCATTGCAATACAGGGGCACAGATGGCGGGTTTCGTATCGCTGGTTATGAGGTGGCTCAGGGTACCCAGCACAAACTCAGCTTTTTATGCCGGTCAATGAAATACGCCCCTACAAGCATTTCATCTACTTATTGAGTGGATTCTTGGACCGGAGGGTTTGTAAGAAGAAAAAAAAAAACTTACGAAGCGAATATACCTTTCGCTTATATCATACGATTCATAAGGAAATTACAGCTGGTACTCTGTAATGCTGAGTACGTTTTGAGGTAGGTCGAGTATGGATGAAGGTCGTACATCAAGTGACTGGGTTTAGGGTATGACAACCATAATCCCCTCCCCTCCCCTGCATCCAGCCATGCTGTTAGTAACACTCCTCACACCCCGTTCCGTTTTAACTCGTGCATCTATTCACGGACCGCGCCGAGCGGCCGGGAGGGCATGCAGCCGTTCGGCTCAGTGCCAACTCGACGGGAATCTGATCGCTGAGTTCGCACTCAGCACATCTGTCCCGTGCTGCAGTGGTCAGTTGGTGGTGTGTACATTGTGACCCCAGCAGTCATCAGACCGTAGACAGCGAGTCAGTCAAACGGTTCGGTTACCCGCTGACACACGCCGCACAGTCTGACTGTGTAAACCAGCTCTTGGCATGACCGTCTGAACAGCTGGCACGGCGCTCCAGTCAGCTGGCGGTCCAGTCAGCTGGCACCACCGGTCAGCCCGGGGGCAGTACCCGTACCCTCCCTCTCCCACCCCGCCCACTGCACAGCGCTCGCAGCCGTCCAAGGGTGCGGTATTCTCAGGCGGCCGCCTCGGGCTCCGGCCGTGGCTCCGGTGGCAGACATGCACGGTGTCTCAGGCAGTACCGCCGTACCACGATACCGCAGTACGATGGTACAGAGGTGGGTACTCGGGACGGGTACTCACCCATCACTGAAGGGGCCGTTCCATTCCTTCTCGCCCCAGGGGTTCCGCAGACGCACCATGTAGATCTTCTCCCGGCCGCTGCACGGGACAGGGTGCGGTCAGTAAAAGCCGTAGAGAGAAAATAGTGAAGAGGGAGGCAGAGACACCTCAAAATGCGTGCTGTTGCCAGTCAGGGATTATTTATATTCAATAACACCTTTCAAAGTTCCATAAGTTCAAAGCAGAATGATAACGTTCCTTCAGAATTACTATATTCAAAGGTAGTGTGCCACCTTTGAAAGATTTCCCATTTTATTTTTCCTAGGATAAGAAGCTTCTGTTTTTACCTAATATCGCAAAAAAAAATCAAAAATGGGCCTGGAATAGTGCCTTTTTCGCCTAAAAGTTTTTCGGTTTTTAGATATGTATAACAACTGTAGTGGGCTCACCTGCAAACAGGCGTCGGGCAACAATCGCGAATGCGGCGCACTTGTGACAATAAGCAAAGGTCATTATAGTGTTACGACCATACGACGTACGGGAATGAGTTATCAGCTGTCTAATCGTAGACAACACAATGTCGAGCCTTAAACTGTAAGCCCGTATTGTATTGTTTCTTTTATTTGGCTGTCGAACATTATTTATGGTTTGAAATATGATTTTATGTAAAATAATTGATATGAAAAAGCCGTCTTATAAGTTATGACCCCATTTCACCACACGCAAGTGGCAGAAATGACAATGATCAGCTGACGCATTTTTCTTGGCCGAAGTCAGAGCGCGCGGCCCGACGCACCACGCGTATTTGGAAATTCCGACCTCGACGAGCATCAGAAGCCACCTAACAGGCGTGTTCGAAACCGCAGGAGATGATGATGAACGGGTTTATCGAAACTTGATTGGATGAGCATATCGGTAATAGCGATTTCAGTGTGTGCATTTATTGTTCATAGTGGTGTGAAATGTGGTTGGGGTACGACCGACAACCCGTCGGGGCGAATTTCGCACTGGGGTACTCAAAATTTGAAGAATTTAAGACGTTTCCATGAGTTTTGAAGGTATGGATAAGTTCTAAAAATCCGGTTCTCCTTATCTGGGCCATTAACTCCATACGGTCCAAGAAAGCTGGCACACTACCTTCAAGCATCATGCTGCCTGCAGTTGATTAATAGTTTGGCCGCTAAGTGCTTCATTTTAGGCCAGGCGACAGTTTATTACGGCTGCACAAAATGAAACAATGTCAGCAAAGGTCGTCAGCCTTTACTCCACCACTCAAACTCGGGCACAAATAGTCCCTTATCGCGTAACAGCTTGTCGGGGTATACACTTCCGACATACCCCTCCCTAAGTGCCTGATAGTGTCCGGTCGTCGGGACAGACTCACGTGAAGAAGTTGACGAGCGTGGTGTTGCCGATGGGCACCTTCTTGATGGCCGTGATACCGTAGGCGTGTCCCTTCACCAGTCCGAGCTCGGTACGCTGCTCCACTTCGGCCTTACTGCGGGCCTGCGCCGGGACGAGAGGTGGTGGACAGGTCAGGTCAGGAAAGGTACACTGTGTAGGTCATTCGTAAGGTCATGTTCGGTTTAGTCGAATAGATGATGATGTAATCTCCTATAATGAACTTCTGAATATCTGTCGACATGCGTGTTCACGTATTTTCCAATACGCGTGTTCACGTATTGACCAGACAGCTCCAAACTATAGTATCTGACGGCGAAATAACAGGTTCTATCGGTTTTTTTTTTCGACAAACACGAAAACACACAGTCTGGCCAGCGCGTCTCTGACGCGGCGTCAACAACAGCCGCTGAGTGGATGTCCGCGCTCCGCAGTCAGTCTGCCATGGAATGTCAAAACATCAGGTTCACTAACCTCCGAAGCGAAAGTGGTCACAATGCTAAATTGAAGTAATATGACGGTATCGTGTAATTACAGTCAAAAAACACTTTAAATTACGATCAAGAAATCACATATGAATCAAAATATGAAATATAAGGGGCCTTGGAACACGTCGCCGACTACAGGCCATTTTGATGACAGGAGTCTGAAAAGGCGTCGCTATGTCTGGAAGCGTCATACCTAGCCAAGTTACGAGGATAGACAGTACGCAGAGGCACAGGCGGCAACGACGGCTCAGCGACTAATTCATGCACCCTGAGTAGGTATGTTGCTGAAGCTCCTGATCAGTAAGACACCCGGTCAGGTACCCAGGGGCGCGCCTTGTGATCTAATGTTATGTCGGACGCCGCTGGTGACGCACAACGGGTTTAATTTGTCATTCAATACTGTGCTAGACTGAGGAAAGCTGTTTTAGCGCGTACTTCGCGATTTCACCTCTAATCATAGCACCTGTGATCCCTTCAACCTCCTCCCCACCTTCCCACCCTAGCTCCGCCAACAGTGGTTCAGCAGCGGGCACTCACCGCCACGGCGGCACACATGAGCGCGTAGTCGTCCATCTCCCTGCGCAGCTGCTTGAAGAGCTGCGTCTTCTTGGTGTCGTCAGAGCGGTAGCCGCCCTCCAGCAGGTCGATGGTCGCCGACACGCCAGAGGTAAAGTCCACCAGCGCGTCGCACAGGTTACCCCCGTCCAGAGACTCGTACGAGGTGTTGATCCTGAGCACGGAGAGAGGTGGAGCATTTGATGCAATTTTAGGGTCATTTGGGTCACCTGAAGGCTTGAAGCCCGTACGGGGATATGGGAACCATCATTAGGAATATTGTGACCGTTATGTGAGAAACGGATATAAGGTGATATTCGTCACCGGTGGAACTAGGGGTATAAAGACCGTTGCAAAACAGTTGTGAAAAAGCACAGTTGGATACTGATCAATCGAATAAACGCCATCATCCTTGTACACGTGTGAATTGAACGACAGCAGTGCTAACACAACCACTAAAACATGATGTAATACAGGTAAAATAAAATAGCAGCCCTTTGCATTGTTGACATCATGCAAAACTTGTCATCAACGTGTCACCAGCGTGTGTTTGAATGGGCTTATCGTAATCCTCTTTCGTTGTTGATCAATACGATTACCCGGTGCAGGGACCACAGTTCCAGTCATAACTGGATCAGCCCGCTGTTCCAGCCACCGGCCTTCATTTGTCAGTGTACGCTGGCATCGATCCATATCGAAGGTATGCCGCCTGCACAACATAACAAACCGACGCACAAAGCCATTGGATACCGAGACCCCTCACAAAGAACAGTCGGTATCGAATCAACGGCGATGTATCAAGCTATCGAAAATCAGACTACAATCAGAGAGTGATAATGTAATACGGAGATTAGGCGTTGAACTCGGGAACGTCGGGAAACTACCATTCCTTACACTGGCATACCAATCTAGATTGTGTGTCAAACGGCGGGTCGAGGAAATCCGCCGGGTATTACAAAGAGATATGAAACATACCCACGCTTGATGACCTTGGTGCGCGTTGCACAACGCAGCTTATCGTACTGCCTACATCATACTAGCCGAGGACTGACGTCAGCCGTCTTTGACGCGCTTGAGCACGTCGTATCAACTATCTAGCGGAACGACGCAGTAGGAACGTCGCAAGCGAACCAGTTATCTGCCCTTTAGTTTTTACTCTCCCGTATGTATTGCCTCACTTGCCGGTTTGTGTGGACCACCAGGCGATTACCATCAGGGGCCTATTATTGGAATCCCGTCCGTGTGGCATGTATCGCACGCAAATAAACTCGTGGGAATTGAACCCTACGGCACCGCCCACCGTGGTAACAGCCACAGACCTGTGAAGGGACCCGGGCGACAGGGACGTACTAATCTGACTGACTGGTGTGGCTAACGTGATACCGACATGGGTCCCAGACAGCAGATAATACCAATATAATGCGTGCACTCACTTGGCGTATGCCTTTTCGAGGAGCGCCGACCAGAACTCGCTGCGCTCCCGGCTGTGAGTGTAGATGAGCTGACCGTGGACGGTGGGCAGCTGGTCGTCAATGACCACATCCACCCACTCGCCGAACCGCCAGAACCTGAACCACAGACCACGGAGGCGTCACGAATACGGTCAGAAGCGGAGACGCGTACAGAGACGTCACTTATACGGTCAGCACTGAGCACACACTCCCAACCAACGGGCAATCGAAGCGTAATTCAAAACTAGGATTTCATTTTACATGTACCGTGAACATGTTCAAAAAGTGTGAATATACGGAGCTAACTCAAGACAAATCATTTTAAAATGTATGATTTCCATCATACAAAACATATCTCCGCGACTTAATATTGGTGGTTGCCGGTTGGTTTGGTGGTGTAATGTGGTTAACCCATATCAAACCAACTATGCCACCACCGCCAAACATTTCTTTTCGGACGCCATTTAATTGCGTCCCAGAAAAGTTATTTCTGGCACCTAAAAGCTGACTCGCCCCAAAATTGGTCCTCAGCACCTATTTGGTGGATACCAGCACCAATCATGGAAAATGACCTTAATTAGCTGTTTCTGGCACCTATTCATCGGTACGCCTTACTCTTTTTTCTGAATCTGGCACCTAAATGCTGAGCGTAGCACCAATCTAGTAGAAAAATGAACTACTGGCTGGTAGAATCATGCTGTTCTGGTATAATGACCCCTGGAGTCTAGCCTAAAGGTTGCCAGTGCAGCTACACTCTAAGACAGCCCCGTAGTGATCTCAGCATTGTATATGACGTTTAAGTAAGCAAATAATATTGATTTGTTTGAAAAAACAATGTCATTTAAATATCTAAAAGTATTTATTTGTAATGCTTAAAGGGAAACATTTTTGTGAGTAATTGTCTCGATTTTGACCATTAAAACGGGTATTGTATTTTTTGACGTCATCAAATAGCTCCAAAAAAGAAATGTAATGTTTTTATTCCGTTCAAGGCCGCTGAATAAACGCGGGATCTTACGTGGGACATTGCCCGTTGTTCGCCGCGCAGAGTTTTGCCGTGGTTGTGCCTTTTTCATCCGTTTCTTACTTATGTGTGCATGAAGCTTTGATTTTGTTTTTGGTTATTGTGTGGCCGGTCAGTCAAACGCCCCTGTAGAAACCGGATGCTGCGTTTGATCGAGATGGAGTCAGACGATGATTGCAGAAAGCTAATAATATTGAAAAGAGGGCCGGTTGCGTGGCATGTCTGTTCAGAGTTGACATTTTGCTTTACTCCAGTTTATGACCTGAGAGCCTGGCTGGAAGTGACGGATCCAAACTTTTCACGTTAAAATGGCTGAGGGTGCAATAATCTCTACATAGCGGGCTGGTAGGTATAGGAGCGTCTTGCTATGCTGCACCATAGCTGGCTAGTGATTCTCTTTTGGCTAGAAATGGCATTAATCATTATCTCCACTGGCGAAAATGGCACTTGACATCACCGAATGCAACGTTCATGTTTGTTAGGATACATAAAATCAGGAAGATTACGCGAATTAGGTAGGCAAACGTGGAATAAAATAGGTGCTGGATGTTTTGGTTTTGGTGCTGAATCAGCAAACAGCAAATACGGAGTTCAACTAGACGATCTGGCAACTTTAGGCTGTGTGGAAGCAATTAGGTGCCAGATTTAGATATTAGGGTCGAATAAGCATTTTGGGGCTGATCAGCAATTAGGTGCCAGAAACAGCTTTTTAGGGACCAGAAACAAATATACCCCTTTCTTTTCAGCATTGACAAAACCGATACATGCTCAATTATTTGAGAATGTGAAAACAAGCCGAACCCATCATTCTTGCCAATTTAATAATCGTTAATGAAACGGTCTAGCATGTCGTATTCACTTTGACAAGTAATATGCGGCTCGCCCACCCATGCTATTCGTTGCGCTGCGGCAGCCTTCAGTTCAGTGAACCCGCTCTTTGCCGTCCATCGATCGTGCCGCTACAACTGCACAGTGCACACTGCACAGTGTCGTGGCTACGTGCCGAGCTGACGTCATGCCCCTCCGCCTACCCTGACGTCATACCGTCGGTCCTAAAGTCGTACTCCCGGTGTGGTATCGGCCTTGGGCGGGGAGCGTGGCGACTGGCGACCCCATTCCTGACATTACCACCCCCCATTCAATGGTCACACGCCGGTATCGACCATGTGCTACTGCCTTGGAGCGGACCTGCGAGGGACTCACACAGTCACTGCTCGTACCTGCCGCGCGGCGTGCTGTTGGATACCGAGCTAGCAGCAACAGCCCGGCATACAAACACAGACACAGACACACACGCAGACACACACGAAGACACACACGCACAATCAGACCGGAACACACACCGATACTACGACGGCTCGATACCGCCTGCCAAGTCGGGGCCTGATGAAAGTCACGAACCAAATAAACATCGTAAGAACGGCTGACACCCACGGAATAACGGGCGGTGTGAGGAATTACAAAACAAACGAAAGATTGGACCGACAGCAAGCTAACCAGAACGCACACAGGAACAAAACGAGAACACCCGATTTCCTGGAGGAAAACTCAGGAATCAAATTCTGAGCATAGCCTGCACTTCTGAACACAGCACTCACCGGAAGTGGAATATGCCGGCGTATCGTTTCGGATCCTCATCGCTGTATTCCTGTTCTTCATAGTCCGGGATCACCTATAAACAAAGAGAAACATTACTTGGTACGACTTGGCGTAATGTAGAACAATGATTGCGTAATGACTTCCCACAATTAAGTCTTTCTTCTAAATAATGATTTCCTCCAAAGTTCCTTCATTCCTATTATTTATCTAATACTGGAAGCATTTAATCCTCTATAAAGGTGTCAGCGCCCGCCGGGAGATGCCACTACTGGGATATAATGGATATCTGTAAGAATCTTGGGATATACACTGGACAGATATTCACCGAGCAGATATTCACCCAGCAAGCGTTGATGTCTTTTGCACGTGGTCCATCGTGAAACGCCCATCAACACTACATGCTCGTAAGTTACCCGTTACCGTAAACCTGGCGTCCGTTGATAACTTTTGTCGGTTCGCGGCCTCACACCCCAACCAGTCAGTCTGCCGAAGGTTTCCTTCCGGCGCGCTCACCTTGTTCCAGAGAACCTTGACACCGGCGAGCACCGAGCACGCTGCAACGAACCAACAGTTGCCCAGCTGACCCTGTGTGACGTCACCCGTGCCGACGCCGTCCACGAACAGACGAGGCTTCTCGCAGATCTCCTGCGTGGAGGGAGGGCGCGTGAGGTCGGCCAGGGGCTGACAGAAACAAGCAGGACGGTATAATCCTACTGACGTAACATAGGTATAACTAGTTAGTTGATAGTTGACTATTCGTGTGCTTCAGTACAGCTTTTGCTGATAGAGCTGCATCTCGGGTTTTAGTTTAACGTCAAAGAGGCGGTCTAAGTATCTGAGTCATTCACAGCCGCCGGCTCAGCACCTCTGCGGCAGCTGTCGCGCGACCCGATGAGTCGAGCTCAGCGATAGTGACGTCAGATATGAGTCAGTCGACAGTAAACAGAGCGTGCGTTCCACCGTGGTCCCGCTCACGGCACGATGGGAGCTAGCGGCGTGCACTGACGGCGCCCATACGGCGGGCGACGGACGCTGAGCGCCCGGCTCACTGCCAGCACTCGTCCAAAATGGCTCACATAGCACATCCGGGTTTTAATTAACGCAAAGTTTAAAGCACCGTCGGCTGGAAACTGCATCACTGCAGCATCGTCGTCCGGAGAGCTGTACCGCCGCGGCAACGGCAGCCTGATGGCTTTACCGTCCCAGCACAGACAGCCCGGGGGCTGTACCGTCGCTTCCCCGTCATCCCGGGGGCTGTACCGCCGTAATATTTTGTTTACCTGTATTTATAAACCGCCGGTGGAAACCGGAAGAGAGAACTGACTCGCCATCACATTAAGCAGCACTTCAGTAGGTGCTAAGTAGGCATCGGCAAAAAATACCGATGTAATGGATGCGTAACAGATATCCCACTTATCCGCGTGCTATTATTGGATGAACATATTATAACCTGTTTTTGCCAATGCTAATAAACAGCCAAGGCCGTTGCATTTGCTCAGCATGCCAATCAAATATTTCGCATCGTGACTAGCGCCTCATCAGCGACCAATGACCCCCAGTACTCACGTGCGGCCTCTTCCAGACCACGTTGGCCGGCGGTACGCCTTTGGGACTGATGGAGCGCGCGGCCGCGGGGAACTCCGAGTCGGTAAACAGCACCCCTGCCGGGACCGGAGACGGTGACCAAAGGCAGTGCCGCGATACGACACAGGATACAACCCAAGCTTTGCAACCAGCACAATACCAGTAAACAACCAAGTTGCAAAGGTTGCAAACAGCCATACTCATACTGGTACATACTTGTGCATGACATCATAATGAATAACTGATCATAGTTTGATACCATTTTACATTTTAACCTATTTATACCTTTATATTCAATTACATCACCATGCATAATGTTTATGTTGGCAATAACAAATAATCTACTGGTAAACTTACCTGCCCCTTGACACTTTTTCTTTAGTTTATCATAGTCTTGGCCTTTGAATTTTTTAATGCTTGAGAACAGGCCCATCTTGTCTCTTGATCTTGTATGAAACAGTGGCTAAAATGATAAAAACTTGTTAGTTTATTGACAAAATGCAATAGCATGAAAGCAACCATGAAGCACAGTGCACAAAGCAATTACAAGTGGAATTATTCTGTCATCATTTTTTTATAGGCTTACATGTGACCAAGTTCATTGTGATAAAGGAGACTAATAGTCAATAGGGTCACAAAGTGGGATTCACCAAACACTTGTGGTGCATTTCAAGCCTCATGGTTTTCTTAAGCAAAGCACTGCTTTATGCATAGATTTTAAGTGGGCCACTATTTGCAGTGAGTAGCAGGTACTGAGTCTCTCAGTTGCATTGAGTTTCATAATACTGCTGCAGGATGAAGTCAACCCAGTTCTTTGTGAATTCTACTCCTTAGACTTGGCAAGTTCTGATCATTGTCAACATACACACTCACTGCATAGTTTTCATTGGTTCTGCAATCTGTGTCAGCATCATTCCCAGCACAATACATTTCCAATACACTTTCAGGCAGAACATATGTGGTGATTCAATAGTTGGAGAATGGTCTCTTTACCAGCTCTTGGGTTATGTGTAGCTCCTAACCCAAAACCACAAAGTAAGTCAGGTACGTTGATTTTCAAATGAATTGAAAGTCAAACTGATCTTTTCCAGGATCAGAGTATAGAGTTGAGGTTGAATCAAACTACATGTATGTACCTACATCAATCTCAAATCTGAGGCCAGTTTTACCAACAGAAAAATAGCCGGCTGCAGGAATTGTTTGCCTAAAGACCGCTTCACATACAGAGCATAAACAATAGCCCAGCGTGTTTACACTCTGTATGTGTAGCGGTCTCCAGACAAAAAATTCCGGCAGGCGGCTATTTTTCTGTTGGGAAAACTGGCCTCTGAAATTGAAATGAATATCAAATGAAATAGGTATCATGGTGGGTACCACCGCACACAATAAAAACATTTAAATATGTTTACAGCTTTGACACTGACAGGTGACATGCAAAAAAGTATCAGATTACAAATACAGTCAAACCATATCCATGGTCAAGCTTAAGTTCTCTGAAACTGCAATATAACACCAATATCAGCATATTCAATAATTACCTATATTGATATTGCATTACACAATTGCAATACCTACAATACTTTCAAGAGAGCAGAAAGAATAGTTATAAAAAATAATGGTAGAACCGGAGTAAAGGTAAACTTTCACCCACGGTATATAGAAAACTATCTCACCCTTGATCTCACCTATCTATACAGCCTCGCCTTGTGCCGCAACGGAATTGGAATGTATCGCATCCCCGCCCATTTCAGTCGGTGACACACCAGGGAAATAAGCTAATATTAGAGCGCTCTATTTATTGCTCCCGCTACTTCACCGTCTCCCATAGGGCCCTGTGTTGAGCTGGTGTCGAGGCTCTAAAAATGACGCCGATTTTTGCACCCTTCTCACGAAAACCGCTCGGACCGCCTGGAAACTAATTGTTCCGCTTTAAAAATTTCATGGTCGACGGAAAAATGAACGAGGAAAAGATTGGTCCTGAAATAATTCTGAACTCCCTGTAGAACATATCGAAATATGGCTGCAAACTAGGAGCATGTCAAAATCGGCAAAACAATACAAATAAACTTACCGGGATTTTTTTATTTTCTATGCATCTGTGTATGAAATCAGTCGGTTTTTCGGAAAGATCATCTTCTGTTTAATAAATAATTCCACAATTGAAATCGAGAAAAAAAACATTTCTGCTGTGACAGCAGTTTTGGCATTTTGCCAGTAGTGTGGCGTGCGCGGTGCTGGGTAGTCGTCGGGACGGAGTTGTGAGTATTTTCGGTGTTTTAAATTGGTTGATGGCCATTGGAACTAGCTTTATATTATTTCCTACAAATTTTTGCATCAAATCATGCTTTGAAAGACCATTGAAACCCCTTATCTCTTCATGAAACACGATCATATTCATCGTCGACGAAAATGGCGCGGGACTAGATGTGCGTTTCCATCGAAATAAATCGTAAATTTAATAACAATTGATGATAAATATCATATTCTAGTGACACATTTTCATAAGATAAGGCATAAACTTTGCAAGGAAGTAAACATTGGATAATTGGATTCTTATTTTGCTCACATATCCTTGTAGTAGTCAAATGGCTCAATTGTTAGATAAATGTAAGTATATGTTTTGGCTTGTTGTTTGCTGTGAAACCACCCAGCCACTTGCTGGTTGAGTGGTTTTCTGATAATTACCTGATAATCATTTCTCCTTTTCCTTAAAAGAAACTAAAATTATTTTCAAAGTAACCCATTTTTAGGAAAGGCGGCTGGCTCATTCACATTTCATGTTCTTGTTTTGTTATTGCTGGCAGTATTTGATACAAAAAAATGCAATATGAACTTTTTGCAATAATAAAACTTAAGACAAACTTAGTTAATGCATCAAACACCCAACAGAAAGATTGCGAGTCCTTGTGACGTGAAGTAGAATATTCTATGAATGTGTTTTATAGAATATGCCAAACTTTAAATTGATTTATTATTTGATACTAATAGCTGAGCATGTGAATTATGCCACAATATAATTTCATTTTCTGGTTTTGAAATAGCCGGCAGTATTTTACTTCAACAAATGTAATATACATGGAATACATGTTATGTTATGTTAAACGTTTAATAACAGCCAACAAGAGGGGCTGTTTCAGCAGATAATGTTTGTACCTTATGCATTACCTTTCTTTTCTGCAGGACCATGCTTCCGCTGGGTGGTCAACATTTGCCTCCTGAAGAAGTTGAGCAACATGAAGACCACCAGATGAGGTGTCTGCAGTTCATGTGGAACGCTGCAGACTCAAAGTGTTATGCCAACCACAACCAAAATGCTGTGATCATGAAGGCATGAACCTCATGACAGCAATTCAGATTTGCAGTTGTACCAAAGTGTGATTCAAACCACCTGTGGCATCTCACTCAATGCGTGAACAGCGTGATCATTGTGCAGTGTTCAGCTGCAACTAAGATATTTATTAGTGACTTGTTTTGCAATTAGCCACCAAAAGCATTTTTTGGGCTGGTTGCTGTAATTTGTTGTGCACTGCGCAATAGTGGTAGTGTTTTGTCACTTGTCAAGTTGTCAGTTGTGCATGTTGCATGCAGGGGCGTCGACACCGGTCCGACTTTTCCGACTAGTCGGACCACTTTTTCGACTAGGCGGTGCCCTGCTGTGGCTCGCGGGGGCCCCTGCTGCAGACCGCGGGGGCCCTACTGCGGCTCGGGGGGCCCTGCTAGAGACCGCGGGGGCCCTGCTGCGCCTCTGGGGCCCTGCTAGACACCGCGGGGCCCTGCTGCGGCCCGCGGGGTCCCCTTTTGCGGCCGCGGGGGGCCCCTGTTGGGGCTCTCGGGGGGCCCTGCTGCGGCCACGGGGGCCTCTGCTGCGGCAACGGGGGCCCCCCGCTGCGGCTCGCGGGGGCCCTGCTGCGCCCTCGCGGGGCCCTTCGCGGGGGCCCCCCACCGGTGGGGCCCTCCGAGAAAAAGTCGGACCAGTTTTCCTTACGCGTCGACGCCCCTGGTTGCATGTTTCTCTCCCCTCGGCCTTCATTATCAGTTAAGTGGTGAATTGGCATCACTCAGTCTCCTCAGATCTCCATTGACTGTCTGTCAACCACCACCTAACTTGAGACGGTATTTGCTAATAGTGTCAGAAAAGAAGTGATTGTAGACATTTTAGGAATATGAGCTCCGTTTCATGCGTGTTCCAGTGGTCATTTTGTCACATGTCCCATAGTGTAATAAATGGAAACTGTTGTTCCCTTTTGAAGGTACTCGCGGATGCAGAAAGCGTTGGGCCTAATTATTAAACGCACCCTCCTATCAGCGACACACGAAGTCGACAAATATCATCCTTTTTAGAACAGGAGGAAACGAAAACTTGTGAACATAGCTGTACCTACAACAGTGCATAAGGCATTGAAATTCTGGGAGTTTTTGAAATTCGGAGAAACTCGAGTTGTCGACAGGTATGCCCCCTTGTAGTCAAAGACCGCCTTAAAACAAACGTCTACAAATGAAGGCAGTATTCGTATGTTCGTTGTAATTGCAGCAGCCTAGCAACATGCATTGCGGTCCGATGGCGAAATACATTCGTGCTAAAAAACTATGCCGGCAACTGCCAATGTACTTAGGTCATTGGTGAGGAGAGGAAGGGTTATGTCAACATCATAGAAATGGCTTCATCTATTGAGCTGTGCCTATTGTGCATAATTCAACCAATCAATGCATTTCGTTTCTTGCAATCTACTCATGCTATCACTCCAGCTTCAGAGTAATCATCCCATATTGAACGTCTAAAGATATTGATTTCTATGGCGGTTTGCAATTGCTAGCCACGTCTTATCTCAGTTTGGTGGCCCCGCATCGGCCCACTCGGCGGCTCTAAAATTGACTTACGTAGGAGGATGGTGGCTTTTATTTTAGCTTCCCCGCTGACTGCGGGGAGCGCCGTCGCCGAGGTAGGAGCAATAATAAGCTTATGTTTGGGACTAATTTCCACGCTTAATTAACATTTTGATGTTATTGTAATTAATTCATGTTAATCTTTGACGCATTCTCTTTCTATTGATACCATCCACCAGTCTGAGAAGTGCTGCCTGGCTGCGTAAGGGCCGATAAAAGATCACGCTTTTAGGGGTATCTCTTCAACATGGGGCAGGAGCAATAAATAGAGCGCTCTAATTTTAGCTTATTTCCCCGGTATGTCACCAACTGATTTGTTTTTGTTATTGATCAAAGCATTTTCAAATAAAGCAGCAACTCTGTTCGAGTGATAAAAGTCGCAAGCTGTATGAAGACTTTTATCATAAATATGCGACTTTTACGCCATATTTCCCAAGTTGACGGTTCACTATAATTTAGTTTCAAAGCCAGATTGCGGCGACTTCCCTGATATCACATAAAATTCATACATCTTTTTAGATACTCTTATGATATGTAAGCAAAAAATTTAAAAAAATAGAAAATTTTTCGTGATGCCCGGTTAAAATCAACTGTGAAAAGAGAATAAGTAAAAGAAAATGAGTTTCATATCTTGATTGGTAGCTTTCAAATTACTTGAATCTGCGTTATTGGCACATAAATTGCCAGGGCTTAAAAGCAGCATTTTCATTTATTTTTCCCATTGTCTCAAGCTAAAAATGTTTTCGCCTTTTACTGCAGTTTTTGGCGTCCAAAAGGAAAAATCCTGAACACCCTGAAGGATTGTCTCAGTCACGCCAGATTTGTATAGGGTCATAGAACATTGACCTCTATAAAACCAATAGAGGTACTAATAGAGGTCAATGTCATAGAACTACGAAGTTATTTGTAAAACATTTCAATTTGTAAATTTGTAAAATTGTAAAACAACAAAGGGTTCGGTTGGGGTTACTTGTTGATTGTGTTTTTTTTTTTATTCTGACAGCACACCTGTGATGACATTGCAGACCTAGGACTGCCAAATATTTTGTGAAACACTCAGGCAAAATGAGGCAACCAAAATTTTCATTAATGCAAACCAGTTTCGTATAAAACTGATAATCTATGGATATGGCATGTGTTTGCGTTTCTTGAATGTACTGAAAGATGGCAGGTCACTTATGTGTTATTGCATCTCCCATAACATCCCCATGAGAAAGAAATGTCTGGCAATCCAACCTCTTGGTGTGCCACATGATTAGGTAGCAAAACCAATCATAAAAATCCCCCATGCCATTCTGCTGCAGAGTCATTCTGTGACATCATATTTTGGAAGCTCCACCCAAACCTATTGCCCTGCCTCATGATATGTACTTTGCATGCATAATGAAATAATATTCCATTATAGTTTGGAGTGAAACAGGCCTAAGGAAAGTGCGGTAAAAGTATACATTAGGTCCGAGTGCCTGTTAAAAGATAAATTTTTCACATTCTTACATTATTTGACATCCTGAATCCAAAAATGATACTTACATGTCGTATAGTATGCTTTTCATAATCGGTTCGCCACTCGGACCTTATATATACTAATACCGAAAGTGCACAGGGCAAGGAACAGGGTAGAGCACAGAGCAGGCCGCAGCTGGCACATGGCAGAGAATAGGACACAGGTCAGGATACAGGGCATAGCACAGGGCAGTTTAGAGGGAAGGGTGAAGGACAGAGTACAGGACAGAGGGCAGAGATCTGGGCACAGGTGACATGGTAGAGAAAGGGCAGGACAGAGAGCAGAGCCTAGGGTGGGGAGGCAGGGCAGAGAGCAGGGCACAGGGTGGGGAACAGGGCAAGACAGAGAGCAGGGCACAGGGTTAGGAACAGGGCAGGACAGAGAGCAGGGCACAGGGTAAGGAACAGGGCAGGACAAAGAGCAGGGCAGAGATCAGGGCAGGCTGGGGCACAAGGGAGGACAGAGAGCAGGGCACATGGCAGGGAACAGAGCAGGGCATAGGGTAGGACAGAGAGCAGGGCACAGGCTGGGGAACAGGGTAGGACATAGAGCAGGGCATGGGGTAGGACACAGGGTAGGGAACAGGGCAGGGCACAGGGTGGGGAACAGAGCAGGACAGAGAGCAGGGCACAGGGTGGGGAACAGGACAGGACAGAGAGCAGGGCACAGGGTGGGGAACAGGACAGAACACAGGGCAGGACAAGGCACAGGGCAGGACAGGGTACTCAGGGCAGGGACACAGTGGGTCAGATCAACAGGGGCTATGTCCCAAAGTGTGAGTGAGGGGCTGCTTCCTGGAATGGCAAAATGGGATGCAATAGCTGCCTTAAAATAGGTCCTGCAAGGTGGGAGAATTAATCTCATTGTTGAACCACTTTGACCCTTTTCTGCCCATTGTTCCCAGTTACTTCCTCCTGAGCTGCCAATGGCAATGGTTCTACCAGAGAGGGACTGCGACCAGCTGTTCCTCAGCCTGTCGGCAGTAGCGGCGCTGCTCACTCGGTTCCACGTGTGCGCCGGCCGTACCCAGCTGCTGGTGAGCGGCCGGCGGGGCGGTGCCGTGTCGCTCTCCTGTGCCGGCTGCCAGACTCAGGTTGATGGAGTTCAGGATGAGCTGGGGCCGCTGGTGCGCCGGCGGGCTGTTGAACTGTGCAGTGTGCTCGGCCTGGACGAGGCTGGCGTGGAGCGGCTGCTGGCTGTGCTTCGAGGCCAGCTGGGCCAGCAGCAGCAGCAGCAGCAGCAGCAGCAGCAGCAGCAGCAGCAGCAGCAGCAGGTCAGCCTGGAGTCAGAACAGCAGGCCAGCGCTGTCCAACAGCAGCAATATATCGAACAGGAGACCGTGAATACTCAGCAGGTGGAACAGCACAGAGGTGCGGTATCGTTACAGGAACATGGCAGCAAGGTGGAAAAGGGACCTCCGTCAGAAAAGAAAACAAAGTAAGTAATTACAGTATGCACAATACTGTGTGCCAATGCCTCGGGGCCCTGTTTCACCGGTGATAGCAGCACGCTACTATCAAATTGCGCGAGCTGACGTAATGTGATGAGGTCACACTAATGACGTTTCGTGTAATCCGTGAGCTGCGTTTGGAACAGAGTTGCTGTCTCGTTGAATTGCGTTTGATACATTCGTTTGATCGCACGGCCGTGAAGATGTTAGCAGCAATATTTGATGACATCACACAGATTGACGGCGTCATGGCTTGTTGATGTTTCCATGGAAACCCAATTTGACACGTGTAATAGCAGCGTGCTGCTATCACCGCTGAAACAGGGCCCGGGGGTCGGGATTGGACTCATTAGATCAAGTAAACATTGAACATTGAACTTTTTTTTTGCTGTTTTCCTAGTGTTTTCATTTGGTGGTAGGGGTCTGATTAAATTAAGTTGGAGAGCCTGTTTCAGAATCATGGGCGGATCGTACGACATATTTACTCCCTGACTTACACGGTTGTGCGTCTAGTTAGCTACATAACCTCTTTTGCAGGGCTGTGTATAAGAGTGCCCGATGTGATGTTTGCTCCAAGGTATTCTACAAGCGAAGTAATCTACGCGTGCATATGCTCCGGCACCTGGGTACGTACCATACCGTTGTGTGCTTATTTGTATTTGCACAGTATCCGATTCGATAGATATCGTTGACTCTGATGTTGTACAGTCGTGTACAGGTTGATGATCCCCTACTCTTTATCCACCGGGTTCCTATGGCTCAGCATTGGCAGCAGCCGCCTGGTACCGGTAGGCTGTGCCGCATGACCCGAGAGTGAAGCGGCACAGTCTACCCACGCCGTTTGACATCGGCTCGGGTCGCCGGGTGGAGCGCTTTGTAAACCAGCTGTTGCGTCAGACCAGCGCGTGGGAAGGGGCTCGTCTCGGTGGTTGGCGTGGGCTGGCGAGTCACGGCGTGGGGCTTGTTGGTGGACCATGGGGGCTGGGCGGGTGTGTGTGGTCACTTGCTGCATTGCACATTTTGCGTCGCTTAACAATTGCATTCCTGTTTTTGCTAGGCACAATGCACGGAAGATCCAGCGAATATAATTTACTTTACTTGTGCATTGTGCAAAACGTGATTTGGCACGGTATCGAGGCAACCATAGGTCTTGTGCCTATGCATGATATTTAGGCAATACGTTTATGAAAACGGTAGATTGATGCTGGATGTCAATTCGTATTGCTAAACGTCGGCACGTATTAAATGAATGAATGAATCAATCAATCAATCAATCAAACAATCAATAGACATGTATAAAACCGTTTAAATGGCTCACAACCACTAATAGCAATCACACCATCCTAACTCGGAAAAGCAGCCGGAGCCCTGATGAGGCTCGAACCGGGACTCCACGCTGTAAATTTTGCCAATGATCCATATCATTCCACCAAGCTAGAGTAACCGGCGCCCGAACCCACAAAAACATTAATTGACTTTGCCGCCGACCTCCCGGCCCCGCCGCCCGCCCCGCCAGACTTTGCCCCGGCAATAGCCACCATCCGGTGTAGCTCAGCGTAGGAGTGCTCGACTGTCAAACTGACCGGTAGTGAGGGGCCCGGTTCGAAACGCTTCGGATGCTGGATGTTTATTCCTCGGTGGGAGGCTTTACGTTTAGTCCACTTTTCAGAAAGAGCATTTGGTGACTGACCTGTTTTCTTTCTTTGCTGCAATTCATGAGGAGACCGCATGCACCCTTACCTGTCCTTCCGCACCCCACTTGGGAGATGGGTGGCTGCCCCCCCCCCCCCACGGGTTTGTGAATATCTCTAAAACAAATTTTTGGAGGAGGGATACGATCGGTTCTATGCGACAAGTGACCACACACGCCCAGCCCCAGGTCCGCTCACTCCCTACCCATATCACCCCCTCCCCACACCACACTCCAGCCCGCCTCATCCACCGAGCCGAGCCATAACGAGCCTCAGCGCCCCGGGGCGCGACCTGTCAGCGAACACTGTATATAGGTATAATAACAGTGACAATATATCAAATCCGTGAACTCCTCTATGAATGTCGTCTCGCAGATCCGGCAGATTGGGCTTCAACGACTGAATGTTGAGGTGTCCAATTATCAGGTCTGGTCCAGTGTCGCCGTGGCGGCGCCAGCTCGCGCTGCCTCGATGTCCCCGACGCCTAGACGCGCCCCTGCCCCCGCGGCGCACGCAACCGCCGGCCCGCGTCCCCGCCGGTTCGCTGACAGGTCGCGCCCCGGGGCGCTGAGGCTCGTTATGGCTCGGCTCGGTGGATGAGGCGGGCTGGAGTGTGGTGTGGGGAGGGGGTGATATGGGTAAGGAGTGAGCGGACCTGGGGCTGGGCGTGTGTGGTCACTTGTCGCATAGAACCGATCATATCCTCCCTCCAAAAATTCGTTTTAGAGATATTCACAAACCCATGGGGGGGGGGGCAACCACCCATCTCCCAAGTGGGATGCGGAAGGACAGGTAAGGGTGCATACGGTCTCCTCATGAATTGCAGCAAAGAAAGAAAACAGGTCAGTCACCAAATGCTCTTTCTGAAAAGTGGACTAAACGTAAAGCCTCCCACCGAGAAATAAACATCCAGCATCCGAAGCGTTTCGAACCGGGTCCCTCACTACCGGTCAGTCTGACAGTCGAGCACTCCTACGCTGAGCTACACCGGATGGTGGCTATTGCCGGGGCAAAGTCTGGCGGGGCGGGCGGCGGGGCCGGGAGGTCGGCGGCAAAGTCAATTAATGTTTTTATGGGTTCGGGTGCCGGTTACTCTAGCTTGGTGGAATGATGATGGATCATTGGCAAAATTTACAGCGTGGAGTCCCGGTTCGAGCCTCATCAGGGCTCCGGCTGCTTTTCCGAGTTAGGATGGTGTGATTGCTATTAGTGGTTGCGAGCCATTTAAACGGTTTTATACATGTCTATTGATTGTTTGATTGATTGATTGATTCATTCATTCATTTAATGCTTGCCGACATTTAGCAATACGAATTGACATCCAGCATCAATCTACCTTTTCATAAACGTATTGCCTAAATATCATGCATAGGCACAAGACCTATGGTTGCCTCGATACCGTGCCAAATCACGTTTTGCACAATGCACAAGTAAAGTAAATTATATTCGCTGGGTCTTCCGTGCATTGTGCCTAGCAAAAACAGGAATGCAATTGTTAAGCGACGCAAAATGTGCAATGCAGCAAGTGACCACACACACCCGCCCAGCCCCCATGGTCCACCAACAAGCCCCACACCACTCGCCAGCCCACGCCAACCACCGAGACGAGCCCCTCCCCCCGCGCTGGTCTGACGCAACAGCTGGTTTACAAAGCGCTCCACCCGGCGACCCGAGCCGATGTCAAACGGCGTGGGTAGACTGTGCCGCTTCACTCTCGGGTCATGCGGCACAGCCTACCGGTACCAGGCGGCTGCTGCCAATGCTGAGCCATAGGAACCCGGTGGATAAAGAGTAGGGGACCATCAACCTGTACACGACTGTACATTGCATTCGACTTTCGATAAACGTGCCATTTGGAGCATGCTGCAATTTGTGTATAGTGCTTTACGAAACATTTCGCAATGGCAAAACAAATACTACTTGCAGCACTGAATCTGACGAGCCTGTTTAAATACTGAGTGTTGCGAGTGACGTGCCAGGTTTTTAGTCTCGCTATTTCGTACAAACCGAACTCAAGCACGCCGTTGGCCTCCTCTGCCGTATAGCCAGCTCTGCTGTCTGACGTGACGTTTGCCTCCCGTCCCGACCCGGGTGACCCCTGTCATCTTGCAGGTGTGCGACCGCACTGGTGCCAGAGCTGCGGTAAGAGCTTCTCGGACCCGTCCACGTTCTCGCGGCACGTGGCGTCCGTGTGCGGCGGCCAGCGCCACCTCACGTGCCACGTGTGCGGCAAGGCCTTCTACCATCAGGTGAGGGAACTAATTACGACAGTCTGCCAGCATAGGGACAGCCAGGTGATTCCAGGCTGTCTTTCAACTTACAACCAATGTAGGAAATGAAAGTTGTTACGGCAGGGAAGCAGTAGTAACATTTCGTGTTGCTTAGTTAGCTTACCGACACCGTTTAATTCGCCCATTTTGACTGAAGATGAACTAGGAAACCACGAATTGCATTGAGAGGTTCTTTCGGGGCAGTAATGTGAAGTAATACTGCCATGCGCCTGGCTATAAGTATTTGCGTGTCTTCTTCGGGCAGGCCCATCTCAAAGAGCACCTGCGGAAGCACACTGGAGAAAAGCCGTACTCGTGTGAGGTGAGTGACTGTCTCGAGGGTTTCTTTGATGCCGATAAGCTGACCAATCCTTCCGTAGTTCGGTGATCGCACCATCTGTGCTTGACTGTGCTACCCTCTACCGGCCGAGCGTATCGGAGCCACCCGATGGGTCTGAGGCGCGCCCGGGGTCTGCCGTTAGCTGCTGGGCCGAGCTTACAGGTCCTATCGCTTAGTAACTTGTATGTCCAGCACCGAAACCACCCCCGTCACAGTGTTGGACCGTAGAATCCGTGGTCCATCCCCATGCTTGCACTGACATCGAGAAATTCGTGTAACGAATCTAAATCGAGTCCCCGCTCCAGCTAATATCTGTCTTTCTTTGCCAGGCCTGTGGCAAGAGCTACACGTGTCAGGGCAGCCTGCGGCGACACCGCGCGGGTCAGTGTGTCGGTCACGGCGCCGCCGGGACACACGTATGCTCCGTGTGCGGTAAGGCGTTCCGTCTGGCGGAGGCGCTGGCTGCCCACTGCCGTCTGCACGCCGGGGTTACACTGCCGCCGGGCCGACTACAGCGGCGTCAAGGGGAGGGGGTAACTGGTGGCATCCCGGGCGACCAGCCGATAGGGTTGGCCGGTGCCCCTGGTCATCCGCCGGTGGGACAGGCGCCTGGTACTCCCGGCCCTCCTCCGACGAGACTGGCTGGCACACCCGGTCCGCAGCCAGCGGAACTAGTCGCCAGGACAGAGCCGCCGCCTGCAGACGGAGTGAGGTCGGGTGTCGTGGCTGAGCGGCGGGATGCTGGCACTCCTCGGCCGAGTGTAGAGGGGGTCACGAGTGCTCCGTCCCCTCTCCTGCCGGCCGTGAACGTGACACAGGTGAAGCCGGAAATGTTCAGAGTGCCCGTCTGATTGAAGTGGAGCTGAGATCTGGGGCATTGCTGGGTCGAAATACGATGTCTTTCTGAGCTGTGTGAAGCGACTATATTGACCTGATATAAATTGTCTTTTCGATGAATATATCGTGCATTTTGTGTATCGTGCTTTTTATTTTATCACTGATCACGATCGAACGAGCAAGCGAACTGGCAATTTGTCAACTAGTAAGCACGCGTGACCGTTTGCGTCGCTGCTTTCAGATACAGCTGCATAATTCAACGACCCCTTGCTTCGAGCTCGTTTCAAATGTCATCTCGCAGAGATCGGTGAAATCAGCTCGTCATTCCCCCGCTTACCCTTTACTTTGAACACAATTTTGACTTACGAGTATGTCCATTAACCGGGGGTCCATCGACCTCACATTTTGGTACCGGGTCGCACACTCCTGTCAGAGTCCCGACAGCACCGGCCGGCTGTGTCTGTGTGTGGCTCACCACGCCGGGCGCTGCTCTGGCGCGTGCACCGGCCGGCGGCGGGTGACGGTACATCAGCAGTCCGTCCTACCGGTGACCGACCGGTCGGCTATGGTAACGAGCCTCCCGCAGCGACCAGCGGTCACCGGCCCACCAGATGGCGGGCAGGTCAGCAGTGCGGCGCGCACCGGGTGCTCGCGGCGCGGCCGCCAGTAGCAGACGGCAGGCGGGGGCGGCGGCGCACCGTCCGGCGGCCGACGAGTGTCCCCGGGAAGACTCAGCGGCGCGCGCGCTGCCAGCCCGCCACGGACCGCCGCCATGTGTGAGGTGCACGCGCCGCTGGCCAGTGTGCCGATGGTGCAGCCGGGCCCGTCGGTGGCCTGGAGACCGGGGCCCGACCGCAAACCGGGCCTGCTGTCCCTCACTGAGGAGCAGTACCGCGCCCTGGTGCTCCAGGAGCCCTTCGAGCAGCACTACAGGATACAGGAGACGCCCATCTCTACGTAAGTGCTGCTTCTGTTGTAATGGCAATTCCCATCTGACGAATGTTGAGAGCCTCGACTCCTGTAGTAATGATACTCGTAAATAAGCATGAAATGCCCGTCTCTGGATCTTAAATTGCTCTTAAGATATTCAGAACTCTGATGCGTATCAAGGTTGTGCTAAAGTATCGGCACAACTGTGCAATCTGCGGTTTGCGGATGACCTCAAGCCGGACCCAGGTCACGTCATCCTAAAGTATCATGGCGACGGGCTCTGTGATGCAGGGAGACACGGGGCTTGTGTCATCCGCACCGTCTTAGCGATGGGACGGACAGGGCTCACGTCATCCGCGCAGTGTCACTGAGCTATGAGAGGTGGCGGTTTTAAACGGTACCAACTGTCCCTGCTCTGACCAGCTCTGCACGAGGCCTAAAGCGGACCGATCTGCAGTTCATAAGTACAGGGTGTCCCATAAGTTCGTTCTCACATTATGTTTGCATGTGAAACAGAGTACATTGCGTTTTGGTATATTTATGACCCCTCAATGTGCTCCCCATTTAATAGGCAAACACATGAATACATGCTGCGGCATGCCAACCGGCATGTTTGGCTGCATAGCAGGCTTAAAGTTAACCCAGACTGACTTGACATGCGCCGTGAGCTCCTCGAGGCTGGAACAGCGCTACGCTTCAACGAGCCTCAACTTCAGCATAACCAACAAATTTTTATGAAATTTTGATCCGATGAGGTGCCTGGCATGTGATCTTGCCACAAACACCTGTCACAGTCTCCTTGCACCGCTTTTAAGCTTTGCTTGACCTGTGCACTGATGCACTGTCTTGCCTGAAGATGGGCCTACGACCTCCCGGATGCCATTTTCTCCTCTATAAATGTGTTCATACTCGCGGTTCGAGTTCAGCTTGAGGGCTGAAATTCCTCCTAGATGTTCTTGGAAAAGCATTCTGCTTCCCAAAACTGTTTCCGGGTTGCCACTTGTAACTTGATCAACTCCAGAACGCCTATAACCCCACAACACAGTGACCCTGGCCTTTTGCATAGGAACATAACGGGACGAAATGAAGGCCTCCTCCTTCGCCCTTATGGGGTTGTTTTCGGGTTTGGACGGGTGTTTCATCTCGAACGTGGACTAGTTAGTCCAGATGACCTGGTTGATGTCATCAGCCCTCTAGTTTTGTTTAGCCTCAGGGCTCAGGCATAACGAAACTCATGTTTGGCCATTTTAAGACGTTTTTGACTGTTTTGAGCCCTCCGGTAAGCAAAGCTTAAGTCACCTTGAGTTATGTACCCCGAAAGAACACTCTTAGACAGCTGGTAATCCATCCTGAAAAGTCTGTTTACCAACTTTCTAACCCTTTGACCTTTTTGATGGCCACTTTGGCGCCACACAGTTTTGGCCACTTGGCTCATTCCTGAGGGCTGGCTAGAA
The DNA here is from genome assembly GCF_019059575.1 of Amphibalanus amphitrite. Taxonomy (NCBI): domain Eukaryota; kingdom Metazoa; phylum Arthropoda; class Thecostraca; order Balanomorpha; family Balanidae; genus Amphibalanus; species Amphibalanus amphitrite. Next base: position 111,564 of record NW_024882287.1, on the reverse strand, counting down.
AGAGGATAAACTTGCAGTTATTGACTCCCAACAAATCATCGGCGTCACTTGCTGACTGTGCGTCCAGTTAGCGATGGATATTGGCTACAGACTGGTAGGCCTCAATCACCCTCAATCGTCGCGAATGGTCACGTGCTGACTAAATACTGAGACGTACCCGTATCGGAGACCTCTATGTTGCGGCGTTAGCCGTCTCTGTAGGAAGCGGGCTCTCTAGCAAAAACTATTTTGTCTACAGAAATTAGCTACTGTGGAGCATATTTCTACCAGCCATGGCAACCATGTAAGCTCAGTTACGAACCAATTTCAGCGTGCCTTTAAGCAAGAAAGCCTAAAAACGTAAAATTTAGGTGAGAACGAACTCATGGGACACCCTGTAGGTCGGAAAAAGTATAACGTCTGGTCTCTTGGGACCTTTGTGCGCTTTGCGATATTCCAGTTCTGAATCGGTTGGTGAATTGGTTGGGAATAGATTATACTTCACCTATAGGTACAGTGTGTTTACCGTCGTAGTCAACCTTAGTCACCCCTTAGCATACACAAAACGCTTGCGAATGCAGCGGGCCATTAGAACTATGACCCTTTTAGATCTAAGAGGCCCGTGTGCTCAAGCGATGTCTAAATGTGATTGTGAACCCGTCCCCCGCTCAACAGCAGTGGTTCAGCGTCATGAGCTATCCCCCTTCCCATAAAAAGGCATATGTAATCTTAAAAAAGGTTCCTTTGAGCATGGGATCCGCCAGTACTCTGCTTATTGAGAATATTTAAACACCGAATGATCTTTAAGTGGCTTCGGTGAGATCACTAACCTAAAATGGCAGTGCCATTTGAGTGCAACTGTCATATTTTCGCGCGTAATGCGGAAACGTTATATAAGAGAGCAACGCAAAGTCTTTCAAAGCATTGCCATTTGACATAGCAGATTATTTTCATTTTACGTTTTACTATCGGTCGGTGCTTCGAGGCTCAGCACAATGCCGCTTTTCCACTAGAGTAAAGGGATCTCATTTCCATGGCATAACCTGCATGTGCATGCCGGAATTATCGATATAGCTAACATGCCCCAGCTATACGCTACGGATTCCTGAACCCTGGCAGCTGAAGTTCGACTGGATCATAAACCGAGTCCCATTTCTGTGAAATGACCCGGACATGCACTCGTGAGGCATCGGTACACCACCATACCTCAGGTATGCGCTGTGGATTTCTGCCGGTTCTGACCCGCCTGGTGAAGCCCCTCGGCTGCTGACGGGTACTGTCAGAGGCACTGGAGGCCGCCCGGCAGACACGCGTGTCGGCGGCCCCCGCGCGCCGGCCGCCCGGCCGCCGCTCCGTCGGCCGTATATGGGCGCGATCGGTCGGCGGAGCGGCGCCGAGGCGCAGTTTTCGGCCGGCCCGCCGTCTGCCGGCGCATATTCAGCACCGCTGGTGACACTGACTGGCCGCCGAACAAGGCCGTCTGGCGGGCGAGGTCGCTCACAGGGCGGGAGAGATGTGCTTCCCAGGCTGAGTCATCAACACTAAATGTATAATGTTTTGATTTGCGGCATCTAATGCATGAAAAGTATAATCCACAATCCGTAAAATAATGTTATTCAATGTGTAACATGCACAAAAACAGCGATCTGTGCAGCGCAAGCATTCAACAGTGCATCGCGACACGAAAAATTTGAATTCGATGATCTAGAGATAGAGACCAGAGACGTTAGCGGCTAGAGACTGCAACACTCCACAAGCCGCTAACGCCATGCTATGAAGACTGCGATTACACACAGCACTAACACCACACTTTGAAGACTGCAGCATATAACATAGAACGGTAACAGCATTCTAAAGCATGGAACGGCATTTGTTGATTTGGAGACTGCAACGCCCCACAAGCCGCTAACGCCATTTTATGGAGACTGCAATAAGGCAGACAGCACTAGCACCACACTTTGGAGTTAGGAGACTGCAGTATAGCATAGAACGGTAGCACCGCTCTATAGCATCAAACGGTATCAACGAACAGGAGTCAGTCAGCTTTGGTTGACTTGGAGACTGCAACGCCCCACAAGCCGCTAACGCCACGCTATGGAGACTGCAATAACGCATACAACAGTAGCACCACATGTCGGAGACTGCAGTATAGCATAAGAAGCTAACACCAAAGCGTGGAAACTGCAGTGAGGCATTAGATGGTAGCTTGGTAGCCTAGCCATGAATTGGATGTGTCTGTTCAGTATCCAGTGAACAATATCTTTCTAGTTGAGGTTTATTTGCCATTGGGTCTACAGTGCAGGGATATTTCTATCTCGCACTCCTCTGAGATGCAAAGATAAGAATTTGTTATCTCTGCATCTCTCTGAGATGCAAAGATAAGGTCTCGAGGGTTCATAGCCAAAAATCAAGAGTTCAACTGATGATGGGTCAATAACCGAACGGCATTTTTAATGGCTGTTTATGTATGAAACTTATGAAATAAAAACGTACTACTCTAAATCTTTTTTTTTTACATAGATGAATACATTTAAATATAATATTTAATTGATTAGAAATAAACCTCAACATAACTAGAAAGATATAGGATTCCTCATGGCTCACTCGTGGAAGATCGGATATCTTTTCCTCGCGTGTTACAGAAAAACCTCGCTCCTTCGTCGCTCGGTTTTTCAGTAACCCGCTTGGAAAAGATATCCTTATCTTCCACTCGGAGCCATGAAGAATCCTCTATATCCAAGCCTCACACTGTATTGAACATTACTATATTGGAGTACGAAGTTCTTGTTTTCCTGAACATGCGATTTTATCTTGAGCTCCAGCGGCTAGAACTGAAAAAGGCGAGGACTTGTGATGCAAGCAGAAGGCCCACGATAATTTTTACGATTAGTTTCAATGCCACCCAGCATTAGATGAATCAAAAAGGCAGCGCTTACGTGTGTGTTTGCGTGTAATCCGATTTGCCGATCAGAGTCTCGGACACCCATTCAATTTTCACCACAAGGAAAATGCCACAGCGTTCTCAGGTTCATTTACGACGTACAAAAAGTCGGCAGGAAGCGACAAATTTGGTGACTGCTCTTAGCGATGCTGTCATTGTGTACGGCATAATGGAACATCGCTGTACAACATCATGGGCCTTACGTTATCGAACATTAATCAAAGACGACCGACCGCTGACTGTCGACCACACATCTGGCCCGGACAATTGACCCTAATCACCCGCTGTCGTGCCCGAATGGAGCGCGACTCACCGACCCGCCTCGCGCTGCTGTGTCAGAGTCCGTCAGCGACTCCTGGCTCTCAGGTCACCTGGTCGGTAGTTCAGCGGGCGTCGGCCAGCCTCGGCCAGCCGGGGCCGGACCCAGAGTCGTGGGCGGGGGCGGGGGCGGCCGCCGGACCGCCATTCAGCGGCCAGGCTCGTGGGCGGCCGAGGCCGGCTCCGGTGCCAGCCTCGGCTGCGGTCTGAGTGAAGCCTGGGTGAAGGAGGCTGTGTGAATATTGCGGCAGACTGCACATCGTTGACGTGGAATGTGTGTGGATTGGGTGACTGCTTGGTACGGGTTAGGTGCAGGCTGAGTGTAATGTCTTCTCGCATGACGAATCTCTCTGAAATAAGCCTCCAGTCATTGACGTTAAACTTTTTCAAGGTAAATGATTCACATAGTTATATGCGGTACAACATTTTTTTTTTAGCATGGATTACTCTTCACTTTCATATCTTCAGTTTTATATTCGTCTGTGAGACACAAACAAACGTGAACGATGAACAAATGTGAACAAACATGAACAAGAATTTTCACGAATTAAAGAGAGACGAAGCTGTGGTCAAAACAGGGGCAATCCCATCGTTCAATGATACAGCTTCGTACTGTTGCGGTCCAGTCCGGTCCAGAGGCAGCTGGTTCAGTCCAGTCCAGCCTGCAGTCCATTCCAACCCCACTGAGGCCCCTCGTGTCAGTGTGAGTCGCGTCACACCGACCAGAACCCTTGCTGCAGAGGCCGGTTTGGACGTGTCTCCACTGATTCCGTCTGATTGCTAATTAACAGCGCCGCCTGACCGCCTGTTCAACGACAATGACGTAAAGTTTTATGCGATAAGGATACGATGCGTAGTTCTCTAATCACTACATCATCGCAGTTGCAAGAGCTCTGGCGTATCTTTTATGCGATTCAAACAGGATAACGCAGGTTATCAGCGGAACGGGTGCAAAACACAGATAATCCAGCGATTTTAGCGTAACATGTCCATTTTAATTCGACGAGAAGGACGTTCACATACCTACCTACTTCAGCAGCTTTTGCATTGCTCAGCAGTTAACGACAAGACGGCAGGTACCGTTGTTTTTTATTACTCACAACTGCCCTTGACACGCGGATGTAATTTTCCTGTGATACGTATCTGCGTAACAAGTTGAGCCAGGCGGGTGGCTGGCAGTGGACCGGTCTCAGCAGGTCATCAGCGCTCGCTGACACGCCCCATCAGCGCTCTGACACGCCCTATCAAAGCTCGGACACGCCCTGTCGTGGTGCCGACACGCCCGTCAGCTGATTGAAGTCGCACGCGGCTCGGTGCCGGTAGCGGCGCCGTCACTGATCGACGGATCGATACCGGTCAGAGCTGATTGGAGCCGCGCCGGCTAGACGGAGGTGCCCGTCTAACTCACAGACCGGGGCTGCACAGTACACACTGAGATAGCCATACGGCACAGAAGGGGATGTCTTCACCGGCCCGGCATGGTGTTTGAATTGTAATCGGCATACTCTCGGTGTTCAGGTTTGGATAAAGGTATAATTCGGTTGGTGTCATTTCAATGCTGACTCATAATTGAACACGTCATCAACTGCTTGAGTTGGTGGTAAGTCAGAAGCTATATAACCTGTTGGTTGCTGGCCGGCTAACCATGGCAACTAAAGTCATAACGACTAGCCACATATACGGTTTCGTTGGCGCTTCACTTAGGTTTGGAATTTCCTGGATTGAAAACCACAGTCAAAATCACAAACCAACAATGCCCATACCTACCCATGTCAGGACAGTCACCACAGCCCGCTCCATGTCACCATTCTGCACCCATACGGCCTTAGTCCTCCCGGCTCCCAGTTACTCCCATGATGCCAATTTCCTCCCTTATCTGGGTTAACACCCCTTGCAGTCACAGTCCTCTCTGCAGTTCTATTCCCTGCCGCTGCCGTCTCTGTCGCCGCGCTACGGTGTCACATTTTCACCGACTGGTGACTGTGGTGCCAAAAGGCGCCGTCTCCCGACCCGACTGCCTTCGTCGTGCCCTAGAGTCCGCATGGTAATCAACCCCACCATATTAGAAAGATGAAATGCAAAGCATTGCGGCGGCGGGACCAGGGCTGCTTCATAAAGCAGCTACAGAGAACTTATGCCAGTGCGTAGATGATTTATGAACCAATCTTATTGATTCCGAATGCTAGAATGCTGTCTAAAACGCTGAACCACCAGACGTTACACATGTCCTCCATGTCATTGTACGCATAGGTTTATGCGAATGTGTCATAGCTGACAGCTGGGCCCCGAATAACCATTATTTAGCATCAATTATCACAAACGTGAATTTTTATTTTGTTTCTTTGGCTATAAACCTATTCTGACGCACCACTTAAATGTAATTCATTGTTCTATTACGATGCAGATATATGTGCATGCTCTCATTCTATGGAGAAACATCTCAAGGGAACTCTACTTCATGGCTACTTAATTAGAGTGCGGAGCCGAGCAAACGTCCTTCATACCGTCCTTGCCTGTATTGTGTATACCCGATCCCTACCATTGGACGACCCCATCACAACCGTAGTCTCTGATCGTCAAGTGCAGAGGGTCGGACAAGACACCTCTCCCGCTTGAGCACCTCAGGTCATGCACGTGGCCTCCCCATCATCACTGGGCCTCCCCTCAGCACGGACAATCACGTTCCCATCGGAACATGATCCGCCTGGGTATAGGTGTCGTGTGACTGATGTCGGGAAGTGTCGTGTAAACGCCTGCCGATAGGGCCACCAGGGTGGTCCGGACCCGATCAGCGGGCTGAGCCCGACGACAGATCCGAGAGGCACCGGAGCAGCACGAACTGCTGGTCGGTCAGGGCGGGTTTCGGTCGGTCCAGGGCGGGTTTCGGTCAGTCCAGGGCGGATGTCGGTCGGCGCCATTGAACGACAGGCCGATTTGGGAGGCTTCCAAGTGGTCCAGCCCAGGCAGACGACCAGTTCCATTGAGCTGCGGCTCGCTGGGCCCGGCAGAGGTGGCCGACAGGCCGGATCGTGGACGGGACTGGTCGGTCGGCACTACCGATGACAGGCTCGATATTCAAAGGAGCGGCCGCCGAGTCGGCTCGCTGGTGACTGCAGCGCGGCAGAGGGAGCGCGGACCCTCTGCGCGGAGTCACCAGTACCTGTCAGCATGCAGAGATGACGGACCATGGAGGGACTGACGGGGCGGGGATGACAGACTAGGTATAGAGAGGGAGTGGCAGGATGGATATGCCGGTCATAGGGGGATTCACAGGCGCAGTTGTCAGTGCTTATGGGGAGAGATTGGCCTGCTCAGACACATGAGTCTGTGACTAGCTACAAGAAGTCGTTCATCCAACGATCGAAAATTTACATGCATGGAGAAGGCAATAACTCCAAGGTTGTCAGCACTTCAGCTTTTTTAATCGATTCGGTGGTCCTTTGTTTTGTATTGTTGACCACCTCGTGGTGAGCCACGTGCGTCGATGGATGGCATACACGGCCGCATGTGTGCATCCTTGAATACTATTCAGGGCAATAAATCACGATTACGGCAACACATGCATCCGGTGTTGAATTTAAAAACGCTTATCACTGTCAATGTTGATCCCTGTGAACGTCAGTAAAAAAGTAGTCGGCTATAAAACACGCAATCGGTCCCTATCTCACCGAGACTGTGTGCGTCAGCCGCTCACAAATGGAGGCGGATGTCCACCGGCTCTATCAGTCATCGTATCGCCAGCTATACAGGTAGGCGGCGTGACTGACATATCATATAATAAGGCATCAATTACACTCAATCACAGCCACTTAAAGTCCGTTTGTCGTGCATACAGTATCAGACGGCTGCGTGTTAAATCATGCGGCACCTGCAATTGGTATCGAGAGATGAAATTGAGGAAGGCTTCATATTGATATACGGAAATTTCTCAAAGGTACTGATACTCCATGCACCCAATACTCAATGACCAATATTTTAATGTTGGCATTGTGTGTACCCTCCCCTTGCGGTGACCTTTGCTGTGATGCGTTGGGTTGCCACGGAGCCCGTCCTGGCCCACTACCATGAGCTCTATGTACACAGACGCTATGGGTTTTACCACTGAGCTGCTCCCGTCCCCACCTCGGTGGCGACTGGTGCAGAGTTCAGGTGCTGTATTATTCAACTGACCACCCGGCGCTTGTTACCAGCCGCCGTTGTCCCCACACAGCCCGATATGGCTGCTGGTGTCCCTCCTCAAACGGCGATATGCCCCTGAGAGTGGACTGCAGGCACTTTGGACAGGTTCTCAATGCTGACATTGAAGTGTGGCATCGGCAGCTGGATGATCTCATCCCAAATCCACATTCCTACGGCTGATTATCATACGAGTACACAAATGAGTCGCCTGGCAGCTGATATTAGTGTCCAGTGAAGTGATTTATAGATATGTTATAGCCGGTGGCATTTTATGAAACTTGTTTTTGGTCAGGTTGTTCTCCACTACATGAAAATCAGTTAATGATGTGTGTGTCGTATGTATATGTATACGAACTATGGACCGAGCTCGTACGAGCTCGTAGCGGGCAGCATATAAGCTCGTATGCCGCCCGCTTATAGATAGATGGGTGATTGCTATTTATCATTAAAGTATTTTTCACCCGATAGTAACGAACATAGTACTCGTAATGTTGATTGTCTGGAGACAATTAACTGTCACATATAGGTACAGTGTACGTTTAGTGGTCGCACCACGTCTTGCTGTGAAAATCAATAAGCATGGCCGTGTCTTTAAGCTTCTTATCCCTATCCATGGAGGCCAGGGCTAAAATGGACCGTCGTACTGTTACCGATCAGGCTTCAGTAGATTCTGGTTAAGCGCGATGACGCCGTAGGCATCATGCTAGATTTGAGCTAGGTCTAATTCTGTCTCATTCGGCCTAAATTTGCCAAATTCTGAGCGGCTATCATTCTGACTGTGCATTTTATTCACCTCCTCCGTGTCTGCGTTCTCCGGCAGCGGCCAGTGGGCCAGCGTGTACAAGTGTCTGGAGCTCAGCTCGGGCCACCATTTCGCTGCCAAGTTCTGCAGCAAGACGCGACTGGGCGTCGACTCGCGGCGCGAGATCCTGCACGAGGTGGCCGCCATGTATCAGGCGCGCGGCTGTGGCCGCGTGGTGCGGCTGCACCAGGTCTTCGAGACGCCGCACCAGTTCATCCTCGTCATGGAATTGTGAGTCGCACCAATTGAGACCACCGGTGGTCACCCCGCCAGCGCAGCCTTAGTCGACTGATGATTTAAAGGTTACCTTTGATTACCTACTACACTCTTGAACTGAGAGTCAAAGCTGTCTTTCATCGCTGTGTTATAAGCCGGCGCATTAAAAAGCTCCAAGGATAATAAGCGAGCATTCATGCATGTGCCATATCACTGAGCACACCCAAATTAGGTGTGCTCTTCATCAGGGGCGATTGAGCTTTGAGCGAAATTGGCACATATTTCCTCTAGCTGCTATTGGTCGAGTTCCGGAGACCATGGACGGACCAATCTATCAAAGTCATCTGCAGAGCCCCGTCACTGGCCGGCTGAACTCCTATATGGGGGCAGGGCCGCACGGCAGTCTGCACGGCTCGCCGGGCGGCTCAGACAAAGCGTCTCGATACGGGCTCCGGGGAAGACGTCACGCGAGCTGACCTGTGAGCTAGGCAGCTCTGTGGTTGCGTGCAAGAAAGGACCTGCTGTAGTCAATGAATGGTAGACGAAGGTCTGCTATATGAAACCCCCTGTGGACAGAGGAAGCTCTCTAGAACCGCTGTTAACAGGAAAACCTCCACCATGCTTTGTCGCAACCACCAATGGCCATGAAGATTTTCGATCGCATTATAATGGACTGGGTCCGTAGTAACACGTTTAACACGTGACTTAATTCAACCCTTCCCAAAATAACGCAGTCGTTTTCCTGTCTCAGTGTGGTTGAAAACAAAGCAAGTGTCTACCGAAATAGTACCGATCCCAGGAGAGTGGACAGCTACTCATTCATAGCCCGTTTCAATCACCTGATATGGATCGTGTTTCATCGGTCTCAAACGAATGGCCCCATTAGCAATGGAAATGTAATGAATCGATGCCATTACCACACAGGCAGGTAGTAGCCTGGAATGGCCGCGGGAAACGTTTCAGGTGTCCTTAATTGACAGCGTAGTGGTTTTGTGAGCACCAAAGTGGGCATGTGTACTCATTACTATCGGCTAACATAAAATCGCTTCACGCTTGTGCGTTCTAGTCCCTGCTAGAGTGCTCATCAAGGATTCAAATGCTACGTTTCGTTGCGAATCATATTGACAAAATGATATTCCCATAGGCCATTATAGCCAGCAATATTATGTAGTCCGCTGTCAAAATATCACTAACTATGAGGCGCAGCACTCGTATTAAAACCATAATTAAAACATATAATTTGTTATTTGCTTGTCTTCTCTACCGCACTACACGCTTTAACGGTATTATGATGGTGGTCCCAGAAAACATCACTTCACTGTGGCTTCCTGCAGAGGCGGCGGCGGCGACCTGCAGGGAGTGCTGGACGACGACCAGGTGCCCTACGAGCCGGACGTGGTGCGCTTCATCTCCAACCTGCTGGAGGGCCTGGCCTTCCTCCACGACAGAAACATCGCTCACCTCGACATCAAGGTGCGCCGTGCGGGAGAAATTTAGTCAGGCGTTTATAACAGTTGTTATTAAAAGTGACCAATTTACAGGGTGATCGAAAAAAGTGTCACCCCTAACTTAAAATCTACATAACTCGCGACTGGTAGGTCGGATGACTTCGCGCCAGGCAGCATCGAAAAGAGCAGGCAATTTCTTTTCAATTGAATGTATTCATGATTGTTTTCGATTCCAAATCATGTCCCCATGGGCTCAAAAACCAGTCAATGTGCGGCTTTCACGTGAAACGAAATTCACCGAACGGGATCGGACACCGCTGAACGAGAACAATGAGTATCATAGCTCAGCATGACACACACCTTTACACATTACATATGGAGTGTATGTTGTTCACTGCAAACTGTTTCTCAGCTGACCTTAGACTCGTCTTCACTCGAAGTCGAGTCGGTCCTCGAACCGACCGTCACCGCAGGCGATGCACGCCTCCAGGCGTTTTGGGAAGGCCTCGATTGCCTTTATCACCTGACGCTGGGAGATCTTAGCCCAACACACCTGCAGCCGCTCTCTCAGGTGGTCTAGATCACGGATCTTCACGCCGCGGTACACGAGCCTCTGCAGTTCTCCCCATACGAAAAAATGCGTAAACCTTCTTTTCCTTGCGTAACTGCTTGATCAGTATCAGATCTTCCTTGCAAACATGCGGCCTCATTATTCACAAATTCGCCGGTAACTAGCGAAACATTGAGACAACCTGCACTACCGGATTATCAATTTTATGCAGCGGTAACCATGGAACAGTAAAGAAAAATGCTCACGTGAGCTGTCAGATCAAAAACTCTGTCAAAAGTACAAATTTGCACAACCAAACTTTTGAACACGCCAAATTGCGTCCTTAACATACTTTTTGAAAAGCTACATCTTCGTTTGCGGCATAAACCATGCATATTTACATCCATTCGAAAGGAAATTGTATGCTCTTTCCAATGCTGCCTGGCGCAAAGTCGTACGACCAACCAATCGCGAGTTATATGGCTTTTAAATTAGGGGTGACACTTTTTTTCGATCACCCTGTATAATGAAAAGTGCTAATTTTATACATGAATTATACACACATAACGCAAAAAAGACCAGAACAATTCTTACTTCTAACTCCTAAATGAAGAGACAGATAGCAAAAAATAAATATAAAGATTTTAAGATGACTAACTACATGATTGAATACGATTAGCTGAACGAATATTTGTATGAATGAAGGAAGAAACGAACGAACGAACGAGTAAATGAACAAACGAACAAACGAACGTACGAATGAATGAATGAATGAATGAATGAATGAATGAATGAATGAATGAATGGATGAGTGAATGAATATGATTGACGCAGTCGGCTGTAGCCTGTGAAAAGAAGAACTATGCACACATAAAATATGAAATTTTGATTGAATGAATGATAGCCAAAAGAAAAAGGTAAAAGTTACAAAAGGTAGAATAGTTGGAGAACAGTTGTTTTTTTCAGGAAGAGACATGGATGTACCTTTCAAGACTGGGTCTAATTGACGAGCAAATTAGGCGCAACGTGCATACTTGAATGATTTCCGTATTATATTATACTGATGCTTGTTTTCAGCCTCAGAACCTGGTGATGACGGGAGCGTTTCCCGATTGCGACATCAAGCTGTGTGACCTGGAGATATCCCGGGTCATATCGGCCGGTCAAGAGATCAGGGAGATGCTCGGCACACCAGACTACGTCTGTAAGTTCAAAATGTATAGTTTGTACTGGATCCCCAAACTATGGACCGAACCTATCAAACGCTGCGTATAAAGCTGACCGAAACGACCCGACCCACAGCACTCAGCTCACCAGCAGACTGCTGCTCTCCCATCTTACTCCCGAGGGTCTGCCTGGGGCAATGCGGTACCTGGGTGTTCGCGCCAGGGGAATGCATTTACGTACATTCACATGGATGTGCTTCTACACAATCCTTTTACGCGACATCCGCCTTCCTTACCGGGGCATCTGTCCGTGTTTGTATTTGAAATACAGTGACTCAGACATTTGATATGCAACTCATGACACCGCACCACTGATAACATACCCGGGCTCCACTAAAACGCCCTGAACTGGGGATTCGGAATGTCATGCATGTTATCCTGATGCGCGGCACAATGATTTCTCATGAATCATGTATGCGTTAACTTGTTTCTCCAAGGCTGCTGCAGAGGCGGTTTGAATCAGAGTCGCCATTTGGGTGGGCTGGCTACATTAGCACTGACTGAAACTCCTCTTTCAGCGCCGGAAATTCTCCGTTTCGACCCTGTCACACTGGCCGCGGATATGTGGTGAGTAGCCGCCGTCTTCCACGTTTTCATTTTTTCTATACCTAAGTGGCATTCAAGTGATATAAATATGATATCAAGCTCCCAGTTAAGATTTTTTTTAACTCAATGACGGTCGCTGGATGCCTGCAATTGTTTTATCTGCCAAAGAACCACACTAAAAAGCTGCTTTGAGGAGTGCGACGACTAAGTACAGCATTCATGCATTTCGGGCACGTACACCCATAGTTGATGGATGAGCGGCTTGTGCCGGCGCGCACATCCGCCTCGACTAGTCTATCATTTACCGAGCCGGTGTTTCCTAACGTGCCGGCGGTTACCTGACACGTGAGAGCGCCGCCTCGGAGCCGTTTTTACCGGTGTGGAGTGGCCATGAAGGTCGCCGCGGCCCCGCCGGCCCCTCTGTTTGTGTCCATCTCTGACAGTGGCCGGACCACCCCCGCGCCGTGCTGAGAGCCCTTCCTCGCCGCCGCACGCATCTCCGTGTGACTTGGCTTATAGCCCCACGCGGATCAGGTGACGCGGCCCCGTCTCAGCACGCTTACTTCGCGGCTTGAGTACCATTGCTGAGGCGTGAAGTAGTTAGAAAGGCCTGTCGTGAGTACCTATAGGTTTTAAATGTATAATTAGATGCTGAGTCATAATGATAAGGGAGCAATGAAAGATGCTCACTGAATAGAAGTAAACAGAATTCGTCGAAAAGAATGCGATAAATATACTTTCTGAACTAAAAAGTGTTTTCGTTTGGAACAATTTTTATCATTAAATTCTTCGTTTCAGAACAAGTATACAACACATGTTTATGAATCACCTGTTTATGAAACACATGTTTATGTTTATCAATTGGCTTTAATATCAACGCAAGCTTATGAATCGAGGATTTAACATCAAAGTTAGGTCAACGCACGAATTTCCTCACTGGCGTTTTCACAGTGTTGTGAAGACGTCTTCCGTCGACAGGGCTACCGGCCCTCGCTGTCGGTCCACCATATATCATCGCTGCAGGTCCCGACAGCCAGGACCAGCTCAATTACCGATCTAATCATAGCTAAAAGGCACAACACGACCGCCAAAATCAGGGCGGCCGGGGCGCCCTGATAAATGGCATGACCAAACGCTAATTTGAATAACCACTATAGGGCGGTGATAAATGGAGGGTGCTACCCGGAACATGAATGATGAACTGCCAAGCCGTAATGTGGTCTCCGCTGAGAGGTTGATAGTGCCGGCCGACGAAAATCCATGTTTATGATCTGTGCAGTGTGCAACAATAATTTATAGATTGGAAAATCTGCTGCTTCAGTCACAATAATGCTGTCCAGATTCAATCCTCGTTGAATGCAATGGGTTTAGCAGCAACCGCAGGTATCGTTACCAGGTCAGCAGGCAGCAGCTGCAGTGGCCCACGGTAACCAACGCATACATTTCGCCGGGATCCGTCCTGAAATAGCAAGGACCGTGAGTCTTTAGTCGGTCCACTGTGGATCGGGCGTGGGTCCAGGTGCCAGTCGGTCGGCCCACGCGCATCTCACCGAACTGTAAACCGGCGCCGAAAGGTCGAGCTGAAGACGGGGAGACGCCCCTCACCGGCGACAAGGCCACCGGAACCGACACGAGGGTGGCGGTCAGATCGGGGCGAGGTGACAGGCGGGGCTGGGACCAAGAACGGAGATAGATAATCTATGTACATATTTTCATCGCTGTTGAGTGCCGTGTATTTGTGCCCCAGGTTAACATATATCCCTCTTATGTTGCTGTGTCTCCAATCCCATGCAGTTTACAATAACATCATTGCCTTCCTGTCCCCAGGTCTGTGGGTGTGCTGGCCTACGTGCTACTGACGGGCTTCACGCCGTTCGGAGGGGACACTGACGCCGAGACGTTCCGCAACATCGCCAGGGCCGAGCTCGAGTTCCCCGACGAGCTGTTCGAGGACGTGTCGGCTGCCGCCAAGGACTTCATCCGCAGATGTCTGGCCAAAGAGCCGAGGTGAGGTTTCAGAAGGTGCTGACTCAGCGGGGCCCTCCGTGGACCTGGCGATGACGCTTCTCGGTGCGTATCTGACCAGTGTCGCCGCTGTCGGCCGGCCGGGCACTGCTGTCGGCAGCCTTATAGGCCGCTCGGCGCGGACGGCCGCCAGCGAAGGCCATCTGTTAGCCGTTGGTGTTTTGGTAACCGGAGCTGGTTGTTGTACGGCTCGGACGTGCCCACTTCCTCACAAAGGCTGTTTGCAGCTGGCGCGATGAATTGGCCACTCGCTCTGCCGGCTCGCATCACCCGCGTTATCAGCGTCTTCTTGCAAATAGGCGCCCTTTCGCATCAATGTATACAGCACTAAAACGCAAAATAACGCTTGTGCAACGCCCTTTCAATCGTGCATTGCAAGCAACAAGCTTGTGTATATGACAGTCTGTATGAAATTATAGCAAGGAATTCTCCTCCGAAACGGATTTTTTAAATTTCCTAAGTAGCACATAATGTTAATGAGTTTTACGGTACTGGGGATGAATCGATCGTTAATGTGCATTCTAATTAGAAACCTTTACTATAATTGTTCGCTTGGATTCTACTGTCTTTTTCTCAACCACTTATAACCAATCTCAATATATTTTGTTTGAATGTCACATGTCGCCCCACCGCGGCTCAATCGTGCATGCACGATGGACGATATCTTAGCTAATTAGGAAAAAGTAACCGTAATTAGAAAAAGTAACCGTCATTTACATGCGTAAGACCTGCAATACCTATACCGTGCTGCAAATCTGGCGATAAGGAGCCATATCGCTTCAGTCTATTGACATGTAATATCACTTTCGAGCTCCTTGTCAAAGTAATGTAGTGGTAAATCGCAAGGTGAAACCGGCTGGTGTACCAATGTTTCTCATACTCTCTCATTCTCCTTATCAATCGAAATCGACTTGTGACTGTCAGTCGTAGATTCGTGTACGGGACCTCACTGAATGTCGGAACAACAGATGAAAGGGCATAGTGTGAGACTAATTTGGGTGTCGGTCGCGGAAAACGTTTTAGTATGTGGCTGTATGAACTGGCTGTTCCGGTTTGAGAAGGTAGATATTGTATCGGTTTGAATTTGCTGCCACTATACTTCTCAGCTTCGCCATGTGACTACAGTCACTGTTTGACATACGACCCCAGCAAATGTGCCGTATCGTATATGACCGCTTTCTGCATGCCACACGACATCTGACCGCTCATTCTGCCTGTTGCAGGGAACGTCTGACGGCCGGCGAGGCGCTCGCCCACCACTGGCTAGGACCGTCCGCGGCGTCTACCACCGGACCTGCCCTCAGCATCAGTCAGTCGTCTCTGCAGAGCACCGAAGACCTCATCAGTGTCGGAGAGCCGCGCGCCCCGCTGCGGCGCTACATCTCCAAGAGCCGAGAGGCGCTCTCCGTGAGAGTCAGCAGAAGCAACTTCAAGAAGAACATCTCCAAGTCGAGGGAGCGGCTGTGTGATATGAAGTTTGTCAACCTACCGATGCGACCCGACCAGTTTCCGCTCTGCCTGCGGGCGAGTACGTCGGACCTGCCCAGTAACCGTCCTCCCTGGAAGGGCACTGGCTGTGGCGGCCCGATTCCCTCTGCCTCAACGACAGCCATCAACACGTTCAAACTCCGTGACGAGTACCAGAATCAGGTGATGGCCGGTCTGGCGGCCTCCAGTCATCCTCATGAGGGCAGCGGCACCACGTCCCCATCTCCGTTTGTGCGTCACGGAAGCCTGAGAGGCAGGAAGAAGACCTCGACACCGGACGGCAGCAGCACCGACCTCAGGGCGTCCCTGAGGAGGACTCGCAACACCGACAGCGCCATGAACAGGAGGAACAGTAGCCAGGAGGAGGGTAAGACGTCGTCCGACACCGGGAAAAAGAAGGATGGGACGAAGCGCAACCACAGCGCCTCTGAAGCTCCCCTCCATTCGGAGACAGGAAGCACCATGACGAAGTCACCTTTAGTGTCAGTAGCCGAGGATAAGCATGGAAAAGAAGACGTTGAGACGTTTAGCGATGACGACGATGTCTTCACAAGGCTTTATAAGGATTATCGAAAGGACGTTGATCACAAATCGAAACTTATGTCAAGCACAAGCAAACATATCGGGCATAACGACGAAGAAAAAGAAAATCTCCTCAGTGCTACGTCCACTTTTCATGATCAAAAGGGCAAAGTAGAGCTAATTAAGTCACCTGTCTTTCCAAGAAAGCAAAATCATCATGAATTGACTACAGAACCAGCCTGCAAGATTCCAAACGAAGCGTCTACAAGCAACGTTGACAGACCCCAAGATATAAATGTTGACGATCTGAGGGAAAAACTTGGGACGATGCTCATCGACTCCTCAAAGAAGTCAAAGCAAACAAATCATCTGGAGCCTCACAAATCTGCAGATGACCAAGATGGCTTGCAACTTTCAGCCAAGCAAGACCATAGATCGGCGATGCATCATACTGGAGGGTCCATATCGTCCACTGCTAGTAGTGGAGTCTGCCCATCCAGTCCTCGCAGGCAGGTGAGCCCTCGGCGACGTCAGACGCCCTCCTGTTCGCTCCAACAATCGAAGCTGGAGAGGAGGAACACGGTGGACATGCCGCACTCCTCGCCGTCCGCGACTCCGTCGCTGCGTCGTCACGCGTCGCTCGAGAAATCGGACCCGAAGCACCAACCCAGCGCCACGCAGCAGCCCACCACCTGCCATCGAACTCGGGCTGCGGAAGCCGTTCGGCTGGCAGCAATCCTCGACGAGGACGTGGTCTGGGAGCAGACGCAAACGCTTGCACTGCCCACGGCACGCGGCAGGCCCTCCGTGCAGTCCTCTCGCTCGCTGGGCCCGCGCAAGCCCCGGGAGGTCCCTGAGCCAGTCTTTGAGCGATCAACTCTGCAGCGCTCCAGTCTGAGGAGCTCGCTGCGACAGACAAAGCCATCACGGTCAGGCTCTGGTGAGGAAAGCCGCCGGCAGACATCATCCACGGAAGAGCCCGTGCGAGGTCTCCGCAAGTCATCTACGGAAGAGGACATGCGACGCTTGATCTCTCGCGATCATTCAGGTCGTCAGTCAAACGACACACCCAGACAGTTGCAGAAGTCTTCAACAGAAGAGGACATGCGACGACTCTCCTTCATGGAACATACCGGTCGGCGGTCGAACGATACCCACCGCGAGCTGCGCAAGTCCTCGACGGAGTCGGACGTTCGTCGTCTGAGTCGTTCGCCGCCGGACGAGGACGGTCGCCGCCGACTGCGCTCCTCCTCCGACTGGACGAACCGCAGTCTACGCAAGTCCTCCACCGAGGAGGACGTGAGGCGGCTCGGCTACGAGCGACGGCCGGCGCCGGCGCCCCGCAGGAGACCGGTGCCGTTCCTTCGTTCCACCTCACTCACCAGTGACCCGGGTGGCGATCACAGCGACCCGGTCAGTGCCGCCGGCGAGCTGTACAACGTGACCAGCTGGGAGGAGCGCGGTGAGCCGGGCAGCGGGCCGGCGGCGCGAGCCACCGAGCTGCGGCCTGTCACCACGTGTCGGCTGTCGCGCCGGACCCGCGGCCGGTCCGCCCAGCCGACCCCGGCGCCCTCCGCCGCCCGGACGACAGCCGCCCTCAGCCACGACGAGCGTCCCGCCGGCTCTGTGGTCAGCAGCACCGTGTCGCGCGCCGTCAAACGGTTCCAGGCGCTGGCCGACGAGTCTAAACAGCGAGACCCGCCGCTGAAGTCGCCGAGATCCCCTCGGAAGACATCCTCTCCAGTAGTGCAGTCACCATGTGTGACCAGAAAGTGTCCGTCCCCTGCTATGAGGTCACTCAGTCCGCGGGGGAAGTGTGTGTCGGAGCGGGCTACCCGACCTCATGGTCATTAAATATGCCTGCGATTTGAATCATATACCTGCGTGTAACCAAAGGACGTAGACTCGCGTCCGCTCTATCTGTGGAACCCGGTGGAGGTTCGAAGTCGTCCTATCTGGTCATGTGAAGTGATGTTGAACGCATGTGAGCTGTGACGTGTTGTGAGTCGAATGTCTGGTGTTGCGTGAAGGTGCAGCCGTTTGATTAGTGTATTCGAGGGCACTGCTAAACGCCGAATTCAGTCGATGACAGCCACGCACTGGCGCATGCGAACGTCAGCGCTATATGCTGAAAATACCGTGTTTTGCTTATTGTTCACTGTCGCTATCTGTATTTGGTTGCAGAATTACTATGCTGTAAATACGATCACGTGCAATGCTCTACTGTTGAGCAAACGTAATAATTTTACAGTATAGGGACCCGCTTGCGTGCGACAGAATCGTGGATTGACGATGTTCTTTTTAACCCCAATGACTTGATTGTGCTTGTATGATGGTCAATAAAAGTTGACATATTTTTTCACGTTCACGTAGAATTACAAACCCATCATGCTCGATATGTCACAAACATATAGACGGAGCCAATATGGTACATACACCGGTGCTCACCGGTGACCGGTCCTGTTTGTTTTTCCCGACTGATACAAGATGATCAGGGTAGGGGCGTAGAGTCTTAGCCTGATGCGTCATGAGCGACAGCATCTCGACCTCAGAAGCACCACCATTTTCAGTCATCGTTCACCGTGTACGGATCTGATCCGCCAGTATACTCGTAGAGCCGAGGGCTCGGCACCGGGCCCAGCCGTCGGTACTTTTTAGGTGATAATTGCCGATGCCGTCGTCCGATTGATGAAGCCCGATACTCACCTAAAGCAAGCGTTTCGTGCACGCCACTGCTGTAACAGGCCCAATCCAGCATCCGGAATTTTAGCGTCACGTAATACCAGTTATACGTACGAGGACGCACGCAATGCCATCAAATAAGGGTGAACAAGCAGAGGCCTCCTATCACCGGTATCAACAGGTCGGCGACACTAAACCAAAATGCATCACCGGTCCGCTTAGAATCGAAATATGGTGTGGATACATGACATTCAGTATCATCAGTATCGGTTAAGAGCGTCCTCTTCAAGTGTGCTTTATCTTTAACGTTCTGTCAACTACCTCGTTCTGCAAGATAACTCTTATTTCCGTCACTTAGGTACTAGTCTTCTTCTCTAAGTAAACTCGCTTATATCAGAATATATTTCCATACTTCATTACAGAGCTATACAAACTACACGACGATATAGATAATGCTATAGAACAGCATAGAAGGGCATGAGGTAAACTAAAAAATAGCACATATGCTCGAAGCGCTCGGCGGCATATATCTACAAAATACACGGTCAAGCAACATATCACGGATACCCAGCACATCATTGATTAGACACAAACAACGACAAAATATACGACTTTAAAACGGTACCGGCATTCAGCAGCCCAGCCTATAACGGTGGGCTCACTGCTCGCCCGCCACTCCTCTCAGCCCACAGCTAGGCAGCCCGTAGCCCAGGGACGCGACTCGGGAACCCGCGCTCCCTCTGACTAGCGGCGCCCAGCACTGGCGACGAGGCTTTGCGGGTGATGCAGGGAGACCGCAGGGCAGGCGACGACGCCTTCCGCGTCACACACGGCGAGCGCAGTGCCGGCGACGACGTCTTGCGGCCCAGGTCGGGCGACCTCAGCACGGGTGAGGAGAACTTGCGCGAGATGGCCGGCGAGCGACCGGCGGTCGGTGATACGGTGCCCTGACGCGCCCCCTGCTCCAGAGCCTGGAAGCGGCTGATGGCCCGCGCCACGCTGTTGGTCTCGGGGCGGCCGGACCGGTCACGTGCTGCTCTCGTCGGCGAGCCGTGCTCCCAGTCGTCCCCAGAGAGTTCGCTGCTGCCCAGGTCGCTGGTCGGCGAGCGGGAGAGCAGCAGCGGCGAAGACACGTTACGGGAAACCACCGGCGACCTGCGCGATCTCCGTCCTCCGCTGGAGGAGCCCAGCTGACGCACGTCCTCGTCCGTGGAGGACTTCTGGAGACGGCGCTCGTCCTGGGAGGACAGCCTCTGCATGTCCTCTTCGGTGGAGGACTTGCGGAGGCCTTGTGAGGGCTCCTCGGTGACCGGTGTCGTTTGTCGGCGGCTTTCCTCGCCGGAGCTGGGCCGTGATGCTGTCCTCGTCTGCCGGAGCGAGCTCCTCAGACCGGACCGCTGGAAGGAGGACCTCTCGGAGGTCGTCTCAGCCGAGTCCCTCGGTCGGCGCGGACTGACCGGCCGCTGCGGACTGCCCTGTCTCAGCGGACTGGTCTGTCTGTCCACAGCCGAGCGGGGCGTCAGACGAGGTGACGACGGTAGCGAGCCTGGTCTGCGGGCGCTCAGCTTCCTGGCATCAGGACTCGGCTGCCTCTGACTGGGCTGGGTCTCGCTCGTCTTGTCATCTGTTTCCTCGATCTCTACTGACGGCGCGCTACGAAACGAATGCTTGGATACGTTTTCAGGGGCATCCACCGATGCGTTTTTCCGGAAGACTTCTCTCCTCGATGGCACTTTCTTTTCTTCTTCGTTGACAATTGACGTCTTATTGCGGGGTTTCGCTGGTTCTCCCATGTCGATCACAAATGTGCCGGGACGTATCCTGACCATTTCCTGACCGTCGGCTAGGACATCTACAGACTCGCTACCGGACCGGTGCTCCTTCACCGGGAGCAGAAGATCCTTTCTAGAGTTACGATTTCTCCTGGCATGCATGATAGCGTCAGAAACACTCTGCGTACGCCTCGGCCCCTCCTTCTTCTTCCCTGCCTCGGGCAGTGTCTTGCTCTCCTCCTGGCAGCTGCTTCTCCTGGTCACGGCGCTGTCGGCGTTGCGGCTCCGCCTCAGGGACGCCCTGAGGTCGGTGCTGCTACCGTCCGGTGTCGAGGTCTTCCTCCTGCCTCTTAGGCTGCCTTGACGCACAAACGGCGATGGGGATGTGGTGCCACTGCGCTCCTGGGACTGATTGGCGGCCGCCAGACCAGCCGCCACCTGGTTCTGGTACTCGTCACGGAGCTTGAACGTGTTGACCCGCTCGGCCTTGGCGGACCCCGGAGAAACCTTCTGAACGCCGGCTCCCTTCCACGGAGGTCGGTTGTCGGGCACCTCCGACACGCTTGACCTCAGACACGCTGGGAACTGGTCGGGACGCATCGGCACGCTGCTGAGCTTCATGTCACACAGACGCTCCCGCGACTTGGAGATGTTCTTCTTGAGGTGGCTCCTGCTGACCCTGACGGAGAGCGCCTCGCGGCTCTTGGAGATGGATCTCCTCAGCGTGCTGAGGTCGCTGGCCGGCCGGCCGGGCTCGGGGCAGGTGCTCAGAGTCTCGCTGGGGCTAACGACCAGCAGCGGAGCGGAGGGCACGCTGGGACGGCGCAGCCAGTCGTGCTCCAGCAGCTGGTGCGGGGACGGCCGGCCGCTGAAACACAGACACACGGGACGAGTGAGGAATACGGTACAACCAGAGAGCTGGGTGATTGGGAGGCGCATCGGCCGTGAATGCTGTTTTTAAAAGGTAGCCGACTCGAAGACTAATTGACCTCATTATCTCGAAGAAAATATAATGTAGGTTCCTAGATTTTCACATTAGTGTGCCGTGTACCTACATGTCGATTCGTACATTCAGGGACAATTTTGTACGCAATCACAATGCTAGGCGTTTTGATGGAAAGGTGCTTGAGCAAATAGTGGAAAAGGTTATCATGAATGAAGTCAATTATTGAAATAAAGTGCAAATAATATAAAACAGTCATTGTCGCAATTTAGGTACGTCGGGCACGGCAATTAATTTAGGCACGCCACATTTAAGTTACATTGTTGAACGTTCCGTTAATTTTCGTCGAACTAATTTAATAACTATCAAGATCGACTTGAAAATAGCGACTTAAATTTGATTTTATCCCAGCATTTAACGAATGTAAAGTTACTTAGTGGGTAGGCAGGTCGTGCTCATTGTCATG
The DNA here is from genome assembly GCF_019059575.1 of Amphibalanus amphitrite. NCBI lineage: Eukaryota > Metazoa > Arthropoda > Thecostraca > Balanomorpha > Balanidae > Amphibalanus > Amphibalanus amphitrite. The sequence continues at coordinate 89,461 of NW_024882287.1, read as the reverse complement.
GTACATTAAAACATCATTCGAGCAAGCTCGGGACAGAAGCCATCTGACTGAGCCAAACCCGGGACCGCCCGCGTGTACTGTGCTGCCATCTACGGTATAGTGTTCACGGCCGCAGTGTGGTCAGGCATGGTCCTATAAATACGAAGATACAACGAGTTACACGCAGCTAACGCCCCCTGAGTCAGACTCGGACCACCACACCAAATTTGGTGCAGATTAGCACGCAGTGATATCTAGTAAGTAGGTTGGACTGCAAACCGTTATTGTTGCGTGGGCGTAGCTGCAATGTCTACCTACCTGGGGTCCTTAAGGAGGCATCTGCGGATGAAGTCCTTGGCGGCAGCCGACACGTCCTCGAACAGCTCGTCGGGGAACTCGAGCTCGGCTCTGGCGATGTTGCGGAACGTCTCGGCGTCGGTGTCTCCTCCGAACGGCGTGAAGCCCGTCAGCAGCACGTAGGCCAGCACGCCCACCGACCTGGGGACAGGAAGACACCACGTTGGTGTAAGTTGGAGACAGTGACACGCTGGCATTTTTTAAGTGTAAACGGAGGACACAGCAGGGTGTCTCGGAACACATTAGCACGGAAATTGTTTCAGTTCATAAGAACACATAAGTGTTTTACTAGGAGGCGGAACCGGATAAACATTAGTAGGTACGATAGTGAACTGGATGCGCTGCGGGGCTGTTCACTGGGTACAAAGTGTAATGTAAACAGATGACAACCGTTGGGCAGTGAGGTAAAGTAGTTAGAACACAAAAACATGACAGTGATGCAAACAGGAGATATAGCAACACGGTAGCTAGCCTAATTGCATACACAAACACGGAACATAAGCTGGCCTGGGAACATTTACACTCAACAACACGATATACAGTCGCTTAGAGTGGGACTTTCCGTTACATGCCGCCACATCAAATGGATCATGTGCAAGCCGTTAATAATGATACAACCCATTTACCTCATAACATATACAAATAACACAATCCGTTACATGATGTACATATAAAGTGAACCTATTATTTTGCGTAAATACCATGTAACGTATGCACAAATAAGGTGTTTTTTCGGATCTAACTCAGTGGCCAGCGCGGACACAAGGACCGACACCGCGTTTTCAATAAATGTAGGACCGAGATAAGTACATGGGGCCAAACAAAGGATGCTGTAACGTCTATTTTTGCATGGTAAGCAAAATTACTTCGATAGGTTTTCTCAATAATAAATCGACGATACCACGACTGCATTTTTGTGGCGTGTTATTTCAATTTTTCATCGAACGATGCTTTTCATTCCAAAAGTAAACGTGGATTTCGGAACTCCCAGATGTCGTATTCTATCGACGAACTTAGCACAATACGGCATCTGACTGGTATCGGTGAGACCCTGACCGCCATCGGTGGCCAGATCTCCTCACGTCATTGTTGTTGTTATCTTTCCACACTCTGGTGCGGAGGTCGGCTGCTCTGTGCCGCGCTGTGCCCGCGGGGCCGCGCCGGTGCGCTGTCACTGGCCCGGCACCGCTCAGGGGCCGTTCCATACCGCACCGGGGCGTGTGGTAGCCCCACACGGCGCGGCTGACAGCTCTGTCATACAGAGCACGTCCTTATACGGTACCCGGCGGCCCCGGGACCGGCACCCCGCCGAGAGAGATGGCTTCCCACGGCGGCAGGAGCAGAGTTCAGCCGACAGAGAGGCCGTACGTCACCGAAACGGCTCTAAATGCCCACCGTCCGACGGCAATTGAACACATGGGATTCGTTATTGGTTCGCCTGTCGTGCCAGTCCGCAGTGATGAGCAAGGCCGCACAATTATCATATGTTACCTGAAGATGTATCTTGCCATTAAAGGTAATCAGACTGGTGTGTATGAACTTTCTCAGCCTATCACAAACACGGAAGTACACGGGATTATTAAAATACAAAAATGTTTAAAGGTAGGCATTTGGACAGCGAGCAATGACAAATGGTTCTCTATCTACCTATGGTCATGTAATCCAACTTTCAAATCCATAAATCAATCACACTCTGGGAGTTCTTGTTAGGGGATTATTGATAGCTGTGATTATATCAATTAGCGACCTTATATCACTTTGACGGAGTACGATCGACCCGAGTGTTAGAGCAGCCTATCGACCGTCTGATCGGGCACATACATCGAACACACAAAAAACGCCCACCAGCAAAAAACATCTAGGAGGGACACTAACGATAAACAGAGATTTGCTTTCAGGCAGCCTCGTATATTCAGCAGAAAATAAACGTTCACTGGTGCAGATGGCTCAACTAAACACCAAATCTGGAGACGCCCGATAAAAAACTGGGAGTGATGTCATTCTCAGCTGCGGCGAGGTCGACTGGCGAGGCCGGTAACCTTGGAGAAGACGCTCTGTTTGGTGATAACTCGCTGCTCCCGGCGAGTGATAGTGTTTTCCTCCAGTCGGAGCCGTACAAAATCATTTGTTTACGTCTCAGAAGGTCAGATAAAACTGAGACTACGTCACAACCCTATTTTTCTGGGGTTACTGACGATAAATTTAGCTATGATTTTACCAATGATATACCTGTCTTATTCAAGGATTGGGGAGTGAAAAAATCAGCGTTTTGTCCTTCCGAGTGTTTATATAGACTTGTATACGACCACGATGAGGCTTACAGGACTGCTAGAAAATATCGGCAGACGGTGTGTGTCATATGTGCTAGTATGTATATAGCATGCAGATAAATTATTGATCCAGTGATAACCATTGGGAATTATTGTCATTTTGGTTATTGTCGAAATACGTGATTAAAAAGCTGTTTGTCCAGTGTCCACGACTCCACATATTTGCCTATTCCCAAGTCTCGACATTTGCCTTCACTAAGTCGATTATCTGATATCTCCGCGGACACAAATGCATTCCAGTGCCCTCCCAGCAGGCATTCCCTCATTAGCAGACCCCAGTTCACATCACGCCGGTGGTCAGTCAGTTTTATATTCGGCTGGACAGGGCTCCTTATAGCCTTGCGTTGGCGCTGGGCAGGATATGACGGACTGCCCTTCGGAGCCCCCGTCCAGACAGACCTGCGCGGTGTTGCGTCAGACTTCCAGCGGGGACATTTTGAATGGTCGCTAATGAGCTACACGGAGGCGGGTCCTTATGGCCCACTGAACACGGATTATCATAACTATATCTACTCGGTCATCTTGTCCCAGCCAAAGCTGATTGGTCGCCTCTGATGGAGCTTTTGGATCCGAGGTAATTTGTGGTCCTGTGAGTAACCGCGGAAATGTTTTACCGTGGTCCTCCGCAAGGCATAAGATAAAAAGGTCTTAAGTTGTTGAATCAATTATGACGATCATAGCAAATGTGCATTCTTGTGTATTTGACGTAAGGTTACAACAAAAGACGGCTGCAAGGACAAGGTCACACCAAAAGACGTCGGAGGACACTTTTGTCAGACTACTAAAAACAGCACCTATAGGCATATGACAATCTATTCAATGCCTCCTTTTCTGGAGTTCTTCAAATTTATAAGCACCGCTTCTTTGGTGTATCAAGAACGTTTCTCTGGTGACATCAGCTATTTTAATGCCGACTTGCCTTGGAAAAAAATGCCACCATGCTGATAGTTATCAAAGTACACAGCTGTCATTCTACTTTTAAAGTCTTCGGCCTATATATAGTGAAGACTTGGTGAGCTCTCTCTCTCTCTCTCTCTTTCTCTCTTTCTCTCTCTCTCTCTCTCTCTCTCTCTCTCTCTCTCTCTCTCTCTCTCTCTCTCTCTCTCTCTCTCTCTCTCTCTCTCTCTCTCTCTCTCCCTTCTCTGTTAAGTCCTGAGTCCTGGGCACCCGACCTCGACACCTTACTGGAGATATTTGGCTATTGTTTTCGACCCTGTCCGTATGACGAAGCTGCCACCAAACATTACCATTGCGCAGTCAATAGCGCGAAACCCAGAAGTCCTTGCTAGAGATGGTCCCAGGGTATGATACAGACGTTACGCTCTATAAGGTGAAGAGGCAGACATCCGATCCAGCTCCCGCTCCGGTGCCTAAATACTCTAGATAATGCTAAACAACTGTATGTTCCAGTCAGTTGCCTCAATACCCATTAATGCAGTCAGTACCCGACATGGAACCGGCCCGTCCAGACACAAGGAAAACAGTCACCGCGTCACGTGATGCCACCCCGGTCACGTGACCCGCCGACAGCACCGGGTGCAGGGCGATAGCAGCGACCCTGCGGTCGCCGGGCGGCGGTCACGTGACCGGCTGCGGCGGGTGGCACGTGGGGCGACGGCGGTGTCTGGCTTTATTTGGCGCTGGTGTGTGCTGTGGCGTGGTGCTGATTAGGATTTACACGGCTGTGGGAGGCTTCTGCGGGGCGTGTGATTTGAGCCGGCGCCAGCCACAGGCCCACAACCGGACAAAAACCGAGGACATGGGATCAGTCTGTATCTACAGACTGGCTACGGTATACTGACTGCTCGGACAACTTACAACCGATAAGATCTTTTAATTTATACACTGAACTGCCGAACTTAATTGATTCGGCAACGACAGAAAAATCACGGGCAACTTAAAGCAGGTTCCTACATCCGGCAGGCCCGGCAACTGCTTGAAGCTATTTAATGCGACGTGCATGGGACCCCGACAACTTTCAGGATAACAATGTCTCAGATAGCGAGTGTTTTACACATACAACAACACTAAGGCTGGGGGGATCCAGAGCGTCGTAAGCCTCGTCGCAGCTGCGACGTGTCGCAAGTTGTGTAGTAAGTCGTTTTTGGAGGGATCAATTGATGAGTAGCGTTACTTAAGAAGTAAAGTCTATCGCAAAGTGCCTGATTTACGACACAACTTACGAATTTGAAATAGCAGTCGTAAGTTGTGTCGCAAGTTGATATGGCCTTGAGGGAGAGGTCACAGGTCACAGGTCATTGGGGTCATGGTCACGAAATTTGCATGGTACGTGGAAAATTGTTGAAACTTGAGATCCTGAAAATTTCGTTGCAATCCGTTGGCGCTAACGCGAGTTATAAAGCAAGAACCAACGGTTCGTCTATGAGGCCTCAATCCGCGCCAGCGAGAGTGTTGAACATGGTGCATAATATGTTATATTCACATTTATTGGGGTATTCATGGATATGAAGTAGCCTAACACCATTCCAGCAACTACTGGCGAATCCAGAAAGGCGGTCTTGGACGTTGCGAGGGGCATCCCCCAAAAGATTCTCCAAATTCTAAAAACGATGTGTCCCAGATGACCCCCATGACCTCGAATTGATCTCTGTGATGACCCCAAGTTGACCTCTGTGACCTGACGTGTCCCAGATGACCTCCAATTGAGCTTTGTGATGACCCCAAGTTGACCTCTGTAACCTGACGTGTCCCAGATGACCTCCGTGACCTCCAATAGAGCTCTGTGATGACCCCAAGTTGACCTCTGTGACCTGACGTGTCCCTTGATGACCCCCATGACCTCCAATAGAGTTCTGTGATGACCCCAAGTTGACCTCTGTTACCTGAAGTGTCCCAGATGACCTCCGTACCTCCAATTGAGCTCTCTGATGACTCCAAGCTGACCTCTGTGACCTGATGTGTCCCAGATGACCTCCAATTGAGCTCTGTGATGACCCCAAGTTCACCTCTGTAGCCTGACGTGTCACAGATGACCTGCGTGATCTCCAATAGAGCTCTGTGGTGGCCCCAAGTTGACCTCTGTGACCTGACGTGTCCCAGATGACCTCCAATTGAGCTCTGTGATGACCCCAAGTTGACCTCTGTAACCTGATGTGTCCCAGATGACCTCCGTGACCTCCAATTGAGCTCTGTGATGATCTCAAGTTGACCTCTGTGACCTGACGTGTCCCATATGACCTCTGTAACCTCTAAGTGACCCCTCTGATGACTCCAAGCTGACCTATCTGACCTGATGTGCCCCAGATAACCGCCATGACCTTCAATTGAGCTCTGTGATGACCCCAAGTTGACCTCCGTGACTTGACGTGTCCCAGATGACCTCCGTGACCTCCAATTGAGCTCTTTGATGACCTCAAGCTGACCTGTGTGACCTGGCGTGTCCCAGATGACCCCCAATTGAGCTCTGTGATGGCCCCGAGTTGACCTCTGTAACCTGACGTGCCCCCAAGTTGCCTTCTGTGACCTGACGTGTCTCAGATTACTTCCGTGGTCTCCAATTGAGCTCTGTGATGACCCCAAATTGACCTCCGTGACCTGAAGTGTCCCAGATGACCTCTGTAACTTCCAATTGTGACCTCAATCTCCAACTCTACTAACTCTCTGTGACCTCATACTCTCTTAACTCATTTCTTCTAAAGCATCGCTTCTAGATGCCCTATAGCGCCACGAATCTCCTGTGATCGATCCCAAAATTCATGGCAACTAACGTGAGCGTTAGCAACCACAAGTCACCCAGTTGAGACAAAGCTTCAGAATCAGAGAACATGCTTGAACTGGCTGTCTCATAAGCTCGCAAACCAGAAGGGCGAATGTTCCTTTATGCTTGATAGAGTTTTCGACCTTACTGACGCTTACTACGGGATCAGCTGATCGTGTAGCCTTTTAAATTCTCGAGTAAAGCGGGTATTTAAACCTTGTCGCAGCTACGTTCTGTCGTATCCTCCGACAAACCCCTCTTTCCTCAACATCCCTCCTTTTTCGCTACGACACAACTTGCGACGGGACATGTGTCGTAACTTGCGACGTGTCGTAGATGGACTTGCGACGCCCTGGATCCCCCCGGCCTAAATGTAGAAGTGAGAACAAGCTAACACACAACTTTGAATGTTTATCGGCTGTAAATTTCCATGTAAAACAATGCGTATTCGCCCGGTCGTCAAACCGACATAAGATGCCGTTTTGTAGCCGTAAATGTCGCTGTAAAGCTGGTGAATATCCGTATTAGTCACCAATTACGCAGAAAGGCCGGGGTGCCGGAGTCTGGCGCCCGGCTGGCGGGCGACATTCAGGCCGCTGCGTGCAGGGCGCCGTTCCTCGAGCTGACGGTTGGCCGGGTCGGTGGATCGCGGGAAGCGCCGGCTGACGGGGAGAGAGCGGCGCGCGGTGACGGGGCGCAAAATCACCCCCTCTCAGCTGTCGGCCAACGAGACAGGCGCGCACAGCGCGGAGCAGAGCGGTGCAGCGGTCAGCAGGGAGCTTGACCCAGCGCGTGGACACGTGCGTTGCACACACGCACACACATACACGCCACCGTGACTGACTTGCATTCTTTTCCGTGAATCGGAACCGGCGCTCGGTTCCAGACTCGCTGCTGACCAAACATAGACTGCTGATCAGACACGCACATCATCACGCCCTTCCCGGGCTCTGCCCCCACCCATTTCTCTGTAACGTCGTCTGCCGCGCCCCACTCTGCTGCTGACAGTGCTGACGCCCTTCACGCAGAGTTCCGTCAGAGTTCAATCTGTAATTTTCACTGCAGACGACGAGCGGGACTCGCCCCCCCCCCCATCGCACGTCAGACCCCGGAGCCTTTGAGGTCATCGCCATCAATCGGCCCGGTCCGGTCCGGTCCAGGCAGTAATGACAGCACCGCCGCGAGGGTGCGGACTACCCACGGTCACCTCAGCTCCGGTTCGGTGGACGGGTTGGCCGGTGACGCGGGCTGCCCTCACCGTGTTTGGTGAGCCGACTTTCCGCTCCGGGACCGCGCACCAGCTCGGGACCGATCACAGCACCCCATGGATGGAGTGCCGATACAAAGAGAACATCAATCATGTGCGCATTTTACTGTCACGTCAATGCATGCGCCGATAAGGCACGGCACGTTTGTGTCCAAATCGAATACGATCTGAATGCTAACGATAGCGAGCGGTGCGGACAGTAGTCGGATGACATTGGAGGCCAGACGCCATGGCTTTTCAGCTCCTATTTGTATCCTGTAGTAGATGACGTAAATGATGATGCCGTCTTTTCCATATTGGACGTGCTTTGTGCTTATAAATAAATAATGATAAATAATACAGAGAAGGGTTTTATTTCACCGTCTGGTTCGAGTTGATAAATGAATTCCGATTTAGGACACTAGCTAGGACTAGGAGCATATGAAAGCTAAGCACTGAATGAGCACACTGAACTGATAAGCTATAAGTATTCTCGAATCACGATCCAAACTGGTTCAGAATTGCGCTTATTTTGATCACGTGATAGGCCATGCGGCATATCAAAGTCATCGTTTTAAATATATTGGCGCTTATGAATTTAATTGACGTCTTTAATACCTCAGAGCGTCATCGTAAAGACATCAACCCTGTTCCAAAACGAATCACTGACTTTAAAATAGATGTCACAGCAGGGTCATATACAAATAATTCCGCCTACATTTATCTTCGTATATACTGACTGTTGGTTTGTATGCTATTCGAAGTGCTATGGGAACGAAACATGGAAGGATTGCATATTTTCGAGGATCGTTTTCCTTTATCGAATGTTGCCTATCGCAGCTGCTGCATACACAATACACATGATAGATCATCAAATCGCTTTTGATTGATGAACATGTTACATGTTTCCTTATTCTTAGTCTTGGAGATAACTATGCTTGTGCTTGGGATACGTGCACCTGCATATAGAAAGCGTTATGCAATTTGTTAATTATGCTAACATCATCTCGGCCAGGCATCTGAAGACGTAGATAACCATGAGCGAAATTGAAAATATAGTTGACTTAATTATCAAACCCCACTGGCGAGCCCTGAGCGAGCATTAACGATATTAAGGAAAGCGGTTTTATCGCCGTCCCGACCTTGTCCATAATGAGATAAGCATCTATTTATACCTGCCACCAGTTCCCTACGACCTAGATTCGGTTTCAGCGCTCCATTGACCTTCTGAGCTGCCGGCGGCGCCGGGGGCGGGCAGCTCGAGTGACATCCTGCCGGCGAGGGGCCAACTCAAGCTGTGCCTCTGCCGGCGAGGGGCCAACTGGAGCCGTGCTTTCACCGCCTCCGCGTTCTTCCATCTTCAGTATCCCAATGGGGTGTGCTCTGGCGCCACAGTGAGATGTGCTTGATCTACAGCGGAATGGTAGTCATTGCAGATCATGTTTCTGGAATGCCGTGGGGTGTCTTTGAATATTTGTCGTTCTTAGCACTTACCAGTCGCGGGAAAAAGAAGCTGTACCTAATCTACAGGGTGTCTCAAAAGTTCGTTCACACATTTCCCATGCCAAAAAAGCATATAAGAACCGGCCAAAAGTATAAGGTTTTGGTGTCTGTGTGTACACTAGACAAATATGCATGCTTTGACAACTGATTAAGAAGGTTGGAAACCAACCCCTTTGCTGTATCTCCAAAAATATTTGCCCATACCGATTTTTGTTGCTCCGTCAGCTGCCGGAGGCTGATAAAAGGTTACCAGCTTTCAAGCTCTTGCAGGGGAATCCCCTGCAGTTTCTGCGTCGGATTTAGTTTTGACTAGCTCCCCGGCAACATCTGATTTTCCCTGAAAGCCGACAGCTTGCATCGACACCATTCTTGAGTATTTTGTAGGCATTCTCTGGCGCTAACTTCTTCATGAATGACTGGCGCCGACATCCCAAGCGCCATTTTCCTTTTCAAAACGACCCCAGTCCTGAACAAACGGGAAGTGCCAGGAGTAAATTTTTCGCATCATATGGTAGCAGAATGTGTCGGACATCTGTTTCTCAGACACATTGTGCAAATTTTGCAAATTCCAAGCGCTCGTCATTCCCCATGCCAAGACCTTCGCTCGGTTGCGGACTGTTTTCCTCGGGAGATGTTCTGCTTTGTAAACGGCCCAAACCTGTCCATCGTGTGGTTTTATCGGGATTTTGTGTTTAAAAGAAAATTATTCGCTGCAGATCTGCCTCTTGAAACTTCGTTAGATAAAATTTTACAATAACTGACACTTTTGGAGGGTCAGGTGTCCCTGGCATTGACGATTTTTGTGTTATTGTCCCCAAAAATTAGCGTTATAGATATTATAAACAATTTTAAATTATAATTTGTCTTTATTTTACGATGACCTGCACTTTTTGAAAATGGGTAACCTCTGTCTGTGACCTTCTTGCCAGTTTTCAATAGTTATGACCGCATTTTCAGCTGCTTTCCGGAACACGAGTCTGCTGTCGTGCGAGAGTCGTTCAAAACGCCGTTAGTCTCGCATGGTTTCGTCCTTCAAAAATTTTAGCCACCGTTTTTATGAGATGATCATCATGTTGCACTCATCCTCGCCGACACTTAGCCATGTGTCATTTCCGACTTAACCATTCCCATTACTCCTGAAACAGAGAGTTTCACAACATACCCGACTTTGCAACCTACATTTTCGTGCCTGACCCATGGTCAGAGGTGAACCCTTTTTGTGAGCTCATGAAGGGTCGAATGCACTTGAAAACAATGAGACTGCTTGAGGAAGGTTGTCACCAATGCCCATGCAAAATTTCGACTGTTAATTTCTTGTTGATTCAGAATTATTGACAAAAAAGCATGGCTGGTACCTGTGAACGAACTTTTGAGACACCCTGTATAGTAGCTCCGACTCTGAGAAGCTTTAGATGTATTGGTAGTTCTGTGCAGAGATCAATGCATGTTCGTGTACTCACCAGATATCAGCTGACAGCTTCACAGGCTCGAAGCGCAGGATTTCAGGCGCTGCAAAAGAGGAAAGACAATTAAAAACACACTCTCGATATCTGATCATTTGACGCTTCTCTAATTCACAGACAAAACTTAAGAGGATCAAACGATTCATCAGTATCGCACGGCTGAAAGAATGTCGAACAAGCGAGCGGCAGAGAGCTTCCTTAATCGTATCTCTTTATTAACTCTATCATACTTAGGCACTGGCTCCTGCAGAGGAGTACTGCATCCCTTTCGTTTCGTGCACCGATCAAAGTCTGGTTTTGAGCGGACCGAACTAGCGCCGAGACGAATGATATCAGCCTCCGCGTACACAGTTCTCTGCACCTTGCAGAGTGCGGCTCCCGAGTGCCGCATGTCTAGATGCGTAGACGTGCATTGAGTATCTGTCCGATATCGCTGGGCTAAATCGGGACCGGTGGTATCGAGCGCGTGTCAAGTGGCAGGCAGTGGTCGCGTCCGGACGTCATCTGCGCACGGTGCATCGTTCTGCATCGCTCTCCATTCGCCTTGCACCGTTTCCCATTGCATACAGTGCCTATCGCAAAGCGCACATTGCGGCACGCGCTATCTGGGACATCACGTGCGCGTGGCCCGCCTCAGTTGCCGGCCGGAATTTTCTCACTAATGCACGTATTGTGTCGGTGAAGACGGAGGCCGCATTCTCTCTGTCGGTCCATTGAGGCGGAACTGGCGCCGTACGGTTAGAACCAGTTCTGCCGGAGACAGCAGGGAAAAACTGTCGCTTATCAATACAGACGTACATACATCGCTGCCGGATCTGCCGGGCGCCAGTCTCTACCTTCGCCGGGACGGATACGAATTTTGATTGTCTGGCCGGTCCCAATTATTCTGTACTTCCCGATTATGGACGTTGTAAGCCTAACTTCACGTTTGTGAAGCATACCCATCACATCGATGAATACCTGATTTTGCCGATTCACGACTGATTTCTATCCTCCTTTTCTGGGGAAACCCTTTACGTTTTCAACTTCAATGCCATCCCTCGATCCACAGGCCTTCGCAAAAGACTAGGAAACAGGGGAAGGCCAGGCAATGATGCCATATTTCGACGTATGTACGTCAGGGTCAGTCATACTGCGTCACGTCACGTGTGGTAGGGCCTCTCCCTTCTTCAGTGATGCCCGCAAGCCGACTCGGCACATACCTTCTCGGCATTCTAGCTGTCGCTGATGTATGATGTCTTTCCTCACCTAGGCGCATCTAATTCATCTCTCGGCATTTCCAATGTTTCCTCACCCGTGCACCTATACATGGCACGGTGCACATTATGTAAACATATTCCGATTCCGATCATCTGCCATCTCCCGTCCCCAGTGAACCGTTCCGGCAGCGTGCCAGAGTGCCTGAGTCAGCCGTCGCTGTGGCCAAGTGTGGGGAGAGGGTGGGTATGCATGGTGACAGCAAGAGGGATATATCAACCCTCCAGGGGACATCCGTCAGGGCAGGAACTGGGACAAAGAATGCAGTGTCCGGGATACATCGTAAGTGCCGGGCACCCTCTTTGTGGAATACCCACTGGGATTAATCAAACTGCCTGGCACTTCAACAAATAACCAGGGCACTACCTCACAGTGCTTTGGAAACGACACAATATCCAGGTTACATCACTGACGTGACACGTTGCCGGAAAACCCTGTGTCACACCAGTGACGACTTAGATATGTACATCCCTGACACGGGAGAACGCGCGGCACCTTTCTTCTGCCACCAGCCGGTTTCACGGGACGCAGTCGGCAGCCGGCAAAGTAACCGCCAACCCAGCGGGACGAGCTCCCGTGCGCAGCCCCTCTCCCCCCCCCCCCCACACCACCTCCAGTGAGCCGACGGTCCGGCCTGGGGGCAGTCGTAAAGCTGAGGTGTGGAGCCATCACGGCAGGTCACGGCCTGCAGACTCGGCGGAATTTATTATTGTGTTACATACCGCGGGGCCCGCTGCCAGTCTTGGCGGAGTTTTATGTGACTGTTGGGCATTTGCAGGTGTTTCTGAGAGATACACAGAGCTAATAGCATACGTGCGCGCCTACGCACGAGCTTTGCACACCCACATATGTATAGATGACACGTCAGTTGCATAAAACAAGTGTATGAGATATTCCATGGTGAAATTACTTATCACAAAACATGTCTCCTTGAGACATGAATTTGTATTACGATTTACGCACAAGGGGCTGCTTCATGATTAATGTTACCTTATGTTAACATTATGTTATGACATTATCAGCCTATCAGATTATCAGGTCTCCAATAACATTTGCGTTTTTGATGAGCGCTGATTTAGTTGATGGCAAGATGATACACGGAGGCATGCACTCTCTAGGATCAGCTAATTATCAATCGCAGCTCTTCCTTCGCTGCCCAATTAGCTACGTGCCTGATAATGCAAGCTCCTCCTGGGCACCTCCATAGTTTATAGCATAGCTTCTTGTGTTGGTTTATTGTATCATGCTCCTGAGATATGGGAGGCGTTCATTACAGAACAGCATTGGTTTTAGTGCTCATATATCTTTTTTCATTCCAATAGGGTATTGACATGTGATGTTCTTTAAAGCGGCATTAAATACAATTAATTACAACGAGATGCCATAAATTTCAATTCTACGGCGTAATAAGAGTCAAACAGGTACATTCAGAGATAGCCGTTGCAAGCTTGTTGATTGCCAGGCGGGAAAACACCAAACAATGGGACATTAAGCCTTGCTCCTCACGTAAAACTGTGTGCATGAGCAGCCATGAAAAGCACCTAACCTTGGAAACACTGACCTAATTTTGAATGATTTTATGTAAGTCCAGCTTTGCTGGGGTAGCGACTTATTACAACATTCCATTCCATGATAAAAAAACAAGTCCGAATTTCACATTCAAAAAGCAAAAAGCTAATATTCAAAATGTGTGTTGTGGCATGCAGGCGAACGTACTACCTTGGTCATTGATCCTCAGCATGCTATTTTCATAGTGCACAAACACGCTTATCACGAAGCGGAGCCCCAGTACAGGTATATTGAACTTACAGACGTAGTCTGGTGTGCCGAGCATCTCCCTGATCTCTTGACCGGCCGATATGACCCGGGATATCTCCAGGTCACACAGCTTGATGTCGCAGTCGGGAAACGCTCCCGTCATCACCAGGTTCTGAGGCTGAAAAACAAAACATATCGATGATACATCAATATTTACAGCATGCCTAAAAATGAAGGGACCGTTCTTCGCTAAGTGTGGGATGTAAATTAAAGGCATGTTGAAATCGCATAGAATGCTTTCTTAAAGCCACCGAACAGCAGAGAGCTGGACTGATTGATCTTTTGAATTGATAACAGCCATTTGTGCAGAGCTGGATTGACTGGGTCATTTGTATTTATGTGAAAGAGACGTGCAAAGGGAGACGAAACATTAAAATAGCTGTAAGCTGGGACATGCGCTTACAATACCACAACGTGTCTGAGGCACGATATGATAGTTTATCGGCTCCAATTTCAACTCGATCGGTTTTATTTTATCGTTACGGGATGCCATATAGAAGGTCGGACAGTCTATGTGAACATTCATTCACACGTTATCTGTCTCACCTAACGACAGCAACGGCTCCGTTCACTGCTGCAGTTGATGTCACGAGTTGTAATGACATCTGACGTAACAATGTTTACGGCAACAGCTTTTATACAACTGTACCGCCGGACCGGCTTACCGCGCAGAGGCCAGGACACGCGGCTGCATGCAGATGGGCATCTTACACCACCCTCGGCGCCGTTATCAGATGTCCGATGCTCCGATAACCCAATTCCATTCTGGGGATCGGCCTCCGCCAGCCAGCCCGCATCTGATCTCCGGCTAATGCGCCATTTCGATTATGTTTGCCCGTCTCTACGGTAAAGCTCCGATTTCCATATTCCCTCGAGCCTGAATCCGGATTTATTTTCGCCATTACGTGGGATGTGGGTGTTAACAACTCAGCGATATGGCTCGTAAACGCCGGCGATGGCACGTGGGAGGCTGGTATTTACGGCTTCGCCCAGCCGTCGGTCGTACCCGGATGGCCGCTATGGGTGCCGTACTGACGAGTCATGGGTGCCGTACTGGTGGGTCATGGGTGCCGTACTGACGGGTCACGGACTGAGGCTATGGGTGCCGAACTGGTGGCCATGGGTGCAAGGACAATACCATTGTTATTTAAAATAACATCTAATGGTTCACATTCAACGCATGCAATCAACATGTTATCACAACATCTGTATGTTTCAAGATGATGATTAATTACTTGTCTGATCAAGTTATCCCGACAAGAATTAATCGAAAGGGCGGCGGTGTAACATCTCAGACCTTGGTCGTGCCGCCCGCTAACGACAGAGGCCTCTCCGAATTCCGTTGTCCCTCTGCCTGTTCTTGTGTTTCCACGGCTTATGGTCTCGCAAGGCTTATCAGGACGGCAACTATGAACCATAATACTGCCGAAATAAACTAAAGAGTGTCTGTGGCTGTCCTTTCGGTCCGTCCTTGCGCCCCGTGACATCACACTCTGTCCCAATGACGTCACTGGCCCGGTAATTGCCGGCGCCGTCTCGTTAGCGCGCCGGCCGTCACTGATGGCTGTTAGCGCGGACCCACCGTGGCGACCGCCGGCGCCGGCCCCTAATGAACGGTGGCGGCGGCTCCCTATCGGCGGAGGCGGCCGGCCGCCCGGCGGGAGGCGCCGTCAGTCGGAAGGCGCCGTCAGTCGGAAGGCGCCGTCAGTCGGGCATGGAGGCGGGAAGGCCGTCATTCGACCTGTCCCTACTGCGGTAGGCACCATCAGTCGGGCAGTGAGGCGAGAGGGCCGACACTCGTTAGTCGGGCCTGTCCCTATTGCGGGTAGTGGAGTGGAGAGGACGGCCAGGAGGCGGCGGTTGCTGATTTAGCTCATATGTAGACTGTCAGATGGGCAGTGAAAACTTATCTCCTCGGTCTGCAATATTCACCAGTAAAACGCCTTTTGGGCGACCAACGGAGCGAGCGAGAGGATGGGCCTTGCACGTGCGAAATTGCGAGGGGGTACCTCCAACTAACTTGTGCACTGCACCCTACTAACCGGTCTTTAGCGATGTGCCAAATTTCAGCGCAATCGGCCTAGCCGTTCTCGAGATCTGGAAGCGGCACACTGCACGTGCGCACGTGCAAGCGGGGTCCAAACTGACTTTTGCACGGCACCCTACTAACTGGTCCCCAACCGTGTACCAAATTTGAGCGCAATCGGCCCAGCCGTTCTCGAGATCTGGGAGCGCCCCCTGCACGTGCGCACGTGCTGTAGCACCCCAACCTTAACACATGCAGATGAATTATCTGATGGAGACCTAACTGTGTACCGAGTTTCAATTCAATCGGCCCAACCATTGTGCCGTTATTGAGGTTGCAATTTTGGGGTTCTTAAAAAATGTCCAACTTTACCACGCGCCACGTGCAGTGGTTGGCAAGAATGCATGGTGTCCATCACACCACAGAACTTTTACGTCCAAGTGACATTCAGTAAAGAAGACCGCTTGTCAATCGGATGTCCCGTTCCTAAGATATTAGCTTTTGAAGAGCGTCCCGGCCGGCCGGCCGGCCGGCCGCTCATACTCAGGATTTTCCCTTAATTCAGTATGAGACTCCGCTCGCTTCGCTCGCTCCGTAATTATCCAGCGGGACCTGTTCAAAGCTGTTTTTTGTGAGCAAAAATAGCAATGCATCATGAAAATTAATTTGTTGCGACAATTTCGAAAAGCTAGCTTTTAATAACCGATATTTAGCTGTAGTTGCTGATGAAAAATAGGGGAGCATAATATTAAACTTTTCCTTTTTAATTCGAGTACCTAAGCAGAAGACAAGCCAAAGCAGGTCTCATCTACTCGTATGTAGCTCTTGCACTGAAGAGAGAATTGAAAATAGCTAGGTTCTCTAAAATGTGCTGGGCTGAAATCAAGACGAAAACAAAGGCATCTGAGACATGTATGGGGAAAACGAAAGTAATCGTTTCGGAATCAACTGCTCTATGTTAGCTTGGTACCTAGCTGTCAGCTTAAAATGTAAATCCTGCTTTAAGGTAAGATAAATGCATGCAGCTTTGTATTCAACAGGCACAGACCAGAAATGGTTCATCCCACGTTCCATTCAAGGAATCAGTGCGCTCATTGAATGTCGAGTACGCATTTCGGCGCGCACGACAGCCGATGGGCGGGGCGCGCCGACTGCTCATACGGAGGTTCGGGTGGTAATGGCCCGCACGCGTCCGCGGGAGACGCTCCATTATTCATGGGCTCGGGGCGGGCTGCCGGCGGCCCACCCGGTCACAAGGCCGACGGTCTGTCCGACAGAGCCGCTGGCCACAATGGGGGCACGCGTGAGGGTGATATGCCCAGGGAGGGACGGCCCGGGACGGCATCAGAGTCTGCTGTCCGGCAGGGGAAACGGTCCGATCACCCCACTGTGGTGTCTCAAAAATGGTGGTCGATATACAATTTTTTATCATTTAAGTCTTTTTTCGGATTTTTATGCAGTCAAAAGACTATAAAGGTAAAAGTCATAGACAAATAGGCAATCAAGGATTGGTCTGACCCATCAAAGGACCAAACTAAATATTTTGAAAAAAATGTGTACTTTAAATAGTTAATCCAAGCACAACTCGGAAAATCGTCTATGACACCTAACTGCCAGGGTTCGTGCCTATTGCTTTTTCCCGCAAGAAGCACAAACAAATATGCTCAGCTGTGGGAGCAAGTGCACTACATGCCCTAAATTGCGCAGTGCGCACCTTTCTAGAAAAAAACGACCGGAGCGACACCAAAAGATGCCGTAAGAACAGTTATTAGCAACCGTTCCCTGCTATTTGGGCGGCCAAGTCAGGCACTTCATCCCCGCACCTCATGTAATCTATGATCACATCTCTGCCGGGGTGCTCCCCGTCCCCAGCCAGTGCTATAGATCACTGCGCTACATGCCATCATTTCCCCATCACCCACCCTAGCTGCACGTTCTCGCTGTCGGGCGGCGCGCCAAATGAGGCGTCTCGCAGCTGCCCTCTGGCCGGCTGAAGGATACGCCCATTTCGGGACCGCGCCTGGCCACTGGCCGCGCTCCAGTTCCCCACCTTGATGTCGAGGTGAGCGATGTTTCTGTCGTGGAGGAAGGCCAGGCCCTCCAGCAGGTTGGAGATGAAGCGCACCACGTCCGGCTCGTAGGGCACCTGGTCGTTGTCCAGCACTCCCTGCAGGTCGCCGCCGCCGCCTCTGCATGGGGAAGAGGCAGGGTCAGCATAGTGTGATATTATCCAGCTTGAAATACAGTCATTTGGTCAGACCTATCTATTTGGGTGTGAAAATAACCGTTCAAGAGCCTCCGCGAAGAAGATGAAGCATAAGCAGCTGTTTGCAGACAGCATAAATTCCTCCCACAGTCAGAGCCCGTATGGTACGACTCACAGTTCCATGACGAGGATGAACTGGTGCGGCGTCTCGAAGACCTGGTGCAGCCGCACCACGCGGCCACAGCCGCGCGCCTGGTACATGGCGGCCACCTCGTGCAGGATCTCGCGCCGCGAGTCGACGCCCAGTCGCGTCTTGCTGCAGAACTTGGCGGCGAAATGGTGGCCCGAGCTGAGCTCCAGACACTTGTACACGCTGGCCCACTGGCCGCTGCCGAGGAACACAAGACACAGAGGCGGTTACAAATGATACCGATCAATGTTGATGGAAGGCTAGACTGTATCATCTAGTTATAAGGATAAAGTGTAAAAGGGATTTACAAATTTTCCAGCTATTCCAACTGCGGTACATACAGTAGTCCATCCTCGCTCTCGGCACAGTAGTATATTCTTCCTGCGATACAGTGGTCCATGAAGTGGTTTACCCTGTCCACGGTAAAGTGGTTCATGCAGTGTTCTGCCCTCTGCACGATACAGTGGCCCATGCAGTGGTCTATCACCGTGGGCGCCGTCCGCTCATCAGCAGATGCCCGGCCCGATTGGCACGTGAGCGGCGCACAGAGAGCCTGCTCAGCGGCCGGCGAAGGACGAGACCGCATTACGCCGGGCCATGGGTCGCTGCCGGCCGACATAACAACCCACTCGGGCTACCAGTACCTCCCGGCGCCGGCCAGTACCGCCGCCAAACCGCGCCCCCCAGCCGGTATCGGGAACAGCGCCGCGGTGATTTGTGCTCCCTGCTTCCGCCTGATAATTGCCAGCGCGGTAACTGATAAGTTACTTGTGGATTCATGCCTGGTCACTGGTCAGTACGCATGTCAGTGATGAACGGCCGGTTTTCGCGGTAGCCTTCGATACTGTAACCACTATGGCGTTTAGAGGTCAGATTAAACAAAGGCCACTGTTCCAGATTCCTCTCGTTCGGCATGGACGGGCCAAACCAGGGTATATTGTGCGCTAAACATTCCTCGTATTGTGTGGTCAAAGTGATGAATCTGTTACACAACCTACACATTTTCTCGGGACAGCAGGTAGATAGGTCTATCTAACTTGCTTTGTCTTGTCGACTGACTAAGATGCTGAGAATAGGTAATTAGACAGAAGGTAGCTTATAATTAACAAGGCATCAGTATGGCCGTATGAAGACAACGCCAAAAAACCATTCTTTCATGAAGTACATATGATTAAGTACAAGCTGGCGTAAACACCCATAATTATCTACTGACGGATGTGGAAGCAACTATACCTAATCAGCTTGACTTTGAAAGGGTTATCTGTATTGCCATTTATGCAAAATACTTACAAACAAAACTCAAAAAGCTCAATTTCATAGTGTGCCACTGAACTCATGACGTTGCTCGGTGCTGTCACTATCTAAACGTTTTCAAAGTCGTCTTTCTCACGGCACTGTCGTGCGTTGGCGGCTCGTGCTCTCGGCTAACAAAGCGCGGCCGTAGACCTCTGAGGCGAATGTGGGCGGCCTAGGATGGAGAGTCGATTGGGTTCCGCCCTAATACTACTGCAGAGAACACCGCCCTGCTAGTGAGCGACGTGGGCCCGGTACCGTGGCAGCAGGGCGGGAAAACAGTTTGAGATCAATCAAAGACGCTAATGTTCAAGAGCAAGGAGTGGGAATAGCGGGACATGAAAATAAAACTTGTGAGAACCAGGCTACATATAGGTACGCAAGGATAAATTGATCCCTGATTACCATGGGAGTGGATTTTATGTGGTGACTTAACACTGACCATAAATATTCCTCCTGCCTTTTCTGGCGCTAATAACTGTTGGCAAACGACGAGCGGCACCATCAACGCCTCGGCCAATATTAGCATATCTCGTGGGTAACGGCACATTCTTCATTGCGCACCAGGAAACACGGCAGAACAGACAACTCGGACGAGTAAGTAGTACGTTATCATATGAACGTTGTAGACAGCTTGATATATTTCAAAAGAACATATTGGTCAGAAGTCGATAGTATTTTATGCATTGCAGATAGTGAAGCAAACGTTAGTCTATTTGCAATAAACTGGCGCAAGCCATTTGACAGGACATTATCTATATTATAGATAATATAGCCCTTTAGAGCATTCAGAATGGAACAATGACTCGGCCGTCTGTCGCCGAGCTATTGAGCGCAGCTCATTGACACAGTGTGTGCAAACAATAGGCCATGAACGGCGCGGGGTGCCGATCATTTAGCCTGTCAGCGGGGACCGGCCGTTCTACCTGGAAACAAATGGACACTGTGCGGGCCAGAAAACTAGCTCCGTATCGCTGTGTCAGGCCAGGGTCGCGCCGGCCAGCCCTGCAGTGCCACTCACTGTCGCCCCGTGCCTATTCAACACAGGCCAGGAAGGCTGCTCAGGCGCCGGCCCGGGCGTGGTGGGCGGCGGCAGCGACGGACCCGATGACAATGAGGCCAGACAGCTCTTTCGCGAGCGGCGCCAGTCGGGCGTCGAAACGTGACAGGAGCGGACCGGGCGGCGCGGCGGCGCGGCTGTCATGTCGACCGACCGTGGGTGGACGGTGCGGCTCGGCGCTTTTAGGCTCGACGGCGCATAGAGCCAGCTCTGAGCTGCTCTGACGAGCTGGATCTGTCCTCCGACACATGTATGGCGCCGCCGGTCACACGAAACACGCCACTATCACAAAGACCTGCCCTATCACCGGGGACATCGCCGCTGAACAGCAGCTTAATGGCGAGTAAATGACAAGTCGCCGGTAATTCGGCCGCTAAGCCAGTTACAGCCGGAGGTTAAAGTGCCGGCTGAGAGCCGACTGCCGCTCGGATTGGTGTAAGCTCTGGCGCCGCCGTCGGTGCGGGTCCCATAGAGCCGTGTGATCTTACTGACGCAGCTCCCGGTTAGGGAAGGCGGAGACGAGGGAGCTGTCCCCAGTCAGGGACCAGCGCCAAAGCCGCGCGAGGTCAGGGACGCCGCTTCCGTGGGACAGTGCCGCTGCCAGGAACAGGAACTCTCGCTAGTTATAAACGCTGACAAAGCTGACCGAACCGACCCGAATGGCCCAGCTGAAAGAAATGACACACAAAGATAAGGAATACCCTACCAAACTGGATGATGTAAAATCTTGGGCAGTTGCATCCGTGTCAGAATGTGTCAAGGAAGGCACTGAGCCTATTAGCTGGGTGAGATAAAACAAGTATCAATTAATGGACACAGGCCAGTTCCTATGGTGAGCGTTTCGTATTAGCTGGCTCAGAAGTATGCGGCTGATTTGTCCGTTATCTCCGTATTGGGTAAGTGCAACTGTCACTCTACTGACAGGTAGGATGGTCGTCTCTCTAGTGCCTTGGACGACTGTCTCTCTGATAAGCACTGCCGTCTTTTCTGTAAAAACGTGCCCTTCTTGAGGTGCATACAACCATTTTTTTCGTACTGGCATGGACATGACCGTTTTTCTTGTGGCGGGTACGTGAGGGCCTCCTCAACGACAGCCTAATTACAGCCGTCTCATTTATAGGCGAGTGCCACTGTCTCCTCACCCCTGGCGATTTCGACCGTCTCTCCCTCAGAAGGCGCGACCGTCTCTCCTTGAAACGTACGACCGTCTCTCCGGTGCAGTGCCCGGCCGTCCCCACTCATTTCTATCTTCCGCTCGGCTCCGTCCAGCCGTCCCTGTAGGTGGGCCCGTCTGTTCCAACGGCGCCGCCCTGCGTGGGAGACTCGGCCAAAGGCGTGCAGGCGTGCAAACGTGAGCTCGCCTCGCCGCCCCTAATTATGACGTCATCTGAGTCGGCCTCCCCGACCGTTCGTGCAGGCGGGAGACCCACTGGATGACCGGCATTCACGCACAGGTGAAAGGAATCGCGCCAGAACGGAGCGCCAAGTGGGGAGAGGTTGTATCGGATGGCAAAAAAATTCAGGCCAAGAGTTTGCTTTTGTTCTAAGGTTGCGCAATTTACATACAGTATTTTACATGTATGTATATACAGTACCTACATACTGAGTTAGGAATCGCGACGCATCAAATTCCCAATTAGCCCATCAATAACCCTTTCACGAGGTAGCATTATTCGAAAGGTGTAGGAGCCACCAACAAACAACTACTAAAATTTCTCAGGCACAGGTCCCAAGAGTATAGAACGGATCAAATTGGTGCCCAATCTTTCGTCGTTAAAGTGCTTACATTTATAACTATCATTTAAAAGCAAGAACGGCGAATCTTTGAGTTAAAGAAATTGCTGCATTTTCACGTCGTTTATTGTTACAAAGTTTCCTTCTGCAATTGTAAGATGGGGTGCACGTCAGAATAGCTAGTGACATTTGAGCTAGTGACTTTTGAGCTAGTACAAAACACCTAGTACTTCAAAACCGCTAGTGAAAAAGCAGCTAGCGTCAAAATAGCTAGTGAAGCAAAATAGCTAGTGCATAAAAACAGCTAGTGACAAAACAGCTAGCGTCAAAGCAGCTAGTGAAGCAAAAGAGCTAGTGCCTCAAAACAGCATAGTGACGAAAAAGCTATCGCCAAAATTGCTATTTCGTTGGACCTCTGTAATCTGTTTCCTTCCCATTCACTTCGCTTCGAAAATGCAAGATATCTATTACTGTAAATATGTATTTCCCGCGATATGCCATCTCAAACATTCAAAGTAATGTTGAAACCTACTCTCCGAATGAACTCTTGTTTTGCTTATAATAATGCCTTCCCTGTAGCGTCTAAGAAGAGTAACTAATCTGGTATTAATGTCTTGGTATGGAACATCATGGCCACTTTTGAATTTCATAAGATCAAACCTTGCAGATTTTGTTCTTTTTGGATGACGGTGAAAAATCTCATTAATGATAGTTGTGATGAGTCAAACATGCTTTGAATTCCCCGGTGCCACGCTTCTAATTTGTTGTTTGTCCAAGGGATCCCGTCATCTATCCTTCTAACATTCCAAATAATTGTGTCATTTGTCAAACAACGCAACGGTGCTCTTCTGTTCCTCCTACCGGTTGGGACTCGTCGTCGGGAAAGAATCTAAGGACTCATCGGGAAAGAATCTATAATAGCTGCTCGTACTTAGTACAAATCCGCTACTTTGCTTCATTAGTTATTTCGACGCTAGCGATTTTGTCACTTATAGCTATAATGAACCACTAGCTATTTTGCTCTACTAGCTATATTGACGCTAGCTGTTTTGTCACTAGCTGATTTGATGCACTAGCTATTTTGCATTACTAGCTTTTTTGGCGCTAGCTGTTTTGTTACTAGCTGTTTTGAAGCACTAGCTCTTTTGTACTAGCTCAAAAGTCACTAGCTCAATAGTCACTAGCTGTTTTGACGTGGACCCGTAAGATGGCAGGTACCTTTGATGCGTAATAATTATTCATGACTGAATCACTTCATTCGGCCTTGCCTTATTTTTGGCTATCATTACAATTACGACGTGTTCCATTGCAGGTTAGTTGATTGGAATTCGGAAGTGCCGGCTACACTATTCCGATTTAATATCTATGGGGTCCTGCCTGAAGAACCATTTCAGTCCTTAATTTCACCTTTAGCTTTGTCGTACATGAACATCGAGACGAGAGCAAAATAAAATCTAGATACCGACATAAATCATGAATGTGTATTCGAGCGGCCCGTTGAAAAATAAGACCGATAACCGGACACAAAATCATGTACGCAAAGCGATAAAACGAAATTCGGAAAACACAACCAAGCTACATAAAATTGAGGGTAAACGATTTGTGATAAGGAGCGTTGAAATGATATTTAATTCTAAAAGATAAAAAGATAAAAAATAAATAAATGATAACAATAACACGTCAAATGTATATTTAAACACACAAAGCTTTCGGTATGAAAATACCTTGATCACTGTGTTAACAGAAATGAGGACAGAAATTGTCACCGGCAGCTTGTACCTACAAGCTGTAGTACAAGCTGCCGGTGACAATTTCTGTCCTCATTTCTGTTAACACAGTGATCAAGGTATTTTCATACCGAAAGCTTTGTGTGTTTAAATATACATTTGACGTGTTATTGTTATCATTTATTCTAACTGTCTTGGATATTCTACATAAAAAATAAAAGAAATCATTCCGGCTAGTTCTTATCATTGGATTTCATAGTCGCGCAAATATAGACACACCCTATTCCATGAGTCAGCGGTGGCGTCTATGATGCAGTGTTTGCACTGTTGCGGCTCACTGCTTACACTGACAGAAGTCGATAGCCAATCTTCTGCAAACAGCCGGAGCCCTAGAGGTCCGGTGAATTGCACCGCATTTGTGTGGAAACTCATAGGGCGCCGACGAGTACTGGGTAATAAATTCAGAAGCCTAGGAACAGCTGCTGAATTTTAGAGGAACTACTGAATTCGGAGTGGATTATAAATTACCGATCGTCTGTCTTGAAAGAGACGCTGAATCTTGGGCCAATTATTGCAACTGGGACCGGGCTGTAAATATTGGGAAAAAGCTGCCTTCTGGATGAGCACACTGAGTTTGGTGCCGTGAGCCGTTTGTGACGGACGGTAGTGGAGCAGATAACAGGAGCGGGGCTCGCCGAGGGTCGCAGCTGTCACACTTTGAGCGGAAACGGCCGGTGTATCTGGCGAGTGTCCGCCGAGACCGGAAGGGACTGCGGACAGCTCCGAGAAACGGACGAGCGTCGAGTCCGTGAGTCACTGACTGACAGCCGGACCGTCCGACAGCGGACCGTCAGGCACTGTTTGGGCGGAGGCAGTGACTCGCGGTGACAGTCCGAGGGACCGCCTGAGTCATCGAGTCACCGGCCGGTCACCAGCGCTGACTCAGGCCCGGTACCGCCGGTCCGCCCAGGGAAGACCTATGTCTGCCGCCCACGGAGCCGACAGACTGGCGCCGCTGTAAAAACGGGCCGAGACCGCACCGGACCACAGGGACCCTATCCATTTTTACAACCACCTCTGCGTGTGGTTTGTCAGGGCCCATATCGGTGAGCGTTCGGCATGTCGGCCAACAGCAAAAAGTTGAGACCAGTCGGGTTCATGTGATGATGTAGTGACATTTAGTTGTATTATAGGTCGCAATAAGAATGAGTTATAGCTCGCTATTTAGGTATACCTAAACAGAGCCGGAAAATAAATAAAACATATTTCTTAATTCTTCAAATACATTGCTATTCGGCTTCCTTCAGCTATATGTCGAAGGCTTTTATTCATTCTTATTGCAATCATAACCATAAAAACTTAAGAAGAAGTTTACAACCACCTAAAATGATTATAAACATTACAACTTATGCACCTTTGCCACAGTCTTTTTTTTTGCCACGGGCACACATTTTTTTAACATTCACAAATATCAAATCTGCACTAAAACATCAATACGTTGTAACAGATCATACTGGTTGCTTTTGCCCGATCCCTCAAAATCTTGGTGATAAGTTTAAACAGCCTCAACCAAATTTCTCATTTATTGCGATATTTTGCACTTCCCACAAAGCACAAAATCTAAATTGTTCATTCATATTGCAAGGAAACGGTCGAGACAAATGATAGCTCCAAATTATTAAAATTATTTTCTTTGAGATCGAAACATCAATATGAAGAAAGGTAACAGTACTCGTACAAATAATGTTTACACTTAGAAGAAACAGGCAAATTTAGAGCTACTCGAAATAATAATTGTCCATGGCCTTTTGCGAATTTAAGCACAACACTAATAGCTCAAAATCGCCCTTAGCTTTGACCACTGCTGACTTACGTGCAGATGGGCACGGGGCAGATTTCGTAGTAGAGCTCGATGGGCTCCTGGAAGACGGTGGTGCGGAACTGCTGGTCGGTGAGCGTCATGAAGCCGGCGGGCAGCGGCTGCTGCGGCTGCGGCGACGCGACCACCTCGGTCGGCCTGGTCATGGTGGAGCTGCGCACAGCCGGCTGGACCTCGCACATAGCTACAGCGGACACTGACACAGACAGACAGACAGACGGCGCGGCTCGGCGCTGCTGAGGCTCCAGGCGCCGTCCGAGTCTTCCAGCTAAGGACACTCGGAGTACGCTCTGAGGGGAGAGGGAAGGGCCGGCCCGCGCGCCGTCGCCGCTGTCTGCCGCACGCTACTGAGGTCCCTAGCGGCTCCTCGCGACCGCCACCCTGCAGCGCGCCACCTGCCCGACATCTGGTGGACAACGCAGACACCACACGGCGCACTAACAGGATTAGAGTGACGTCACAGAGCAATCTGCTAAATGATGTTTGAGAATGTAAAGCATGACTGTCGTCAAAAAAAAAGACGCAGTCGTATTTTGTCCCAGTCATTCAAAATAGGGAGGTCACAAGAGTAATGTGATCTTAGATCGCCGATACAGACTGCTGATATAAACATTT
This sequence comes from Amphibalanus amphitrite, assembly GCF_019059575.1. Taxonomy (NCBI): domain Eukaryota; kingdom Metazoa; phylum Arthropoda; class Thecostraca; order Balanomorpha; family Balanidae; genus Amphibalanus; species Amphibalanus amphitrite. Next base: position 63,060 of record NW_024882287.1, on the reverse strand, counting down.
CACAAATTCTATCACTTATTAATCGCTGAGACTTTTGCAGAAATCGTGTGGTTGTTATATCATGCTAGCGAGCAATAACTTAATTATTACTGTGAAGACGTCATCTGGTGATCTAAACTAAGAACTTCATGAGCTTGAATAATTTCTTATTACCTATGTGCAGAAAATATGCATTATAAGAGGGCCACCGCCTTAAAATCTTCTCGAAAACCCTAAGAAGGGCGTTTAACCCGCGACCGCCTGGGGGGTCGGATCCGACCCCCCCTCCGTTTTTCTTGAATTACTCATGAACCGCTTGCGTTATCAAATTGAAACTTGGTATACCTTCTCCCCCATCAATTTGACGTCTCCCGTGCAATTTTTAAGAAAAAAAATTACAATTTTTTTGAGATATATCGATTTTAGTGATGTAACTACATGGCGTTTTCGGTCAAAAAGTGGTAAATGTTTAAAAAATCGCCAAAAATCGAGGTTTTAAGCAAATTGCAAATTAAGGACATGAAAAGACGCAGCTCAACGAGTTCTTAAAAATGGCTGTCTCAGATTTTCCATAAAACGCGTTTTTCACCCCTAAAAGTTCAAAAAACTGTATTTTTTGAAAAACAGCTAATAAAATCCAAAATTTTGAGAATTTCCAAAAAACCGGAATATATGTTATAGAGCTCTATTCGAACATTAGATGTCCCAAATTTCAACTTTCTATCTCGATTTTTGACCCCCAAATTGTAAAAAATAGCTTCAACATGCATAGGGCATGGTGACGTCATAATCATTTTCGCGAATTAGAGTCACTTCTGAACATCGCATGTGAAAACAAATGGCACCATTAGATTTCTGGGACAAAGCTCGTCTAGAAAAATGCATTTTTATGTCAAAAATAAAAAGTTGAAAAATTGACTTTTTTTCTTAGCCCTCGTTTAGTTATGTATGGTATGAACGATTTTTTATGCTTTCAATGCACACTTATCACCAGCACAGTGACTTGGGGTCACATATAACCATTACCATCGGATTTGGCGTGAAAAATAAGCCATAAAACATGTGTCGCACGCCCATGTAGCAGAAAGTGAGAACCGTGACCTTTCGTGACCTGACCTGACCTTGACCCGTACTTAGTATGACCCCTATACGCACATGGTACCTTCACTAGGTCTTTGAGGTCATTTGTGGTGAGTTTCGAGCAGCAGCTATCGATTCTGCTGTCCGTAAGCCTAATCATGCAAAACCCCAGAATTTGACCTTTGACCTGACCTTGACCCGAAAGTTGACCTCAATCTTAAAATCTTAAGAGTGCTTTGGGAAGGTCTCGTAGAGACCTTTCTAACGCCGCCTCGCGGGGCTCGATGCGACCATTGGTTCTCGAGATAACAGGGGGGGGGGGTCGGATCCGATCCCCCCAGGCTGTCGTGGGTACGGAAATAGCCCAGGCGGTGCCGGGTTAATGCACCCCTCTACCATCCACGTCTAGAAAGATGAGCTAAAAATATGCCTCCCATAATAAGAAAAATAATTTGAGACTTAGCAAAGAGAGAATTGCGGACAAGCAAAGCTATATCGGGAATGAATGCTCGTCAAGGAAAAAACTGAACGCATGACAAATGGACTGTCGAAGGCTACCGTTTGCCTTATCACTAACGAGATGACACACATTTTCTTGACATGTGACATTTTTCTGTGTGAAACAATGGTCGGGCCCAGAAATCGTCCTGTGGGTTAATTAATCTGTCCGTCTTCTTAGATGGAAATCCGTCAGACTGATTGCGCTTTGACCCTAACATACGTTGATTCAGAGCGTTTGTCCTTGGTTTTGGCCAACAGGGTACTGTTGGGAAACTGAGAATCCGTCTGATGAGGGCCATGGTCTATTTGTCTCACACGCAAACAGGTGATTACTCAATATTATGTTTGGAGGCACTCGAGAAATTGCTGCGTAATTGGTGCCTATGTATCAAGTTTCGTAAGCCATCGCACCTCTCAGGTGAAGCATGAGGACGTCAGAGTTCACGACACTCTTATAGTTTGTCGATTACCGAACTTATCACCGCAAGTCACATAACAGACCTAGAAAAAGCAACTGCAAATGATGATTTAGTCCCGTGTGACTTCTTCAACTGAATGTTGATGATAAACATCATATCGTATCCATTGCTGGATACTATATATTAACACATGGTTTCCCGTGTGTAAATGGTTTTAACGCACGACGTGGATGGATTGGAGCACGAGTGTGTTAATGCACGAGTGAAACGAGTGCATTAACGCACAAGTGCTCCATTCCATCCACGAGTGCGTTAAAACCATTTATGCACGGGAACCATGTGTTAAACTAATTAATACATGCTTACCTAACGGTGCGAATTTGAATTAAAATTAAACCTAGTTCATGCCACTAAAAAGGGCCCTTTTTGGGAAATCTTGGAATAAAGTCAATGACCCTTCCGAAAAACTTCAGTCGAGAAAGTCATCACTGCACGCGCGTGCACCAATTTAAATTGGTGTACGGCTACCTTCGAATTAACGCACGGTTAATCTCCAGTGAACGCACCGCAAAGTATGTATTAATTGTGCATAATGCACACAGAAATAAAAAACGAGCGCTTTGTGAAAGAAGGCTTAATCATCCGTCTGGAAAGACACAATAAGTGATTTTGCACGAGATTCACTTCGCTTAGATCCCGCTTTTCCCTTGCTTTTTATCTTGGCTTCCTCTTCCCTTGCCTTCTACTTGCTTTCCTATACTCTGTTCCTACCGTTCCTACCAGCCCTTTCCCCGGCTTTTGCACGGCTCTACGGGCTGTTGAAATTCAGGCAACTTCTTCCATATTAATTCGTATATGTTTTCACATATACGAATCACATTTCTTCCATATTGTCATCGATCATCACTTGTTTCGTCATAAGCATAAGAAATCTAAGACTTGAATTGTTATCATAATATTTTGCCTCATATCCCCGAAGTGGTTTCGCAATCAGCACTGTCAGCAGTTTCACGATGCCGGTCAGAAAGCGGTACAAGTATTTCAGCGGGGACCCGTCTCCAATAGTGCGCGACCCACGCGCACCGACAGGCCCTAACGGCCCGAACGACCCTCTGATGGCCACCTCCTACCGAGTGGAGCTCAACACCTGCTACAACACCAACGCAGAGAAAACCTACAAAAACGTCTACACAGAAGACCAGAAAGATCGGGAGCGGAGACAGCTTATGACAAAGTAAGCGTTTCTTTCACAACGATCTGAATGTTAGGTACATCGCCTATGATAGTTAGTTACATTTTAACAGCTTATTTTGATATTGCATGTGTTTGGGAACGGTATAAAGACTTAGATGCAGTTTTGAACATAACTAACCCAATCGCATCTCCAATAACAACACTTAAATGTTAATTTTCGAGCCAGTATACCTACCCCATACACCGTCATTCGTCGATTCTACATATCCATGTAAACACATTGCGCCATAATCAAGTTCAATAATAGGTATCTAGAAAGTCTATAATCAAATAAAGCAATCGAAACTGACTGGCCTCACTCTCGCAACCTGTTTGCAATTGCATCTGAATACCAATAAATATTGTTTATGACAGTCTGACATGCCTACACAGAAAGCCACTATGTTCATGAGCAAAGGTCTCTGACATTGGCCGCGGATGCCGTTCCAGTCTCGAGAGCCTGCAGAGGAACGCGGTGGCGTGCGAGGGAAAACGTTTTCTGCGCGAGCAGATCGGTCACCGGCGGCTGCGGCAGCAGCTGTGTCAGGAGCTGCAGCAGGACGACAGGGCGCTGCTGGAGGTGAGAGACGCTCACACAAGGCGCTCACAGCTCAGACTGCAAACACTCACAAATAGCCCTAAACACCAGTAAACAGGCTCGACGTTTTGTAAGTGAACATTTATGTGTATTATTCAGACGAGCATTTCATATTATTTGTCACAATTTTTTTGCATTGCATAGGATCTTCGACATATAGCTCAATCAGCATATTTCACTGTGCTTTGCTCTTGATCGATGACAGAGTGATGCATGACCATCCTTCTGTCCTACGTTTATGATAAACTTCAGGCACGGAGGATGCATCAAAAGGAGGATCACTTGTTCGTTATGACAAGGTCATCGCATCATCCATACGGAAAGCTATGACTTAGGTACATGCCATTTTTAGGGCCGAATAACGTGCAGCTGGCACAAACTCTAGATCAATGTGTCTTATTTGTCGTTTCTATTGTGCAATCTATTCGGGAAGTCAACGCTGCCTACCAGGTCACTTTCTAGACCCCACTAGCCATGCATGTCACACAAAACTGAGCCAGTCCGCTTGTCATTGGACACAAACATCCACAGCCACGTGCAATAAATTCCCCTGGTCCGGGGAAGCGGGAGCGGACGGGTGCTGTCGTTAGCTGCCGGTAGTGGGCCGTCTCTCCAAGGCAGCGGCCGGCTCCCAGGACCCTTTCTGTCGCCAGCCCCATTAGTTGGCCGTGTTCGCCAGAGAAATATTGACGCGAATCGCTGTCACGTGCTCGTTGTCACGTCCGCTCTCCGGGAAGCGGGCCGGCCTGTCTCTGTTTACGGCTCACTAAGCCATCATCCTGTGGCTGTCGATGACCTTCAGACTGTCTGACGGTCGACGGGACCGGGCGCCGACGGGGGACGCCCGTACCTACCGGGCCCGACCGACCCCGGTCGCTCGCTGCACTTAGGGACACAACTCCCGGTCCTCAACTGCCACTAACTCAGCTACACGGTTCTGTATGCAATCTGTGTGTTTGTGCGTGAGTTGTCGATCCCCGCGATTGTCTGTGTGTTTGTCAGGTGCGCCAGGCACGGATGGCCGAGCTGGTGATCGCGGAACGAAAACAGGCCGACGCAGAGCTGGCGCAGAGAGGCCTGGCCATCTACGAACAGAGGATATAAGCCGAGAACCAGTCAAGGAACGCAAATAATGGATGTAAATGAATGCGAGCACATGAGTGCTTTCGAATCAAGTTTGTCACTATTATACCTATCAGAGTTATATGCAAAGTTATTATTACCAAAAGTAATTCTGGCCTTTGACAGCCACACTTTAGATCTCGGATACCTGCACAAGGGCAAAAATAAATCAATTTGCCCGGAAAAGTCAAAGTTAATTCTAGTCTCATATTCTATATGTGATTTTTTTTTTCAAATTTCGAACCAAAGTTCCGATTTCAGCTTATTTTACCCCGTCGTGTGGCCCAGTCTCCGGTTTCGCAACAGTTCGTGACGTAGCATGCCTGATGGGTAAGACACTAATGGATTAAAAATTAATTGCTTTCCATAAAAACACAATGATAATCCACACACGTATATTTATATCAAGGATACGCAGGATGAATGGATGAATGCTTACTTCACATTACAAGTGCTCCTCCGATGATCAATTCATGACATGTTGCCGTAAATCGCATCCAGCATTACATATAACCACTCAGCAGTCAGCAGCCCATGCTTGTCTGCTGGATGGCTGCCTTCACTTACACCACAGGGCATTCCGAAGGTAAGAGAATCGACATTAAGTACAACAGGTGTTTTGGATGATAGGAAACGGGTAGACAGAATATCTGAACATGACATCGGATACGGTGGAAATGTATTGCATCATCAGTTCTCGCGGATACTCTCGTAAACAATCCAAACGGTTACACGTTGGTCCGGCGAACCCTCCATTTGCGACATCTGCATAGACACCGGTACAATAGAGATATAATAATAGCGACTCCCTTGTCGGCGCGCACAGGCATACGTCCAGAGCCCCCGACGCCGAGCAGGCCACCACCATATTCTTACAGATACCAGACCACGCCGAATAGTCTCAGTTCGCTCCAACTGTAAGCAACGTGACGACATAATGGCTTTGTAACATCTAAACTATGTTGACGGCTGCTCTGTGTAGTGGCCAACTGATAAATATGTACAACTTTAAGTAACAAGATATGTTTATTTTTGACTTCGTACAATACACTTGTAAAAGTGATACTATTATAAATAACAATAACCCGACAATATTTTCTCAATCTGTATTATTTCTGTTCTTATCTGCATTCTTAAGAGCTTTGAGCCTGAATCCTGATATACCCTGACCTATTTTTCTGTTTATCCTCATTTACATATTCTCGTCCCGACATCCTGACTTTGGACCGCTCCTCTCCTGTCCTGAAGGACCTCAAATGTCGGAAAGAGCCCTTCTACAGCTCTATCCTATGCTTCAACTCGCGAGCACGGTCTATGTTTGAATACACGATCATAAAAATACAAATATCAGGGTTGAGACTAGTGTAACCTTTGGTGCGCAAGCTGCACAGCCACACATACAGGGCCGTGGCAGCTCCTCATCTCACGACTAACTACCTACCACAGAACATGAAAGCGCCAGCCTCAGCCACACAGACCCAGTATCTCAGCTTTTGTTGTCCTCATTCAGACACCACCAGCAGTTTTTGGTTCACCCACCAGCAGTGGCTTCTCGTCTCCCCAGAGAACATGCGACCAGTCCTCTCAAGCACCGCTTGCCGGGACAGAAAACCTACCGACCGGGGCAGGCAGATAGCTCGGTCCAGGGGCGTGCATGGTCGTCTACCAGGTCTTGTCGGAGAGTTGATTTCCGCTGAGATAACAATCTGGACGTCTCCCTGCTCAGATGAACTCCGCTTGGACAGGGCGTACCAAGGAATTCTCCCTGCTTTCACTGTGGGGCTGGGACCAGGCGAGCTGAGGGCCGTCACCTGACGCGAAGACTAGAAAGCTCCAGTTGACTGCAGCTCGGGCAGATGTCGCTGCGGCGCCCCTCACGTCCTGCGGCTCTCCAGTTTCTGGCTGAGTGCGTTGATGATCTTTTGATTGTCGATCACGTGCAGTGCGCGCAGCTGACGGCGTATTTCTGACTCGATGCGGGAGAGCTGATCAGAGTCGGTCGACGCTGCAACACGCGCAGTTTAGAGGTCAGCCGTGAGGTCATGTCAGGTCAGCGAGGTGAGGTCGCACGTTAGCACTTAGTTACCGACTGTCAGTTCTCACTATTAATTACTTGTTAGTTTTCACGACACTTTGGGAAACAGCTTCAATCGATCATCGGACAGCAAAAAAAGCGTCGCATGTCGGTCTGACGAACTTTCCAAACTTTCCAGCGTTAATCATCTCGGAAGTTTACGGGAGTAAATAAAAGATTCTCTCAATAAAACATCAAGTTTGTGAGAAAAATAACTGCGGTTTTACTAAAGCGAGATTTCGTCAGCAAAATGATGAAAGCCACAGACAAGAAAGCTAAAGAAACAACGCAATACAAGCCAGTGGTGAATTGAAGCACGGATAAATGGATATTTCACTTTTATGGACAAATTATGAACGTTATTTCTATATCTTTTACTAAAGATGGCTAATGCATCAAATCGAAAGTCATAGCAAATCGTATTCAAACGGCAGTGCTATTGCTTCCGTAGCTCAGTAAAGCGTAACGTCTTCCTTCCCAAATAGCTGCCAGTCACAAATACATGTTCGAGAGCGGTTAGCGAATAGTGGCGCTGCTGAAGTCCCCATTCAATATTGATTTTAGCTGTCGGGGAGGCGCGGTGTGTTTCAGCGTTCCGTGCATTATTGAGTATCGGCCAGGGCAGCGAGCCTGCCTCCCGTGCGGCGAAGGCGCAGGTGCTATCCTCACCCAAAGGACGACTCCGGCAGTAACGCAGGGTGCGCATCGTCTGCGCGAGCATGTGCATCTTCTCAAAGTTGACGAGCCCATTGATCCGTGTGGGATTGCCGTCGTGTGTGAAGGTCATGTCTGGAAACAGAGTCCGGTTACCGTTATCAGAAACGATGTACTCAGATAATGAGTATCGAACAGAAGCGTGGCTATCCTTTCATCGTTGAGCGTTTCTCCAGAAATCTAGCTCATGTTTTGGTCAGAGTAAGCCGTTAATGCACGGTGTACCAGCAGTCTGCATCAAGAAAACATAAATGTAATGCCCCGTGAAAACATTAACAATTGCAAGTCGCAATTACCCTGATAACAGTATCTAGAGTTAGACCAAAACCAATCAACAAAATCGATGGTTTCAACCGTTACATTCATTCAATCTTTTACACGCAGTGGACGCACAAGTAACTCTACTATAACCAAGATACCACTGCGGTAGGTAGCCATTAATAATACCCCAGCCCGTAAAATACCGCGGCTGGAAGCGCACCTTTGATGAGTAGCGGCATCAGCGGTATAATGGGCGGCAGCAGGTCGGCCATGTAGACCCGGTAGGCGCGATGGTTGCGTGTGGGGTCGATCAGCAGCTCAAACGCAGAGTACATCTTGCGCAGCTTGGAGGGCAGCTTCTCCCAGGTGAGCGTCAGCCGCGACACTGCCGAGTTGCTCAGGCCCATCACGATGGCGAAGAACGCGTTCAGGTTCTTCAGCTCTCGGCAGCTGGCGGCGGCACGTCGGGGAGAGGTTATAAACGGAGTGCACTCACAAAACAACACTCAACAGGATGCTGGTGCTTCATTGGTCTTGTGAAATATAATGAAAATTAACGAAGCTGCGATGTTCAATGTATGAGCATAGGCGTAAACCATGCTAATTAATCTGAAATGCAGCGAAATGAGGGATTTATTTGCAAATATGACGGTAGGTCTAGGGACAGTTTTCTCATGCTGTCTCAGTCTCGTTCATCCCACTTACGCCGTGGCCAGTTTGATAAACTTTTTGAGCAGGGCGACGCGCCGGTTCAGGTTGGAGCACAGGCAGATCTCGGTGATGACCCAGTGCTGGTACTCGGTGAACCGACACAGGAATACGTCCAGGTTGGCCGTGGTGCGACCCGGCTGCTCGCGGCCCGTCACGTGGTACAGGATCTCGTACTGCCGGCACATACAGAGATGGTAACGTGATGCAAACTCTAGGTCACATTGTCATGTATTTTACGTAGGTATGTTTGCCTGATAGGTACATACAGGATCTCGTATCATCGGCATACCTTCAAAGAGGCCGTCACGCGATATTCATGAAAACGACCTACTGACAGGAAACGTGTGACAAATTGAGTGCACCGCACATCTGTTGTCGTTCATGTTCTCGGTCATAGATGGCGCTGGTTGTCAGTGCCTGAAGCTAGACTGTCCCGCACATCTTGTGTTGTTCATGTTCTCGGTCATAGATGGCGCTAGTTGTCGGTGCCTGAAGGTAGACTGTGCGGCACGGCACACATATCGTGTTGTTCATATCCTCGCTCATAGATGGCGCTAGCTGTCAGCGCCTGAAGCTAGGCTGTGCCGCATGGCCCGGTTCCACGCGACTGGGAGTTCAAGTCTCCGGTGAGCTGTTACCGATCGGGGTAATGCCATGCATAATCGGGTATTCAGCTGTTTTAATTATGTCACAGCCGGATGAGCTCAGTTTGATAATGTTAGTCTGTGTCCTCCCAGCCAAGTGACCTTTGGCTAATCTGTTAAATTAATAGCATTGCTTCATGTTGCATGCCGCAAACCGATTCGCTGTCATTGCCAGCTCGCAGAATGTCACCTCCACTGTGCCATTGGCGACTTATGCAGAACATTTCTTACTAATTATGTAATTGATCATTAGATGATTATCTACTATTCCGTCACATACGAAGTTAACTGTCACCCTCGCCATTGTTCGGTTATTCTCTGTCTAAAGGGAGAGCAGCGAATAATTAGTGACGATATTGGCCATGTGTAACGATTTTAATATTGCTTGGTCAACCCGAGCATACCAATTCCGAAATTCTTTGTGATTGCCCGTGCCACCCAACAGAAGGCATGTGGCTGTTCAACAAAGATCCATAATCTACCTAATACTTATCTGTAAAAAGGCCGACAAGTATCCCACGCCAACAATTATTGACATTGATGTGAGCCCTGGACCACCCACGGCACCCGGTGGCCTTCTTAGGCAGTGATCCTCCTCGCCTCACTCACACCGATATTGATATTCCCACCCCACCACATTGTGTCCGTAGGTACTTATATTGATGCTCTAAATAGGGAGTATATTGCCTCGTGACCGGGCTCTGTCCCATTGTGCGAGCCGCTTCTCGTAATATCGTATTAACCCCACCACCGCTCTGGAGCAGGAGTTCGAAGAAAGCTATAGGCTAGGAGGGAAGCATTCCTATTATTATTTGTGATCTCGACAATATATGAACGTGGCTGTAGGATCGGCCGTCGTAGTATTGTCCTATCGGATTTCGGATGCGGACCCAAAGCTCGATCATGGGTCCGGGGACCGGGAACCCACCTCGTGGATCTTGTTGAAGGCCTCCCAGTCCAGCTGCGTCATGACGATGGCCAGGTCGCGCGTGTTGTACGCCTCGACGTCGAAGCTGCTGTTCTCGCCGGGCCCCTCCTGCTCGGGAAGTGGCGTCTGCCGGCGGCGCGGGCCGGGCTCAGGTCAGAGGTCACAGACTCCGTCTGCAGTCGGTGCCCTCCCCTCCCCTCCCCTCCCCTCTCTCCCAATTCCACTCCCCCGGGAGGCGGCCGCTACGGAAGCGGCTGGCGAGGAGCCGGGCTATTCTCGAGCCATTCAGCCCGGCAACGGCCGGCTTTGAGTACGTTTCAGAGTTACGCAGAGCCAGAATCAATAGTCTGCCGCGCTACCGAATAGACAGCGGTTAATAAAATGGAGAACAATTGGATTAGGCATCAAAGATAGCTAGTCAATTGACGGAGGTCTTGGGAACAGTGTTCTTAAATGCTGCGATACCGACATTGTGTGATTAGGATGCAGCTAAAGCGATTCAACATCCAACAGTCTTCCGAAACATCCTATTGATACCGATAGGCGATATAGATAGTAGTATAATGTAACTGAAATGTCGTTAATATCTTATGTCAATCAAAAACTCTCATCCGTCCAGTGACAAATGTTAATCGAAGAAGGACACATACGCCTTCCGTCTGTGATCGGTATTGAGACAGACAATTCTTCAGAGCATGATAGTTTGAAGACTGAGGTGTTAGACTGAAGTTAAATTCACTCTTTCTTATTTCGCCACACAGCCTAGCCTGGTACGATCAAATCTAACTCAATGGCACCAGCAAATTTAGGGAGGACTCAAATACAGCACGTGACGCGTGACTGAACTGGTTTAATCGATTCCTGGACCTAATTTTACTGATGGAATGAATGAAACTCATCAGCGCATTTGATAGCATTGCTATATGGATCAGATTTCTCACTTAACGTTTTGGAACATTGCTAATTAATCGGATACGAACATGCAATCGGACCGATTTTGTAGGGCCAGCACACACCAGCTTGAGCCTCAAACCAAAACCCTTTAAAGCACTGTTGATCATTCGCTGAGACGTCTTGAAAATGACAACACCTACCTCTTGCCTCCAAATGGGTAAAAGCTATCCTCTCTCTCCCATCCTCGTTCTCGATAACGAAGTAAGTGGCACGTAAACTAGGTCTATCACGGTATTCGTCACTCACCAGCGCATCCAGGTGATCCTTTGGCGAGACAAACAGTCGTCCATTGAGACTGAGACCGGTGGTGACGCTGGTCTCAGTGTCTTTCAGGGTGAGACGCTCACCTGCCGGGGACAGGAGAGTACGTCAGCTGGTGAGACATCAAACAAGGACCGTCCACCACAGAAGAACGGCCAGCAGTCAGCAGAGACACTAGACAGGTCAGCACTCAGCGCAGACAGCACGGTCAGCAAGAAACACAGTTAGAGGTCAGCATGGTCAAAGTCAGCTTGGTCACCTGCGTCAGCACGGTAGGTTACATCAGCAGTTAGCTCGGAGTCAGCCGCGTTAACCAAAGCGGGGTCAGTCGGATCGTGTAGGCCGGGATGGGGCCATCGATTTGATAATGAAGAAAGCCCGGCGGTACTTAAGTGGGAGATTTTCGCGTGCCTGTGGCGCTAACGGCTCCGGGCCCCACGGGACTCCCTCGTTGGGGCCTGGGTTAATAGTGTCGGCACTGGCCAGGGTGGCGGAACGGACACCTAGTTTCACCGAAGTTTCACCGAAAGGAGGGAGGCGGAGACATGAAACGACCCGAAAAGATACAGAGGGGTGCAGTGATTAGATCGGGGATGCATACAAAAGAGATCGGAAGAAAAGGGGGAAGAGATATGCAGTGAACGGAGAGAGAGAGAGAGAGAGAGAGAGAGAGAGAGAGAGAGAGAGAGAGAGAGAGAGAGAGAGAGAGAGAGAGAGAGAGAGAGAGAGTGAGAGAGAGAGAGAGAGAGAGAGAGAGAGAGAGAGAGAGAGAGAGAGAGAGAGAGAGAGAGAGAGAGAGTGAGAGAGAGAGAGAGAGAGAGAGGGAGAGAGGCGGGGACATAACAGCGATAGGAGGGGACGCAAGAAACAGAAACAAGAAACAAGCACAGTCTCTGAGGAGAGGGAAGAACCGAATCAACGCCGCTTTCTTTGAAGCGCTGATCAACTTTTCAGCAGGGCTGCAAACACTTAATTTAAAGTTGGGCATTGCCTAGCATTCCAAGTCTGACCAAGCGAGATGACGCGACTTCAATTACAGTCTGTCGCACCGTCTGTGCCGGGCCGGCAGGGCGAATTAACTCGCCGAACCATTTGAACTCCACATACCGGATGATATCAGGCGAAATTGAGTATCTCGAGTCGATCCGGCTGATAGAAGTGGTCGGGGGTCGCCCCCTGAGCCGGCTCTCCGTGCACCTGATATTGGCGCGGCTGCGGCGCTGTACTCACCGGACGATTTGAGCTGCACCAGCAGCAGGTCGTCGCTGCTCAGACCGAGCTTGTCAGCGGCACTGCGGCGAACGGCCGCCGCGCAGGCCGACAGAGGAAACTTCAGCGTGCAGAACGTGTGGTCGGCGCAGTATACCCGGAAGATCACTGAAAACATACGCTCAACTCAAACTTTACGACCCCACGCTGTTACATGCAATGTTGATGTGAATAAAAACACACCAAGTCATAAAACAGAACGGTGAGCCAGCACGTGCTGTTTATTCAAGTGCAGCGCATTCAGTCGTCTCCGGTTAGTTTAGTAGTTTAGTTTCGCTGAGTAGCGCCGGTCCTAATCCCCGTTGTGTCGAGTGGAGCCCGAAAACAGCGCCACTGAGGCAGCTGGGAGCCAGCCTGTTCCGGCGCACCCCCGAGGCGCGGCCGGCGGCGACAACAAACAGCGCTGGCGGCGTCTCCCTGCGGGCGGGCCATTACAAGTTGCAGCCGCGGGTCGCCGGCCGAGGAGAGGACGGCACGGAACGGCGGGCACCTGGGGATATTGACCGGGGAACGACGGAGGCGACGGCGGGACGGAGCCACGTGTGGACACTACCGGACCAGAATCACGGCACAAACTAGTGGACTGGACACTACTGGACCAGAACCAAGGTACTGCGAACATGCTTCACATACCTATCTACTACCTACCGCTTAGAGCCAAGCGATTCTATACGACTGAAGACCACCGGCACAAAACCACAACACCACCCTGTTAAAGAAAATTTCAAAGTCGTTCGTTTGGAGTACTCACTTTCGTCATGGTGCTGCATGGGCCGGACGCGATCGGCGGCCTCCTCGTCGATCGAGTTGCCGCTGAACAGCGTGACCCGGTGGCCGGCCGCCGGCATCTTCCACTTGCGGATGCCGTAGGACTGGCGCTCCTGTCGCGCCTTCTCTCGCATCTCCATCAGGTCCATCATGAGGTGGGTCTCCTCCCGGAACAGCGGCCCGTACGTGGTGGCGTCCGCCTCCACCAGGTGGTACAGGTCCTGCAAGGAAATGCGTCGGAAATCAAAAACATGTGAACGTCAAACACATGCACATTTTAAGCATTAACCAATTGTTGCGAATTTACTGGTAATTGCAGAACAATTTGATCAAGCTTCATTGTCAAATACTTAGCAGGAGAATCGGTGAAAAAAAAATTAGCTGACCCAACGAAACGTGTGACAAAAGGGCTGGTTTCTTTCCTCTAAAAACAGAAGAAGAATATCCTGACAGTATCGGTGCTGTCCGGCCGTTCTCACCTCTAGGAAGCTGGAGTTGACGCCGCTCAGATCCTCCAGTACCGGCTCACGGATGGTGCTGGCCCATTGGTGCAGGAACCGAATGACGCGGCGCTTGCAGGCCAGCACATACTCACCGTCGGGGTTCGACTCCTGACACGCCCGATACGTGCACACATTCACAGTTAAGGACATAAGCGGAGAACAGGGGTTAAATGAGACCTAAAGAACCATAGGGCCACGGCCGTATGCCTAGCCGATTCCCATTAGCCATACGAAAAGCCGATAGCCTATCTTAATTTTGAAACCTCTCTAACCAAGCATAATTTGTTTGGAAACAAAATACTTTCAGCGTCGTACTTATTAAGGTCTATGCCCGTAAATAGATTATTCATCAATGTCTCTTGTGTTTGCCTGTTCAAGAACTTTGGACGAAACTTATGCGTTTGTTTGGCATCTTTGATCAGATTACATTAAAATATCACTTATCAGGTACATTATGCATGCCAAGCTAGTCAATCAGAACACAGGAACTCTCAATATCCTGTATAATCATGCGAATAATTGTGTTCACAAGTTCAATATGTGCATGTGTAAATAGGTATAGGTTCATCTAAAGCAAGGATCTATGATAACGAACTGTAAAACGGAGCAGTCGGGTTGAGCGAATATCATCGTGTTTGAAAAGGATATTTGTTGATGAGTTCCTCGGTGAGCTCTTTAAATGGGAAGAAGATGACGTGCGTCAGCAGGAAGTCGTCGAGGAAGAGGTCACTGATGGTGATTTCTGCTTGGCGCGGCTCCGAGTGGGCGCTGAAGCGGGTCTCCAGCAGGTGGTCCAGCATCTTCTGCGGCGTGCCGGCCATCACAGAGTACCTGGAACGAACCGGGAGAAAATGACGTTGAAACACGTTTTTGAATATATATGAAGACACTGGCGCATATTAACCCGGCACCGCCTGGGCTATTTCCGTACCCACGACAGCCGGGGGGGGGGGGGGGGGTAAAAAATTTCCAGATAAATTTCCACAAATCTAAAAAATGAATACGAAAATAAAACAAAAAAGCTTAACATTTTTTTGCTAACTGTACTCAATGTTTATATATTAATGTTTATATTAATGTTTATATTAATGTTTATATAGCTGTTATATTAATGTTTTGATAATTTTGCTGAGCTGAAACCAAACTGCTGAAACTGCTGAAACTGTATGGTGAACTACTGAACAGAAACTGACATCTTAATCTTCACCAAACGTCCAGACGATTATATATTCAGCTCAACGTGCTCGTTTCAATTCAAAATTCATGGCAAAATGACGTTTATAGGGCTCATGATAACCTCCCTCAAGTGATCGTAATGATACATAATTCAGCGTATGGAGAGGTAGGTTGGAAAATATATAGAAAGCTGGGGAAAGGAAAGAAAGAGAGATTAAGAAGAAGAGAAGGAAGAGTGAGATAGAGAGAGGAAAGCAGAAAGAGAGAGAGAGAGAGGGAGGGAGAGAGAGAGAGAGAGAGAGAGAGAGAGAGAGAGAGAGAGAGAGAGAGAGAGAGAGAGAGAAAGAGAAAGAGAGAGAGAGAGAGAGAGAGAGAGAGAGAGAGAGAGAGAGAGAGAGAGAGAGAGAGAGAGAGAGAAAGAGTAAGAGGGACCAGTAAGCGGAGCGGGCAGAGGGTCGTCGACTCGGAGCAGACATGTAATAAGCCGTGACGGTCCGGCCGGCCGGCTATATATGTCCGGCTGATTGCCGCCTCCGTCACCGGCAAACTGCTGCTACTGTACGTAATAATCACCCGTAGCCCGTCAAGGGTCGGTCAGGTGTGCCAGTGTGACGTCATCGGTCGGTCAGGTGTGCTCCGACCGGTGTGACCTCATAGGCCAGAAAGGTGTTCTCTAACTATGTAGATTGTAGAGTTCTGACCGGCTGCCGGCGAACGGTGACCCAGCCGTACCACTAGGTCACGCGAGTTTCCGAAAGTTAGACGCGTGGATAGAATGGGATGAAATTGGCAAAATTGATTTAATAAATAAATAGGTTTGATTGCTTGGGATCAATGCATTGATCTGCCACACGTCCCGTCAACACTTAAGTTTGGGGCTGATATCAAAGTGTCAGAGCGCTAGCGACCAGTCAGTTAGGTACATGTTTTTATTCAAGCCGGCTCCACTTGACATATTGGTTGCAAGTTCATTGGTTGTACGTTATTATCTCCGTTTGACAAACAGTAAATGGGTCAAAGTGTCTTGGTGGGGATGAGAGCTTATCGTGAGAAGTAAAATTATTAAAATTTAAATGATTGAATGCCGCCTTCCCAGTCCGTGCTGAACAGTTAAATGTTCTACATCTTTTCAGGTTCCAACAGTATTCAATTATCATCCATCAACTGATGAATTACCTCTCCGATCTTGTAAGTACTTTTGGCTGTAATCCCTCCCAGGCCAGCACAAAAACTGTGACGAGCCGAAAAACTGCGGAAACCGAGGTCGATGAGAGGCACTTACGGGCCGAGCACCAAGGCCCGCAAATTATGGTAAGCGTGTTTTCGTTGTAGCTACATGTCTGATCTATTTGCCTGCTTTTGAACAAAAATATATGTACATACAGACGCTTCTGCAGCCGTCAGAGAGCGCTTTACGTAAAGAAATGCATTTCCAGTTTAAGGAAATGTTATTTCTTGTCTTATGCGCGCTGGTGCGTGCACTAAAAACATATTTTCGTCGAGAGCGACAAAGATAGTACGCACTTTAAAACTTCTCGACATGCTACGTGTGACAGTTCAGCGCGAACAGCGGCCCAACTGCTGCGGAACGTGGCAGAGCGAGCGGTGGGCTGCGGCAGAAAAGCCGAGAGCGTTCCCCAGAGAGGGGCTGTCAGTGTCAGTTGTGTGATCACAGGCGCGTGCACTCGGCAACAAAGCAGCGGCTCTGCAGGCCGAGCCTGCCTCACCAGCCAGATCACAGACCTCAGAGCGCTCACAGACCTCAGAGCGGTTCACAGACCTCAGAGCAGCTCACAGACCTCAGAGCGCTCACAGACCTCAGAGGCAACAGACCGGGCGGTATTAGGCGACTTCCGTCTCACTAATTGGCTCACAAACCTCAGACACTACGATGGACGTTATACACCTATTACCTACAGACTTCCGTCCTATCAATCGGCTCAAAGACCTCATAGAGCGCATCTGGCGGGATGGTAAAACAGACTTTGGTCTTGCAAACCGGCCCACAGGCTTCACAGAAGCACTGAACTGGATGAAATGCAAAAGTGGACATCCGTGCCACTGGTCGGCACGCTGACTATGCAGAGGCACTAGACTCTGGACATTATAGGCTGACTTATATTAAGCGGTTCGGTAAACTTTGAGGCATTAGTCGACTTATATCTCAATCACTAGTTTACAGGCCATTTCTAAAATGCCTCCGAAACGGTCAACCTGAGCAAGCCAAAATACACTCACTCGGGTATAACACGAAATGTAGGCAAAATTTAATCAAGTTTCGACGAGTTAAGACAGTTTTCTTGGCCTGAAATGATGTTGAATTTTCAACCAAGCAGCAGAGGTCGGTATAAATAATAAATACTACCTCTCAAAATTAATGCCTGTTCGAAGACGCGAGAAAAACATGCCATCGGCTGGAAAGAAAAGTCTCAAAACAGGATCTGTAAAAAAAAAAACTAGCGACAAAGTAATAGGAGCCGTAAGACACACTGATATTACAGAGACCGTCATCCAGTAGTCAGCACACAATATGTCAGGCTTTGACTACTGGCACGCGTATCACTCCATCCAGCTAGCTAGTCTGTACTTAAGTTCAGCTGATACACGATGTATGCTAACATTTTTCCAAGTGACAACAATTTTAACAGGCCCGCAGGTCCTTATTTAGGCCGCCCCACACTGGACCTCGCATGTGGGTTGCGGGTTTTTGGGTTTTCGGGTTTCTTCGAAATTAAATAATACAATCTATGCTGAGTGACCCACACTATCATCTAACAAGCGAGTCTGCATGTTTTTAGCTTGCGAGCTATCTTGCGTCGCATTCCAAAAGTTGGTTATGAGTAAACTCTCGATTTTCCTCGCTGCGAGGTCTGCGAGCTCTGCGAGGTCTGCGAGTTTTTTTTTGAGTCTAATTTTAGTTCGTTGCGCTGATATTGCGACAATATGTAATTTTCTGAAGGTGTACCGGCTTCACTGCGTTCATGGAGTGACCATAAAGGAACGGTGTAATCACTATGAATTAGTAATATGCCCGCAAACTCAAAACCCGCAAACTCGCAACCCGCATGCGAGGTCCAGAGTGGGGCGGCCTTTAGATTGGCTGAATTTGTGGAGGCATGATTACCTTGCACTACGCACCGGGATGGGAGCTGGTCCACTGCTCCATACATTTACGTCAAAGGCTTCCTCTAGTTTTTTTTTTCAGAGACGTCTTTGAACTGCAGCAGGCATCGTTTACTCAGAAACTACATGTAGTTTAACAAAGCACGGATGCCATAATAACGCGTATGAGCCTCCTCAGAGAACAGACCTTACAAAGCCGGTTGATGCAGGCTGCGTGGCAGAAAGGAGTCCGCTATTGGGTCGGGACTGTTTCAATAGAGTTTACTTACCCTTGCCTTTCAAAGCCAACCCTCAGTGTTCTGGAGCCCTTGCATTGCGTTGTTACGTTATATGAACGGACCAGGCATCTGAATGCTACAATGGGCGTAGCATCAATGAAATGCAGGCATTTCCTTATGGTGCTCCCCCGAGGAACACTGCTGCCTGAATGGTCCGGGGTCGAAGGGTTTCAGCAAATGTTATGCATTACGGGCGCACGAGGTAGACGCAATATTGCAAGCATTCGTCTTCATGTATAGGCACTGTACCAGCCTTCAAGTCCCAGCCTAACTAGCGCGCTGTCTAAGCCTTGCAAATACTCGACCGAAGTCACATTGCCATCTAGTCAACTCCAGCGGCACTCGAGTCTCGAGCTCCGTACCCAGGCGAATGGCACAGTCCTTCGAGCATTTCTGGACGAGTGGGCCCGACGACAGGCCATTCGGCTGCGAGCGTTCCCTCTCTCTCTCTCTCTCTCTCTCTCTCTCTCTCTCTCTCTCTCTCTCTCTCTCTCTCTCTCTCTCTCTCTCTCTCTCTCTCTCTCTCTCTCTCTCCGCGCGAGCGCTCTCCCTGGTGTACAGTTAACGATAAGAGTAAGCTCACAGCCGACAGCCCGGTACAAGACCGGTCGACACTGCATATGCCGGCCGGTCCCGAGCACAAACAAACGAGCCGCCCCGGGAAATCAACCGCGCTGTAGGTACCTACTGTCTGGTTACCGGCACACCGGGCCGGACAGGCTGCGGACGGTACCATATATACGGCGGAATATGTACTGCAAAAGGACCGGGCGGCGAAGATACAGAGAGGTAAAAATAGAGGTGATATTGAGCAATTGGTGCCTTGTCGGTAATATGTATGCTGATTGTTCTGTGGGGTGAATAAATGAGTCCAAATTAAAAATGATCTAAATTTATCAAAAAGTTTTCCGGTTTGGGAACCGCCTAGGGCCCTAGTAGTAGTCACACTTTCCAATGCAAAAGAGGGAGGCATATGTCAAGAGATCTCATCTGAAGACATAAGAACTAAACCAAATTAAAACAAAGTAGAGGGCCCTGACAATTTATAAACAAAATTTTAGCTCAGCTAACAAAACCCATAAGTACATAGAACGAGCACCTCCCTCAGGTTCACTGACAGCCAGTGCCCCGAAACTGCACAAAAACTCTTATTAAGTCATTGGGAGGAGTGGACAGTCCCCGGTATGCGTCATTCGCGACAACAATACACTGATCTGAAGATCTAGTCTACTCTAGACAAGTCCAAGAAGTGTAACGCTGCCTCTACAGGGCAGCAGAAGAGAGAAGCAAATTAATTTATCGTCGTAGCCAGCTGCGGTGTCATCAGACCTAGATCGTGGGTTATGGTGTTCACATATACATAGTAATTGCGAAAACGTCCTAGTGCGACGGGAAAATACCGAAGGCGTGTCGTCGGTGCATCCAGGGCTGCAGCTATACCACCGGAAAGCATATTGTTCGGAGGAGTGTAAAATCGGTCAGCCACTGAGTCGCTTTACTGATAGTGGTCACATATCGACATGAAAATAACGTCTTTATGATCGCTACGATGACAAATTTGATCGCTCTCTTCGCGAGAAGCATGATGCCAACTTGGGGACGTGAATCGCTTGCCAGTTGAATGTGCGATAGGTACCAAAGGAATCTCAGTGTCTTTACCAGCATAATCTGCTCGCCCAAGGAGCGTTCAGAGATGAGTTACTCACTTGAACTGGGCGGTGGTGCCGGGTTCAGCCAGTTTCTCCAGCACG
Source organism: Amphibalanus amphitrite (assembly GCF_019059575.1). Classification (NCBI taxonomy): domain Eukaryota; kingdom Metazoa; phylum Arthropoda; class Thecostraca; order Balanomorpha; family Balanidae; genus Amphibalanus; species Amphibalanus amphitrite. The sequence continues at coordinate 42,713 of NW_024882287.1, read as the reverse complement.
AGGACGTCCTTGCCGTGCTCCTTGAGGCGCACCGTGTTGGCCTCGACGTCTCGCAGGATGCGGTTAAAGTCCTCCTTGTCCACCCGCAGGAAGAAGCAGCTGTCCTCGCGGCAGACGATCGTCGCCGCCCTGCCGGTAACAAGGAGCTCAGGTGGGGTCGCAACTTCAGACGCAACTACAAACTCGGACTCAGGGTCGAGTTGACTGCGAATTGGATTGAATTTATCACCGAAACATGCCGAAACCAATCCCAATCAACTGAGCAATTCTGAAATATCCACTTACAGGAATTAAAAAGAGGCATATCTACCTGCTACACTGAGGCGAGATCCAATCGATATAACTGAGGGCAAATGATTTAGATTCATACCGAGGCCTCAGAACATGTTTACACTTATCCGAACTTCTGCTAACTTAAAATTTGTGCCTGCATCCCTTTTAGCTCTGGGTAGCAACCAGACCTAGAATTAGCTGTAGAATCGCATGCCTTAGGATTGGCTCATACATAGAAAGGAGTTCAGACTCAAAACCTGTAATTGGATGGGAAAACGAACAGGCTGGTTTCGCGAGTATTCTTTATGGCAAACTTCCATGGGCTAAATTGATGTTATTCATGCTTAAAGTTTGCAGCCGCGGGCAGGAGCGGCGCTTTGTTCATTCTGCATCAATTCGAAGTAACTGAACCATGAAACATTGGCTAGTATGTTGTTCTGAACAGACGCTGCCGCTGGCCAGGTCACCGGGCAGCGCCGTAGGGGACACCCGGAGCCCACGGAGCGGCGCCCGTCCGCAACTCGACGGACAGACGTGGGTGTTGGTTGTTGCTGGAGTATGGAGTTTGTGTTTTGTTAGGGGCACAGCTGCTGTGTTTGGAACGCTGGGTCCGCTCTCCGGATGCCTCAGGGATGGAAGGTCAAGTCTTCTTATGGCAGAGATCCGGTTGCAGTCGCCCTTATGTTTACGGTAGACCGATCGAGGCAGCTCTTGACATCACGACACTGGATGGTGCGACCGAGGACTTATTTTGAGCATGTCAACGGGAAACATTGCCAGCTTCTGAGAGTCGTTCCCATTTCTTACATATTCAACATTCCTACGTTTAATGTTTGCTGACAGATCCAACACTCGGTCAGTACTCCTCTTAGGACCCACCGAAGACGTCAGGTCCACCTGGGGGCGTCATTCACGGGCCTCAGACTCACCTGGGGGCGTCATTGGTGGGCGTCAAGTCAAACTCACCTGGGAGCGTCGTTGATGAGCGCCAGGTTACCGAAGTCGTCGCCGTCGCTGAGCGTGGTCACTGTGCCCTTGCCGTGGATGACCACGTTGACTGATCCACGCAAGATGATGTACCAGGACTGGCCCTCGTCGCCCTGATGGAACACTGCCGGCAGGGAAAAGCCCAGTTATCCTCGTGAAGAACAAAAGAGTCTGGGCCTGGAAGGAAAGAATAACTTTCTTCAATGGGTTGGGACGGGCAGAAAAGGAGTGGCTTCATCAGCCGACAACCTGGAGGCGTTGTCAGTATAAAGGAAGTCCCCGATGCTCATAATTTATTGAGAGAACCTTGCAAAATGTATGGAAAGCCTCGATATAATGACTGAGAGTTCCGATAATTTCGAAGCGCGTGTTCTATCATTGGGCCGCATATCATTGGCTGTCATAAGGAATATAGCTCCAGAAATACGTTAAATTTACCTTTGTTTAAGGCGAAGTAAATTCGCGGCAAGGCCTCTTAAGGCCATCCATCGACGCGCTACCTCAATGACCCAGCGTTCCGGACATGACCCCGGTCGACTGGCGCACGTTACTAGTGATCGATGTGCTGAAGCCGCCCCTAAACTGCTCCGTCATTGGACCAATAACGTCCCACCTGTCGACGGGTCTCTTATCGGGGATACGTATGTGTTCCGTGGTCTCCCGGTGGCTGCCAGGGCTTTAGATCGGACTTCGAGGGCCGGGTCGGTTAGGTTAGTCGGTAGGGTGATTTGGAATAGTGACAGCTTGGTGAATACTTGAGTGGTAACTGCAATTAGTAATTGACTGTGCGGGCCGGACAGGGCTGATTCAGAAGACCTCGCCGCTCCATTGATGCACCCGTGATTTATACGGCCGGTATTACATTATTAACCGAGCCATAACACGACTGGCGCCAGGCCCGCTGCCCCAACAATCGATCACCAGACTCGATTACAGCAGCAACCAACGAGCCTCGGACACGAAAACAGCCACCCCAAGGAGCCAGGCCCGTGCCGCGACTTTCAGTAATGTCAAAAGTTACGAGCCGAGCTTTTATTGGAATTTATTGCATTTTGCGCCTCTGTCCTCTCCTTCTCTCTTTCATTTGCTCCCTCTCTCTTTTCCTCTACTCTGACTCTCTCTCCTGCAATCTCCCAGTTTTTTTTTTCTTCGATGTATCTCTCCCTGTACAGTTTTGATCCTATAGCTAAGGACCATAAATGTAAGCCACACCACTGTCGGTTACCAGTAATTCACTATGTGAAAATGATGATTAGGTGAATGTATGTGATGCCAGCTCACGTAACTGCTGTTATCACATAAGATGGATTGTAAACGGCCCGGAGCAAGCACGCATTCTCGGTCATGCATTCCCATAATTACCGTCTAGTTTCATCGTACTCGTAATGTAAGTAGCCTCCATTACCTGAGCAAAAACGTAGTGTGGTGTCTATTCCGGCGTACTACGCCTATTCATATGGTCTTGTCACTAGTGTAGGTGCACATGACCTTTGGCGGGTATGCATATATGTTTCATAAGCGGATGCAAACACGGGAGGCGGAGACCGATAAATTGTGACGATCGTGTTGAGGTGGGACGGAGTCCGCTGGGAAAGTGACAGTCGAGAATACAAGGCGAGGTCGGACGTTATAGTATTCTTGCTGCAATACGTGCAGTGCATCACGATATACGAAACCAAATATCGTGAGAGATGGCGAACGTAAGTTATCGCAACCGCTCCGGCTGCATTTGCTGGTGATTATCCAAAGGAGACGTGCAATAGTGTACTGTGCAAAAGAAATAGAGTGCATGCAGTAATTACGGAAATGAATAGTTATGAATAAAAGCAAAAAGATAACAATGCTGTTATAGATATCAAGACAGCGACCTTATGACCCTCTGACTGCTACTCACAGACGGTCCCGGCCTTGAGATGCGACTCGAACACAATGACGCCGGCCAGCTCGCGTTTCACAGAGTTGGTGAGGTGGGAGAGCGCCCGGATGTGCATCAGCTCTTCGTAGACCATTTCCAGGTCCTCTGCCGTCCGCTGGTTGGACCTGTCCAGTGTCCAGATATATCGCCGGTTATTCATTTGATTTTACGTTTCATCAGGCGGTCATCATATGGGGTAAGGTGCATCTAAACTAGGTACAAACGTACATACACTCAAGTAAACTCAGCTCAGCAACTGCGTTTCAAACGAGAGTCGTCAAAGATGCACAAGCCACCAACGTCATAATAGATCAGTCACAGTTAATGCAGAATGAACAGAAGTCATTCATAATGTGCACAGTATGGACAGGTTCCACTCACGGTTTTTGCAGTAATGACACAGGGGCCGTATTCACGTCGATCATTTTCGTAAGAATTTTCTTAAGTTTGACCTACTTCTTAAGTTAATTTTTTAATCACGTGCCACTCCGTCGATAAAAACTTGAGAAGTGTCGACGTGAATACCAAATTATACTTACGAAAGAAAATCGACTTACGAAGTCGACGTGAATACGGCCCCAGGTTGCAGGCTGTAGAGTCCACTCACGGTTTTCGCAGTATGAGTCGGATCAGGGCGTCGGGTGCGCGTCTCTGCAGGTTGGCCAGCGCCGAGGGCAGGCGCGCCTCGGCCTCTCGCCGCTCCGAGGAAGTGGGGTTCATCGAGCCCATCACATCTACGTCGTCTCGGAACCGGTAGAAGAGGTACTTGTCGCGGAACGGGTGCTCCCGGGTCACTGCAGGAGAGGGGGGAGGGGTCAGAAGCGTCCCTAAACAGGGACTACAGGAGGACACGTAGTCCCTCCTGTAGTCCCTGGATAGTCGGTAGAAAGCTACAGTTCACAGAGGAGTGTCAAAAAAGCTTATCACAAATGGCGTTTCAATCTCTCCCAAAAGGGCTCAGATTGAAAAATGTCGCTTCCCCTTTCGCACGTAAAAAAGAGACGCGTCGGTTGCATACGCGTCATAACCCATACCCGAGTCATAACATGTACCCATGAGGTTCAGCGGGTCACAGTAACGTGAGGTGACTGTATGTCCCAATGCCCCTTCTGATCGTTTCCTCGGGCATCCCCAGCACCAATACATCAGCAGCGCCATTGGCCGGCCCTCGGGCGGTGCAGATGGCACATGGCCGTGAACTATTCAGTCCCTGTGTGGCCACGAACCAGCAATAAAACAACCAAACGAGCGACGAGCACGGCGTCTGCCAGTTACGACGGAGAGACATGGTCTGGCCTCGGGACCAGTCGAGCCCCACTGCCCTCCCAGGGCGTCCCCTGGCATCCCCTGGTGTCGCTCAGCTACCTATGGATAATTTCGTCAACCCTACATATTCAAGAAGCCACATTAGCGTAACCAAAGTGATCAGGGAGTCAACTTAGCGGGTAACTTAATATTGCATCATCAATTCCGATCTGCATAAGCCACGGCAAACAGTGCGCTCCCAACGGCGCTTAGCATTACGAGAGAATTGAGAAACCAACAGAGATAAAAAATAAAAAACGAGGAAGAGCGAGAGGATAAGAGAAGAGAGAGAGAGAGAGAGAGAGAGAGAGAGAGAGAGAGAGAGAGAGAGAGAGAGAGAGAGAGAGAGAGAGAGAGAGAGAGAGAGAGAGAGAGAGAGAGAGAGAGAGAGAGAGAGAGAGAGAGAGAGAGAGAGAGACAGACAGACAGAGACAGAGACAGAGACAGAGACAGAGACAGAGACAGAGACAGAGACAGAGACAGAGACAGAGACAGAGACAGAGACAGAGACAGAGACAGAGACAGAGACAGAGACAGAGAGACAGAGAGGAAAAAGAGAAAAGAACGGAGGACCGGCACCGGTCGGCCCCTGTTCGTGCTGTCGGGCAGCTCACCGTGTGAGATGAGTCCCTCCTCGAGCATGACCTGCCAGACAGCGGTCGCCTGCTGCCGGCTGCGGACGCCTGCCGACAGCTGCATCAGCCAGTCGACCATCTCGGTACCGACCATACAGCGTCGGAAGGTGTGCAGCCGGTACTTTCTGTCTCGCACCAGCTGCGGACAGCGGACCAGCAGCAGGGTGCGCAGCGTGCGGCCGACCTCCACCAGCTCCTCACAGGGCTCCTTTAGGAGGGGGGGGGGGGGAGAGGAGGTGAGACCAGCAGCGTGTGCCCCACCTCCACCAGCTCCTCACTGGGCTCCTGTAGGTTAGAGGGGAGGGGGGAGGTCAGACCAGCAGTGTGCGTCCGACCTCCACCAGCTCCTCACTGGCCTCCTGTAGGTTAGAAGGGGGAGGGAAGGGAGTGCAAACAAACAATCAGCAAAGAGTGTCGTCATGGGTTCAGTCCAGGCTAGATACAGTGTCACTCCATATTCAGGCGCTACATTTGCCTACGCTACAATTTCGCCAGCCATTTTCACTAATTGTATTCCGGTTTTCGCTTTCAACTTAAATGCAGCTGGGCGAAATGCATCTCTTTCAACAGTACTTACCGCTTCCTAAGTGAAGCCAGGTATTCCACGGAAAAAGCTGCTACATTATTCACGGTCACCTTGAACTCGTGTTTGGAGCGGAGAAGACCGACAACTTGTTCAGAGACTTGGACAATAGCACAACTTGGCGCCTGTGTAAATTGGAGAGGCTGAACACTTCAGCTTCAAGGGGCTCATTTCGACACGGCACGGCTCGTGGGTCGGCCCCGTTCCACGCGCAGCGTCCAAGTTGAGACGGGCAGCAGTCGGCCCTGAACCACTCGTCTGATAGACGCAATAGCTTATGATCTCTGCAAACTATTCTTTTCTACTGAAAGAGAATGTACCCAAAGTCTCACTTACTACTTACTTATCACTTTTGTGAGCTAATCGATCTCACTCCATTCAAAATATAACTTCTAATTATGTTCTTTAATGACGATACTTATAAAAACTGAAGCTAAAACGTTTGCATCATTTGAACCCTGGGTGCACTACATTATCAGAAATATTGCAACTAATAGTTTCATGTAACATCCGGACAGACCAGAAAAGACCATTTAGAGCTCAATGGGTGGGTAGTGGACTAATGTCAATGTGTAATACCAACCAATGGGTTTAAAGCGACGGAAATTAAATTAGAATAACACCATCAGCACTGAGAGCACTGAAGACGACAATGAGATTTGTCTATTGGTGCAGCTGAAATGGACTGAAGTTTTGCGACTTGCACCAAGGAAAAATACAGGCGTCGTCCTAAGGTGCATTGTTTATGCTCGATGACTTTGTACGGTGTGCTATTCTTTTAGAGCCGTATCTCAACGATGAAGATTGCCGTCTTAACGTTTTAATGACGACACCGAAAAAAATACGAGTATGAAGCAAGTAACAATAATAAAAAAAATCGCAAAAGGCGCAAGCTAAATTATGCGGCAACTAGTTGAACTTGAATTAACCCGCGCCCCACTGGGGGGGGGGGGCTATTTATAGCCCCCCCTCCCGTTTTTCTGCAATAACTTCCAAACCGCTTGACGTATCGACGCCAAACTTTCAGTACCTTCGGATGCATCAATTTGACACCTTGTGTCAAAATTTCAACTTCGTACCTACCATAGGTCGGCCGGAAATGACGTCAGAGTGACGTCATGTTCGGCCGATTTCGACGCAAAACATTGAACCACGGCAATCGCTCCCAAGAGCTAAGTTTTTAAGCTAGATCCAATTTCTTTGCATGAGAGGACTCAGAATAGACTGCGCTATCAAACTGCTATCTCGGATTGTCGAAATTTTGAAAATTCCGAAAATTTTATATAATAAAATTCAAAATTTATATTTTTACATTTTTTTCAAACATTTTTTGACTTTTCGAAAAAAACCGGAATATATGTGATAGAACACATTATTATGACTAACTCTAGAAGTTTTAGCTAAATATCTTCAAAAATGGCCAAGTTATAAGCATTATCGCAAAAAAATTAACAATTATTAATTTTTCAAATCAATTTTTCAGCACGAATTTGACATCGTACGCCAATATAAATAGCACCATGGTGTTCCTGAGCTCAAACTGCATCCAATAGACACATTTTTTGTTGAAAAATTTTAACTTCAAAATTTGACCTTTTTTGACCTGAAAGTGACCTGACCTAAGCTAAATTTGACTCAAAATGACCTCGAATGACACAGACGACATCAAATTCGAAATGTTTGGCCTAAATGGACCATAAAACATGTGTCACGTGACCGACGGATGATATAATATTTTCGTGACCTGTGATGACCCGACCTTGACCTGAAAATCAAAGTACAAGTTTGTTACCCTCAGAGTATCTAGAGCATCTGTTCATGAGTGTGTGAACCAAAAATGAGCCTGATCTGACTTGTAAGACGGCGGCCAGAGCCCAAAACGTGAAGAAGCCAAAATGCTAATAATTTTTACTTTGACCTGACCTGTGACGTCATCGGTGACCTCGAGGTCAATGAAATTAGGTTTCGCTCGACAGTTTTGCCGGGACTATCAGACGCCGTTTGAATTTTGACGATCGGCCCAGTAGTTTCGGAGTTAGGAGGGGGGGGGGGGCTATGAATAGCCCCCCCCCCCCCCCCAGTAGGGCGTGTTATACGCAGACCCCAGTGGGGCGCGGGTTAAATCGAATTCACTGACGACACGTACCAGCGTCATGTGCAGCTCATTCAGTGAAATGCTGCTCACTCATCTGCTCAGTTGTTCACCCATCTGAACAGGCGGCTGTTCAGCCTGACACCGAGCTCGACCAGCTGCTGTTCACTCACCTGTACCAGCGGCTGAGCGGCCAGCAGTGAGTGCGGCAGCTTCGGACGGGGAACGGTCTCCTCAGGACTGGGCGTTAGCGAGCGCCGCGGGCTCAGACAGGGCTCTGGCGCCTGGCCCTCCCCCTCCGGGCGCTGGTTGTCCCTCTCCGGGCGCTGGTTGTCCCTCTCCGGGCGATGGCTGCCCCTCTCCGGGAGCTGGTGGTCCCTCTCCGTGCGATGGGCGTTCTTCTCCGGGCCTTGACTGCTTCTCTCTGACCCCTGACTGTCTCTCCTCTCCTGGCCATTGCTGTCTCTTTCCGGCTCGTGACTGTTTCTCCGAGAACCCTGGCCATCCCTCTGAGGACCCAGTCCGTTCCTTTGGAGATTCTGGCCGTCCTTCTGGGGACTCTGATCGTCCTTCTCTGAGCCCTGACCGTTCCTCTCCGGCGGCGACGGGCAGTCCGGCTCCGGTTCCGGCTCCGGCGACTGGCTGAGGCCGTCGGCCGGCTCCCGCGGCTGGTGGATCGGCGGCGGCTCAGACCGCAGACCGTTCCCGTTGGTGTCTGCCCCTGTCGGAGGGTCGCGAGGTCTCGCTGAGCTCGGTCGGACCGTCGGAGGACTCTGACGGGATGTCGGCAGGCTGCAGCTGGCGAGGGACGCCCGCCGCTGGTCGCGCTGCTCCCGGTGCGGAGCCTCCAGCGAGGGGTCGGCGTAGTGGCGGGATCCCGGACTGGGGCTCGGGGAGCGCGGCAGCTGCCGGCGGCGCGGCGGGCTCGGCTGCGGGCTCGGGGAACGGGCTCGCGCGCGTCTCGCCGCCGGAGTGCCGTGACACGAGGAGCAGGGCGACACCAGCTCACGGCCCGAGATGCGGGGAGAGGAGGTGCGCCGGGGCCCGGGCGAGCTGCCGCCGCTGGAGTGCCGCTCATCCAGCGCCGAGCCGCCGCCCGTGATCACTGGAACACAGACAGGATACCCGCCGTCAGTAAAAGCAGAGAGTAAATACGGCATAATGTAGGCGCTCAGAAGTCTTAAAAGCTTTCCGTTTCATCCGGTTCGTTGCTAAAATTGGCGCAAATGTTAAACAAACTTTACCACTGAGATTCAGAGTTCTGTATACTTTATCTAACGTTCGAGCTGCTAGCATTTCACTAGCAAGCGGAGTCTTCCACATCGTGGACACTTATTGGCACAGGTGGAGCGTACTAGCATCAAACTTTCCAAAGATGTGAGTGCCGCTATGCCAAACTAATTTACTGACACAACACACCACATTTTGCATACGAGTACTGCGGTTAGCAATAGGCAATCTCAGAATGGAAGCGGAACCCGGCTCACGGCACGATCTTCCAGGTAAGCTCTGTCGCACGTCTTTGTCGCACGTCACTTCGACAATCGATACGTCCAGAATCGAAGTGTCATCGAACCCGACGCAATACAGCATATGGGTGCCGAATGTGTCTGATTCTCTGCCGCGAGCGGCGGCGCGCAGGCAGTCGTCGCGGCAGAGCGAGCACGGAGAGAGGGCCGACAGTCGAGTGGGGACAGGCGGACAGTCGAGTGGGGACAGGCGGACAGTCGAGTGGGGACAGGCGGACAGTCGAGTGAGGAGAGCGGGCCGACAGTCGAGTGAGGAGAGCGGGCCGACAGTCGAGTGGGGAGAGCGGGCCGACAGTCGAGTGGGGACAGGCGGACAGTCGAGTGGGGACATCATGAGACATATCCGGGTGTGTGCTCTGGTCTGTGATACGACCGGTCACCGGCGGCAGCTGCCGACCGCTGCGGCCCACACCTGCAACCAGTTACAACATACGCAACCGCCCCGCTCGTCCCGGGTCGGGACGCAGGAAAGCGCGATGGGAAGCGGGTAGAAATAAAATGCCTTGGGGTATCTCGATAGTATAGGAAAGTTTAGGGTGGAGGTGCGAAAGAATACACTCGCATAAGAACGTATCGTCTAAGCTTTGAGAAATCTAGAGGTTTTATTAAATAGCAGAGGCAGGTCAACTTCCTTTCAACTGTTAGATGGCGTGGTCTCATTTCTGGCTCTGCTTGTCGAAATACCTACTCGTCGTTCACCGTATCGTAAATGCGAAGAGGAATGCGCCAGGATTTGTTTTCGACTCGAGATCTGACGGAAACATTACACCCGGTGACAGTGTGCTCGACAAACAGGGTGAAAGGACGATATATTGCATCCCGGACGATATCAACACTGAGAACAAAAACAGGAGAACCGATGGATGTTTCATTATAGCCCACCCAGTGTCACGCATTTGTCATATTTTTCATTAAGGCCTGGCTACACTATGCGTTTTCTTCGTGCGTTTTTTGCGTGTTTGCGTGTTTTGCGTGATATCGTTCTAGAAAAAGGAACGATATTACGTTTTTGTGATGTTTTTACCCTAAATTTTAGTTACATAAGAGTTATATTAGCTTTTGTATATAACCAAAGTAAAAATTATATTGTTTATAACTTTTTTCCTAGAACGATATTACGCAAAACACGCAAACCTGCAAAAACGAACGCAGAAAACGCATAGTGTAGCCAGGCCTTTACGCTTTGGAATACAATTTCATTATACGTTAGTGTGAAGCGTACACGAGTAAAAAGCAAGGGATGAAACAAAATGTCCCATCGAGTTTGAAATATATTTGTCATCTCGACAAAAACATTTATTTCCTGAAAAGCAATTATGCATTAGCTCAGATGCATTATGCGCACCAGTACCTCTGAGCCGTGTTTCTGACAGGCTGGCAACAACATGTTTTATCTAGCCTTCTCGGGATTTAAATAGAATGCTTGTGAAATGTTGCAGCTGTCACTGAGATTACAACGCCTCCTCAGTGCGTGTTTGTTCCGGTTATCTCGACTACAAACGCTGTAAATATAGGCATGCACGTTGCATATCTGCAGGCGACATGCCATCAGCTACCAGTGACTGCGAAATAAAAGTCGAGACACCTTACTCCATCAAGCCCAACCAACCCCAAACAGCCAGCTTCGCAATGTGCGCGGTTCTTCACCTTTTACTCGCGCGCCTTCCAGCACCTTCGGGCATCGGTCCCATTCCCATCGGAACGGTCACACGACTTTGGCAAGGCCGTCGGTTGCCGCCTTTCGACGCGGTGACGGGCGCGTATTTACAAATTGCAACCGAGCTCCGCCGTAGGGTATTTTATTTCCGCCGTAGTGTATTTCACTTGGGGGATTTTCTACCATACATCTGCCTGAGCTTAGGGTAATTACAATTTGTCGGCGACGTTCGAAAATGATGCACCTTTTTTCGCAGTATAGGATATCGCATGTGCATATTTCTGCCTTTTTGGGTGCGCTTTATCGGTTTTTCGTGAGTAACTCGCGTAAAAACCGTCCGATCGCGACGAAACTTTCAATACCCCCGATTTTATCAATTTTACACCTACCCTGAAAATTTCATGACCCTGACCCAAATGACCTTTGACCTGTAACTTCTCGAGACCATGTTTGGCCCCAATCGCGATTCGGCGTATGTCGGCTCGCATTAGCCGCGCGGTTGCAGTTTTCACGTGGTTTCAAGCGTTGAAACATGTGATATGATGCTGGTCCCATGCATTAGGGTGGGTGTCAAGGTCACCTGAAGGTCAGGTCAGCTCAATGACCTTTGATGACCTCGGTTCACTTTTTCGAGTTTTACATGTTTCTAGGCTAGTTTTTGGAGCTGATTTCGAATTTAGCAACCATTTGAACATCACAGCGGGTGTAACGAAATTATCCAGACACCTTTCTTCCCGCTGTAAAAGCAAAACAATCTGGTACTTTTTCTTTTAACTGAGCTTGTAGCCACCTTTCATAAAAACACAGTTTACTCACCTCGTTGGTTTCTGCATATCTTTGGAGTGGTTTTTGTCAAAGGACAGTCAGAGAGGAAATGAGGAACCCACACAGTGGCGAATGTTCTGGAGCATTTCAACCAATGGATTCTCCAGCACACTGGCTTTGATGCGGACCAACGCCGTCTAAACCTGTGCCTGCGGTTGAGCAGTGCTTATGGCGGGTGGCTCTTCATACACCTCCTGCAGCCTGCTGAACAAGAGCCCACAGGTTTTCGATTGAATTGGGATCGCGACTTTTTCCAAGTCATAAGCGTTAGCCCAGAATGATTGAAGGTTCTATCGGCATCACTTCCCGTTCTTTTAGGGACTTTTAACCCGCGCACCGATGGGGGGGGGCGGATATCCGCCCCCCCTGAGGTTTTTCGCGAATAGCGGGAAAACCGCGGCGCGTAGCGCCGCGAAATTTGGTATGACTATAACCTCATCAATTTTACACATGGTGTGCAAGTTTGAACCTCCTACCTTTCAAGGTCAGGTCACCAGGTCACTTTGAATGACCCAACCTCAAGTCACTTTTTTGCAACTTTGTCACCGTGCCAGAGCTACAGTAGATGTCGGAGGCCTTTGAAAGTCGCAGGATATTATTAGGTCATTAGTAGCTACAATTTGTATATCTCGGAATTTTGATATCGGTGACCTAAGGTCAGGTCAATTTCGCGACCTCCCCATTATAAGTCAATGGGGGAAAAATCAACTCCCTGTTTTTACCACTAAAACGGGTCGGAGTGGCCCCATATACCATACATGACTTCATATACGATCAACCTTCACTACCTTGAGGTCTGTTTTGCTGTTGGGCAGCTGTGAGGTCATGTGACGTCATCAAAGGTCACCAAAGGTTTTTGGCCAATAACTCCGTACAGGAACAAGATACAGACGCGTGGATGGTCTCATTGTGTTCAGCTCGTCAAGACGCATCGAATGATATACATGATGACCTCGAGGCCACGTGACCTGAGGTCAACCTTTGACCTTGACCTTTCGAGGTCAACATATATATCATTCGATGCGGATTGACGAGAGGATCACGATGATGCCCTTAGTTTATTCCTATCTTGACTAATTCGAAAGTTATTCGAGAAAAACTCTCTCCATATCTAGCGCCGCCATTTTGACTTTTTCGACCCCTGTGACGTCATCTTTGACCTGACCTGAAAATGACCTTAGTAAAAATTGTAGATCTTGGCCGTGCGTATCCGATGCCGTTTACCGCTTGTCGCTATCTTGCTTCGTTCTCGAGATCTCAGGGGGGGGGCGGTCATCCGCCCCCCCCCCCCCGTCGGTGCGAAGTTGGCGCAGACCCCCGTCGGTGCGCGGGTTAAGTAGCGCGCCGCCACGCATGAAGACAGCGTGGCTTGAATCAGGCATCAGTGCGCGTTCAGAAACCGTGCCCTCCTATGCCGTCTGGTTGAGCGCCTCCAATCATGCTCCACCACCTTCCCTGGAAAAGCTCCACCCTTGCCTATGGGGCAAAATATAAGGGACAAAAACACAAAACAAGACAGATAAAAACAAAGCAAAATTAACTCATTACCTAATGAAATTCAGGCTGGAGCAAAAACATAGGTAATAGGTTATGTCAAATTAGAATGAAAGATTAAAATCAACCTGACCAGGCCTTATGGTCCGACCGGGTCCTAACCACCTTACTTCGCCTAACTTGACCCAGTTCAACCTAGCCTACCACAACACCTGCAGAGTGCAGAGGTACACTCGGGGGCAGATTGATGTTCCACCACTCCCTACCTATCGGGCTCCCATGGCTCAGCACTGGCTGCTGCCAGTGTTGCCTGCCCTCAGCACTGCTCAGCACTGCCTGCCAGTGCCAGTGCTGCCACATGCTGCCACTGGCAGCAGCCAGTGCTGAGCCATGGGAGCCCGATGGGTAGGGAGTGGTGGAACATCAATCTGCCCCCGAGTGTACCTTCCTGGAAAAATGACGCCCAGGGAGATGACTGTCCAACTTATTGAAATACTACCATGATTGCTTGTCAAAATGTGTGTCATCATGCTCTTGTTTGACAAGTGATGTATAATAAATGTGATATTCAATAATTACTCCTGACTGTTGACTGTTGAGTTATCAAAATATTCAAATAATCAGGGTACAATCCTGTGCATAGTGCACACTAATCATGTTGTTTTTGTGTAGGCCCTCCGCACATTGTTGTGTGCACTGCTATGTGCACCTAAGTAAAAAAGTGACTGGTGGTACATGACAAAAGGTTGAGCAACTGTGAAGTTCATGCCCTTGGTCTTGCTGGTGCCAAATGCCTATAGCTAGGATCAGTGAGGGTTGTAGACATGCTACATACATTGTGCATTGAAGATATTGGCACAAAGTTCATCCGTAATTACTATGCTTAATACCTAATGCAAGAAGCGACATAAATGCCCAGATGATAAAGCTCTCTGGTCAACATCACACAAATTTATTGACATACTTTGCAGGTACATATTTACATTCATGGCAAATACTTTCGATTTGATTCAGAAACTAGTTGCTAGTAAGCTTGCATTTTTGTAGGCACAACAACGACCATATATTAAATCATAAAAAACCTTCTCATGGCAATCATCAATACCTTTCTACCGAACAAGTACCTTATACCTAGCTTCCATGCAATGATTCTAAAATTTGTCCGCAATCCATCTATATCTCAACTGACACAATGAATTTCAAATACCCTAACGAAACCTATAACTGTACATAAGAAGAATGCAATACTACAAGAATTGTGAATTTCTGAAGTTATTCTCACATGCTGAATGTTGAAACTCTACTTTTGTCGTCCATTTCCATGTTTCATTGAGCCATCATATAGAACTGTTTCCGATCTACAGTCACAAGCTTTCCCACAAATCTTGAATTTTTACACATCATCTTGAACCATGCTCCAGTCTTTCCAACAAAGCAATTTTGATTTGTTGCAACAGCTTCAGATCATGATATGCTTGAAGTTTGTTACGTACCATTTGTCAGACAAATCTCAACATTCAACAAAATGTGTATCAATTCCCAAGCTAAGTAGTTGATCATATCAGTATTTGCAGTTTCCACACAATGTTTCATAATACTATTCTATGTTTATATAAAGAAACTCAAATAATCCACAAATTGTTATTGAAACACTCCCACTTCAAGAATTCACAGCAATGGCAATAACAGTACAAGTTCAGAAGCAAACAAACATTGCGCCACATTTCGTATGAAACGCGCCATCGCCCTGAAGTTTCTACCACAGACGGTAGTTCAACCGCAGCCGTAGTGCGAAAACCCCTGCCCACCTTACCCCACGGCGGAGCTCGGTTGCAATTTGTAAATACGCGTGACGGGCGGCGGCGGCGGCGGCGGCGGCCGCGTTGCGCCAGTGCCTCGGGCGGTGTCCGGTGTCGCGCCGCACTGACCGCCGCGCGGATCGCACGAGCGTGGCCTCCGCGATTCACGCCATGCTTTCACTACCGATAGTGTCAGCACACGGGCAGTGCAGACGGAGAACAGGAAGGCCGTTGACCGCTAGTCGCACGGACTCCGGAGAACAATTGAATTTCGGAAATGTGAGACATTTTTATCAGCGTTAAATCACGGGCATTATGGGTCATGGGGTTTCCAGCAGTATTTCGGACAGGCGTTAGGGTGCTGCTACTTCGCGTACTTCACGGGTGGCTCATGTAAATTGTAAGGGCTGACTGCCAGCGAGCCCTGTTGATAAAACTACCCATTAAAAATGTACCTATCCAATTTTAGCTCTCCATTCTTGCTCCGAGCCCTGGCGATGGATATATCTCGCCATTGTGTTGTAAGGTCTATTTCACATAAAAAACTATTGCAAAACTTCACGGGTTCGATTGGGTAGATGAGACGACTATGTTTCCATTTGAAAATGTTGTGTCGTAGCTCAAACTTTTGCTAGCAGTGGCCTTGCCAAGCTCGCCCTCACATCCAATCCGAGACGCACATCGCTACTGTCCGCGGTGAAAACGGCGTGGGGTCACGTCATGTCAGAGTGCGTCACGTCACCGTACGTCATATCAACCCGCGTCACGTCACCTGCGTCACGTCACGCAGTGTGACGTACGTCAACTGACTGGCACTCGGCATTCACACTTTCCTCGCATACTGTGATCAGGGAGGGCTGACAGCTTTCCACAGGTTTGTGTCAGTAATCAGAACTCGTACTTTTGGAAAACTACTTTTAGCATCACACATGCATATTCGAAATTGTCATTGAAGACGTTACTTCAATTGGTTTCCTTGTTTAGATTTCCTTGCTGGAGAATAATTGTCAATTTATTCACCTTGTAGATGTCGATGATTCGTGTAAGATCGATGGCACAATGGACGGGAAGCCTACGGTCAAGCTGACGTGGCTATCGTACGCCTATGATGAATCAATAACGCAACGCAACTCGATCGCGTTAGTTGGAAGACGACTGATTCACAATTACACTGATATGGTGCGACTAGAACAGAACGCAATTGCTCGATGTATAGCCATTGAATTGTCGAGTGAATCATTACAAGATACCTCTAGAGATAGATTGACTTGTCGTAGACGATGAGGTCAAGATAATGATAAGCCAAATTATCATTATTATCATCGGCATAGAGACACAGTGGAATGGAGTAGTAATCACATGTCTAACAGGAACGCAATTCGAATCGAATTTACACTACGCAGTAGGTACGTAGTCATATTACCTAACCCAAAACAAACTAAGCCAACAAACATTACCCAAGACTGCAGGAAGAAGTGTGCAATAAAACCAAACAGACCAGGCTGTTCGGCCGACTTGGGCGTTCCGGCAGTAATTGAGTGGGACTGGGCGGCGGCGACGGTTCAGAGCCCGCGGCTGCATCGACGGCGACGGTGGGTCGACGTCTGCCGGCGACGGGCGCGTTCGGGACAGATTGGCTTGTCGCCTCGTGCGACGTCGGGCGACTCTGAGACGGGCGACGATCGGGAAATAATCCCTGATCCGCCTTTAATGACGCCCGGAGAGGATCAATGAATGTCGTCTGCAGAGGGCGGGAGGTGGAACAAAGTCAGTGCCGTCCTCCGTGTGGCGCGGCCTTGTTAAAGGTAGGTTTGTGGAGCTCAAGCGGATTTCAACTGTCATAGTGATAGGACATGTGGTGTGGACTCGAGACGTCACCCGTTAGCCAGTATCCACTCGCAGCCCAATCGGAGAGTTATATTAGTCATAACGAACATCGCAGTTGTACCAGGAAAAAATATCATAATGAAGAAACCACTAAAGCGCGATTGTCTACATGTTTTTTATTTATGTTTCTAGGGGAAAGCTATTAATATTCTACACAATGCGGTTCACTCTTTACAACTATCTTAGAATTTTAGATATCACAGGCTTGGTTGTTTGTTAAACACAAACTTATAAGATGACGAAGTAACTATGAACTTCAACATAAGTAGCACGATTATTTATTATGATTTATGAGACCTTTTGCTTACGCTTGAATGTTCGCAAATGAATATGTCAGTTACATAACCAGTCCTCGTCTGTCTTTTCTCTCTCTCTCTCTCTCTCTCTCTCTCTCTCTCTCTCTCTCTCTCTCTCTCTCTCTCTCTCTCTCTCTCTCTCTCTCTCTCTCTCTCCGCCCTCTCCCGTTCCGTTCCGCGTCTGCCTTCGTTCCGCCGCCGGTGTGATAACTGGAGCGTTCAGAGCCGACGGCAACTAGCCACTGATGGCCGGCGGGAAGCACTCCCCGACAGCTGCGGACAGACCCCCAGGGCAGGACTGATCCCGAAGGCAAACAACAGATCCGACGCAATTTCACAATGTCCACAGAGCGACTGCGACAGCTTACACGGCGGTCTATCGGTCTGTGGAGTGAGGTGGATTGATGCACTGGGTGTGGTGCGGTGCGGTCATTATAGTGTGGTGGGAGAGGAATGAGCACTGCGTCCTCCTCATTTCATGAAGCTTGGTGGACCAAAGTGGATTTCAAAAGTTTGCGAGGTTTAGGTTGTTAAATCTGTTCTGCTTGTTTTGTTGTTGTAAGAGCTGCTCTACGGAAACTTCTGAGCATTGTTGGTCCAGACTCGCCCACTGTATTGCCTTTAATGTTTTCCTCGGACTCACCGGATGGCGGGTTCACCTGATACTGAACCAGTCAAAGGTCAAACCGCAGGTCTTGACGCTGCCGGTGGTTTGAACGGAATCTGAACGGAGATCGCACAATTCCGTTGCAATTACTAGATCGTCCTACAATATTATTACCGAGCATATGCATCTTTTTGTACGCAAAGTTATCTTAATATTAAAATATAATTGAGATATATATTTAGCGAAGTTTTCCAGTCAGACTTGATCGGATCAGTTTTGGTTACGATTCGTTCCCCTAAAATTGTCTTATTTTAACACCTCTATCGCGATGACTGAGCCTTGCTCTATGTGGGCCTGACTGAACTGAACCGTGTGTTGTTGAAGTCTTTGTGTAACGCATCAGTTACTTCAGGTGTGACCGTTTTCATGGCCGTGAGACGACCTTCCCCGGCCGCAGGTGCCCCCCCCCCATTTCCCAGCCCGTCCTCGGCTGATAGTTGTGTGGGGAGGGGGTCTAGTGGGCTCAGCCTTGGACAGGGACACCCAGACACAAAGCGACATGCCTCGTTCAGCGCAGTCTCTGTGATGAGCGTTGTGACTACCGTTCTCGCGCAGTCATATCGCACAACATATGCAAGATCTATTTTCATATGCTCAAGGCAATTCATACATACTAGTCTTGTAGCAATCGATACATTTGAAAATGGTGTAGCGGAGCATGTCATTAATTTTATAGGCATTTAAGTATACCTTTATTACTCCCTTTGAAGATACATCGTCGGACGGACTTTAACCCTCGCCGGCACAGGCCATTTTGAGTCCTTCGACGGCACAAGGGGGGGGGGGTTGGTACGACCCCCCCCTCCTCGCGTTTGGCCCCTGATCGAGATAGAGCTTCGCGGAAAAAACGAGCGTGTTGCCCGTCACGAGACGAAGCCGATGATACCCAATTTTAAGGTCCTAGGTCATCGGGTAACCTTCCAGGTCAGGTCAATGACCCGAAAACCGGGAAAATCGGGACCTGTTAGAAAGTCGTAAAGTGTGGCTGCTATGTGGTTTTCCGGGGTGCTGATCAGTGATCACGAATATCGTATTAGTTTTGATCAGCGATGATGTCTTTAAGCATTTAGACCAGGTCGGGTCAGGTCAGGTCAGGTCAACCGGTAGGGGTTGTGACGGGTATTCGTAATACGTGTCAACCGCCTCGGACAGCTTCGTAACATGTTACGAAGGCACCAAAACTACTTCGTAAATGTTCAACTGGTTGCTAAATTCGAATTCAGCTCCAAAAACTAGCCTAGAAATATGTAAAACTCGAAAAAGTGAACCGAGGTCACCCGAGGTCACCAAAGGTCAATGACCTGACCTGACCTTCAGGTGACCTTGACACCCACCCTAATGCATGGGAGCAACATCAAATAACATGTTTGAACGTTTGAAACCACGAAAAGCTTGCAAACGCGCGGCTAATGCGAGCCGACATGCGCCGAACCGCGATTTGGGCCAAACATGGTCACAGAAAAGAGGTCACAGGTCAAAGGTCATTGGGGTCAGGGTCATGCAATTTTCAGGGTAGGTGTAAAATTGATCAATGCGAGGGTACTGAAAGTTTTGTTGCGATCGGCCGCTTTTTACGCGAGTTATTCGCGAAAAACCTTAGGGGGCGTTGCATCAACCGGCGAGGGTTAACCCGCGACCTGGTGGGGGGGGGCTATTTTTTGCCCCCCTCCAGACTTCTCAATATATCTCCAGAACCGCTGCGCCGATCGTCACCAAACTTTCAGTACCCTCCCGGACATCAATTTTACACATTGTGACCAAATTTTTTTCCAAAGGCTATGATAGGTTGGCCGGAAATGACGTCAGAGTGACATCATGTTCTGCCGTTTTCGACCCAAAAAAGGGTTTCGCGGGAAGAGCTGTCAGGCCTATAGCTTTGCAAATACAGAAAAATGATAAGGATATAAAAAGCTGTAGAATGAGCAGGGCTACAAAACTGCTATCTCGGATTTTTGAAATATTTGGATTTTGACTCCCAAAAATCAAAACATAATTTTTTTTGGATATAATAATCGAAAAATCCAAAAAGTTTTTTGAATTTCGCAAAAACCGGAATATATGTGATAGTCCTTACCACCTTCCATCCACATACCAAATTTGAGATTGATACCTCTTTTTTTGGCGAAGTTATAGCGAAAAAACTGTTCAAAATTGATGACGTCAAATTTTCAAACTCAATTTTTAGCAATTCTAGACCCCGTACCGCAAAACAAAGACCACCATTAGACTCCCCTTGACGAGCTGCATCGAATCAATACCCATTTCATGCAAAACTATCAACTTTAAAATTTGACCTTTTTTGGCCTGACCTTGACCTGACCTTGACCTGCACTTCACCAGAAAGTGACCTAAGCCGTACCTGATAGTCTTATAACCAACACCATTGAGTTGGAAATGAAAAATTGGCCATAAAACATGCATCACACAACCTTAGTAAAGTTGGACTCATGTGACCTGACCCGTGACCCTTGGTGACCTGACCTGTGACCTGACCTGGTATTGTCAGTGACCTCTAATAGCAACATATCTACTAGGCAACTAACGCCCTATCGCTGATTCTCGACAAAATGCGTTTTCCTCGGTGTTATAGCGCATTCCCTAGAAGACCCGTGAACGGTGAAACATTTCATCTTCGACCTGACCTGTGACGTCATCGGTGACCCGGAGGTCAATGAAATTTGGTTTCCTTCGACAAATTTGACAGGCCTTTCGAACGCCGTTTGAATTTTGCGGATCCGTCCAGTAGTTTCGGAGATACGAGGGGGGGGGGGCAAAAAATAGCCCCCCCCCACCAGGTCGCGTTATAAACAGACCCCACCAGGGCGCGGGCAACGAATACCAGCATACCTACATCGAGGACACGAGTTGGTAAAAGTGCCAAATCCATAAGGTAAATCCACGTGCACATATCGCCCTTGTGTTGTATTTGGTTTCAAGTACTGGGAACTCAATGCTGACATTAGAGACTCGGGTAATTCAGCCTCAGAAATACCCAGCGCTTGTCTAGCCACGTGGAATTGTTGAAGCCATCCAAATCCCCGGTGAGATGACGCTCCCATACACCCAGTAACCGTGACCGAGCGTCCCAGACATCGCAGACAGGCCAGTATCCCGTGACGCTTGGTAACCAAAAGCATGGTTCCGTGGCGCTCGGTAACCCAACGCGCTCTAGCTGGTGGCATGGTCCCGCGTGGCGCTTGGTAACCTAACGCGTTATATACTGGCAGCATCGCTCGTGGCACCCTGGTAACCTGCGACCTCCCAGACCCATGACGGGTGGAATCCCACGGCACCTGGTTACCGCCGCGCTATGCCCTGAGGCGGCCAGGTCGGTCGCGCCGCCGGGCTCTGTGTGACGGCGCGTCGATCACCGCGGCATTAGTTACGTCATTGTCCCCAGGGAGGGAGACACGCGACCCGTAATAGACGCGACCGGCCGGCCCGCGGCCCTCGGGACCGGCCGCTGGCTACGGCGGATTGAGAGAGAGAGAGAGAGAGAGAGAGAGAGAGAGAGAGAGAGAGAGAGAGAGAGAGAGAGAGAGAGAGAGAGAGAGAGAGAGAGAGAGAGAGAGAGAGAGAGGGAGGGAGAGGGATAGAGTCGCTGACACGGACAGACAGACAGACAGACAGACAGTCATACAGGCGGACAGACAGACAGACAGACAGACAGACTGACAGACTGACAGACCTATAGACCTACAGACCTACAGACATACAATTACAGACCCAAGATAGGGAGGGAAGCAGGGAGGCAGGCAGGCAGACATATAGACAGACAGACAGACAGACAGACAGACAGACAGATAGACAGACAGACAGAAAGGCAGGCAGACAAACAGGCCCCTATTAGATGAAATATGAACGTCCACGTGCACATTACTCCCGCTATATGAGAGGCGGAGACGATTACATGTAAGAGTAGATACATAAGTAATAACTGATAGCCGATAGGGATTCGTAGCTCACTTATATATCACATCTTAAATTAGCGCAGCAATATTAATGTTCCTATTTCATGAAAAAAATCACAAACGTCGACTTTATAGCTTACAGCTACTGTACATTACAGCTTACATGCTAGCCTAAAAACGCGGATGTTACTGCACAAAAAGCTGACTTCTTAGCTTATTCACAACGCACATCCTCTCCTAAGCCTCTGAGGCATCTCTGAATGACGAATGGGTTTTAGTGCTATAAAGCACGCGTTGAAACCCGAACAAATCATTTATTGTGTGCTCGGAAGATGAGCTGACACTTGGAAAACACATTGAAAGGGACCCACTATCCACCTCAGCAGCCAACGAAACTTTGGCGAACGCGGAAAAAGAGAAATACGAAAGGAAAGAAGAACTCGTGCAGGATGAACAGGAGGGAGCTGAACGGCAGTGCAGAATGGAAGACGTTTTGGTGACGCTCCACTTGTCCTCTCGATAGCGAAGACTCCACTCACATGGTGTGTAGAACGGCTTACTAATCTGGCTTTGTGCGTCAATAATTCACGCGCCAGCCAGCAACATGCATGGCAAGAAATGGAGCGGAACGAAACACTTTGTCGTGCTTAGTTGCATTGAAAGAGTTATGAGACGGTTACTGTCAGCTTTTTTTTTCATCGAGTGGTCCATTACGAATCTGCGTGCCATACTGGCCATTGCCAGCGTCTCTGGCGAACCCGCATCGTTCAGCTTTAGCGCAGTACGTGACATCGGCAAACAGGGAGCCTTAAAAGCTCCGTCCGCACCGCACCGGCCATCGGTCATGGTCTATTTCCGAGTGTGACCTTTGGGAGTGAACAGTTGACATAGCGCCCGGGTAGAAATACGCCGGCTAAGTAGCTTTGTGCTGACTAAAAGCCAAGGGGAATACAGACGGAGTTCACGGCAAAGGAAGTTACGCAGCGTTACGTGGCTGGGTCACGCGAAGTTTTTATCACACACGGAGAAGCCTTTGTTGAACTTTGTTGCATTAGTTGTTTTAATATATCATATTACTTCTTAAGTATATTTTAACTGAGTGTGTTTGACGATACTTTACCCTAAACGGCCTATATACCTAGAATGACATAGCGGAGTTCTTGTCGTTTAAATAAACATGCTAATAGTTCAGATTATGAAAATGAGAAACCTCCAGAGTAATGCCCCAGAGTAAGATAGCGTGTTAGCTCATTACCTGCAGGTTATTTGTCATGCTATATGAGCGTAAAATAAAGTTTTACATCATACGTGAAATAAATGCATTTCCTTGCCATCAGTCACCGCATATTCTCACTAGCTATCAAACAGAGCTATCAAAAGTCAAATGCCGTAATCCCTATGATCAGTGTCGCACAAACGCCATAAATGAACCCACGCTCGCGTCCACTCCACATATTGACACGCCATTCTAATGGTGCATCATGCAGCTCTTCGTTTGGTCCCGGTAGCAAACACTCAATTAGCGCTGCAGGTATATTTGTCTGGTCGTGGAGCACTGTTTGCTGGGTCGACCATCCACCGGTACATAGTGCCGTCCGTTTGATCGTTAGAGCGCACCATTTCCACTAACGAACGAGTCCGCCGGCGTGTTTCATTTGGTCGTGATCAAGTTCCCAGAGGTATTTATAGCAGACCACAGTCTGGTCTAGAATCAGAGGTCAAAGATAGACCGTGCGCTCGATAACTTCCCACGGCGTTGTTCGTCCCGTCTTCGACTCAAACTGGGCCGGATCAGCCACCGAAAAACTGCAGATCCGAGTTCACAAGACCCGCATCTAGCGCAGATGCAAATATCAGGGAGCTGTTTGTAAGCGCTTTGTTGATGTTAAACTTCAATATACGCTCTAGTGATTCCAATCGTCATGTGTAGGACGATTGCAAACATTTGTCTTTCAACTTTGTTTTGTAAAAACAGGATGAGCTCCCGTATGCCACGGCAACAAGTCACTGATCTGGAGAGGATATTGGCAATTTGACTGAGCTGCGGTATCTCAGTCAACAACTTCCTCAAATTATGTACGGATTACACGTTTGGGCTGTTTTTCACCGTATGAATTGCAATCTGTTTAAAATACGGCACGTATCGCGGTTTTTCCTCTCCACTGAGCCGTGTGACGTCTGGCAGTCGAGCTGTTTGCCACCGTCTGCAGAGCGGTAATGGATATCAATCGATGCATACCATCACACCTGCCACTCTGGCCTGGCTGACTGCCCCGCAGATCTCCAGAGTAATGCTGTAATACCACCCCGCACGGCACCCGAGGGGCTGGCCGGGCAGCATCTGCACTGTATGTAGTATTTCATTACAGGTGCTTTTGCCTTCAGGTCTAGTCAACAAAATTACATTTGATGCCAAAGGTACTATACCTTATCAAGCGCGATCCACTCACTTTTCGTTAAATTCCTTTCATTTTTGAAAACAAAAACAAATGAATAATAATAACAGCATGGTAGCACCCAGCTGAACATTGCATTTTTCGCTCAGCATTAGTTTTTTTTTTAATAAATGGAGCAAGAGGAATGAACGGCATGTCTGGTTATATTATCCGTTTTCACGACGGGCTATCCGGCAAATGCACCTGATTTGACCAAATCTGCACCTAATTTCTTTTACAGCAAATATCTTCATTTTATGAATTTACATATTTCAGTGTTTTAATCGATGATGCTCTCTGATAATATGACAAAGCAGGCAAATAAACAATAAGTGCAACCCTAGCTGATAGCTGCTAAGAGACACACTGAACCAGATTTAACCAAATCTGCACCTAATCTGCACCAGATGTGCACCAAATGTGTACCAGATGGCCGTCGTGAAAACGGCTATTATACGCTTCTCAATGGAATTCGTACTTCTAAAGCCTTTCAGAACCTGGCACAGGAAAAGATACTTGAGCATATAAGAGTATGTAGCCATCGCACATTTTGCACTTTTGACAAAATAGAAGGTACATTAGGGATGCCTTCTTTTACATTACGAGGATTATAATAAACGTATCGATTTATTTCCCTTCTACCCCTTTCGTTTTTTATTTAATTTGGAACGCAGTGCATCATGTTGAATTCCTCATGACTTGCCATGAGCTGCTTTTAACGCCTGTATTATGCACCAGCTGTGGAGACAACTACTGCTCCCCACTCCCAGCCATGCCACCAGACCAGGCTTCGCTAACCCGGCCGCATCCATATTCCATTAACCGGCCAAACTACCCGATCGGCCGGGCGACGGACCACCGCAGCCTTCCGGCTGCCTGTGGTTCGATCAGCGCGGCCCCGTTTCGATCGGAGGTGGTCACCGGCCTCCTCATTAACTGCTCGACCCCGTGGCCGCCGATCGCAGACAATTGACGCCGATTGAGGTTGATAGACGGCGCCGGCGGCCATCAGGTGACCCCGTTGACCTCCGGGAAAACTGCGGGAGGGTGGACACTGGACAGACCGGAGACAGACGGGGTGGACAGAGCAAGATTGACAGACAAGGTAGGGTGGACAGAAGAGGTGGACAGACTTATAGGGTGGGTGGGCAGAACAAAACGAAGGGTAGACAGACCAATGCGGACCGGCGAGAGTGGACACTGGACAGTCCAAGGGTGGGTGGATAGGCCAAGATGGACACACCAGTGTGGGTGGGGCCAAGGGGACA
Source organism: Amphibalanus amphitrite (assembly GCF_019059575.1). Lineage (NCBI taxonomy): Eukaryota > Metazoa > Arthropoda > Thecostraca > Balanomorpha > Balanidae > Amphibalanus > Amphibalanus amphitrite. Next base: position 17,155 of record NW_024882287.1, on the reverse strand, counting down.
CAAATAACCATCCCCGACCCGACACCATATCACGACGAGCGTGTGGGCGGACGTCAGTGCGGTCGCCGATCCGAGGCGCCGGTCTCGCGAGGGCGTCCCGTCGATCCGGCCGGTTAATCAGTCGCCAGACAGTCTCGGCTCCGAGTCGGTCCACGTCCGGTGACAATGTACGACGTGCCGCCGACGCCGGGGGCGACGGGGACGCTTCAGACGGCGGGCCGACTATGATGGAGCGCCGCGCTCCTGGCCGGTTGCCCGTCATCAGAGGCGAGTGATCCGTCTGTGGACCGTCTGGGAATGTCTTTGATTGTCTGAGGACTATCTGGGACTGATTGGAGCCGACCGACTGCCGCAACAGACAGTCTGAGACCGTCTGAGACCAGAGGCGGATCCAGCTCAGAGTTTGGGGGGGGGGGCAAACCATAACAATTTAGCGATTCTTTCCATGCATCGTCCATAGGCGTAATGTTAAAATTATGCCGTTTGGGGGGGGGGGGCAAATGCCCATTTTGCCCCCCTGGATCCGCCACTGTCTGAGACCGTTTGCGATTGTCTGTGATTGTCTGAGGACCGGTCGACCGCCGGAAAAAGACAGCGGTGGTGACCGTCTTGGACTGCCTGGGACTGGGATTGTCTGGAACTGTCTGTGACTGTCTGCGAACCGCTTGGGACCGGCAGACCGCCGGCACAGAGAGCAGACAGCGCGGTGGAGGTGACTGTCTGAAACCAGCTGGGACCGGCTGGGACAGTGTGAGACCATCTGGGACCGTCTGAGACCGTCTTTGTCTGCAGTCCATCTGTATCAACCATCCTCCGATCACAGACAGCGCTGGTGACCGCGTCTGTGTCGGGGCCCACAGAGCGCTAATGGCCGGGATTTGTCCGCTCTCTGACGGTCGCCGCTCGGATCAGAGCGACAGCAGAGTGACAAACATGTCAGCGCAGCAATCACTGGCCCAGTCGCCTTTCTAAACCTATCGATCCGCCCCGCATCGCGACTGCCCGTCACAGTGAACGCGGAGGCTGGAACACGTTTAAACAGGGAAACAATTTTTTATTCCTGCCTCTTTGGACCTATCTGCCATAGCAGGCATAAACAGCTTTTTAATGCGGCTGAACATCATCGACGAATACATGGTATATGTGTAAATCCAAAACACCCTGTCACCAAGATGGATTTATTAAGCGGATTCCACTGTATGATGAACATTTGGTGGCTTGACAATCCGTCGCCGAGCGAATAGGCGCATCAAGGCGGTCAACGAACACCTAGTGCCAATTGGCAGCTCTTCACAGTTGTACCTGCCGTCGGTGTCCAGTTCCATCGCTCACAGTGATAAACATAGTAACCGGTCGACTAACAGGCACCCAGCGGCCAGCACCTACCCAATACCCACACTGAACTCAGACTGAAAGCCATCATCAGTCACCCGCTGTCACAGAAGCATCATAAAGGATCTATCGGAAGATCGATCAATCAATAATGCGCCGCCCGAAACCTTTATTTCAGCCGAGTAGGCAAATATGATGTTATGACTAAAGTTGAACACGTAGGTGTTAGAGAAAAGCAACAAAACCACGGTTACAGTTCAATAAATGGCAGGCCGTTTATGATTGCTTCTGAGGACAGGCTGACAGGAGTATACATACTTGATGCTCCTTATTTTAGTGGTATAGCCCATCGCTAAGGTTTTCGTTGAGTTGCACACTGTAAAGAAGCGTGTCTGTCCCCTTGGCTTTTTGCGCGGCACACCTATGTGTCGTCTGACGGATGCCGTATGCCATGGCTAATTAGCACTGGCGTGGTCACCTTCCTTTGGGGACGCCGCGTCACGCGAGCTGGGAGCCAAATGTAGCACCAGAGAACACCGCGAGGTGGCAACAAGGTCAGACTGACGGGCTGTGCCACACACAAAGCTGCACTGCCGGCCTCAACCAGGCCTGGTGGGAACCAAGTAGAGATGCTAAGTGAAGTGATATTATTTGGGAGCTAAAATGCTTCGAGATTTGAAAAATGATAGGCATATAACTAATGAAATCAATGTGGTCATATTCTGTGTTGGTATGGACAAGTGCTTTGCTCGTAGCCTAGCGCATGGTTGAGAAAGATATTTTGTCTTTTTTCTGACCAAAGCAGTTCGAAAATAGCCCGGAGGTGGAAAATTAACCTTCGCCGGCCGAGGGGGGGGGGCGGCGGGTGCCGCCCCCACAGGTTTTTTTTTGCGATAGCTCCGAGCACGCTGGCGATAGAGAGCTGAAACTTGGCATACTTGACCTTTTATTCAAGCCAGATCTTTTGACACCAACTGCATTTTCGGGTCAGGTCAGGTCACTGACCCATTACGTCATATGTGAACCTCTGCACGGATCGCCGGGAACGATCTCCAACTATCTCAAGCACACAGAATCGTGATTTGATGCACTCCTTGCAAGGTTAGATGCGTCACTTTTGCAATGTTGACCTTGCGTAACGTCATTTATGACGTCATCAAGATCATATTAGTTTTTCGTCAATAACTCCCGATCAAATTAAGCTAGCGAGTCGAGAAAGCCACCAATGGACTCAGAAAGACCTGCCGAATCAAATGATATGCGCTATGACCTCTTTCGATCAGCTTCGTGACCTGGGGGTGCTGACCTGACCGTGACCTGAGGTCAACATCCTAAGTTGAGCTGACCCAAACAAAAAGTATATCATTCGACGCGCCTGAGCGAGGCGAACACGATGCTGCCAAAATCGCGGCTCTGCGGCCGTTTTTTGCAAAGTTATTCACCAAAAAACTTAGCCGTACCTTGGGGCACTTGACCTGTTCTCAGAGGTCACCGGTTGACCTAGGACCTTAAAATCGGGTACCAATCTCTGCGTCTCGCAACGGCGCACACGCTTGTTTTTTCCGCGACGCGCTAGCTCCACCAAGGGCGAACCGGCGAGGGCGGGGTCGTACCCGCCCCCCCCCCCCCCTCGGCCGGCGCGTATGTAGAAAACCAATAGGTCCGGCGAGGGTTAAATGACCGCAACCGACACAGGCAGTCATGAACCCATGTGCAGAACCGTCGGAGGCCCAGCCCGCCGCCCCATCACGTCACAAGAAGGCCTGGCGCCTGCCACCAAAAGATAAAAACGTTTCCACATAAATCATCACCGGCAGAAGCTGGAACGTAGATCACAATGCATTGCGGTCAAATTATTATTGTGGCTGGAAATCGACGTCTTTCATTTGTATGAAGTCTGATGGTATAACATGCTTGGAAGGAAAATGTACTGAACACGCGTCCGACCATTAGTCCGGCGATATGCATATGCTGACGGTCGTATTCACTAGGTATGGTATTTACCCAAGCGCCGCGGCCGTCATCGCGCGAAAGGCGGAGGTGCGGTGACCTTGTCCACGGCCCGGGTGGACAGCAGTATAACCTCTATTACAGCGGTACACCGACGCCCGTCCTCCACCTTCACTCGATTACACTCGACAACTTCTCGGGAGTGCAACTCACCCAGTTGGGAAAACGAGGCACCAGTTTACGAGCACCGACCGCTGTACGAAACAAAGTTCCATCAATAACTTGGAAACTTAATTGTGCAATGCATTCGATTTTCGAAGTATTTTCAACCGAACAAAAGAGTATTCTGTGACTTCGAATGCACCATCGCCATTAAACACGTCAATGACACCCTTCAAAATCATTCACTTTATGACGCTATGACGATTTCGTGTCTCTCAATCGGCCAATCACAAATGTCAGACATCCTAGTTATTACGACTTCAGTGTAACTCCCGGCGACGATGACACAGAAGAGACGTCAGCCTCCGCCTGACGTCAGGTGATAGCATTGTTCGCACCGCTGGCCGACTCCGGGCAGAGGTCAATCAGCGCCTTATACCGGGGCGGGTCGACAGCTCGCGACTCACAGTAGATGAAGGATAGCCGACCTGTGTCCCGGCGCCACGCTGTCGACCAAAGGTCAAGAGTCGAACGGGCAGCCGGAGATGAGTGATAGCTTCGTCAGCGATTGGATGATGTTGCCCGGGATACAGACTCTGCCAGTCCTGGCGCAGGTATGAGCCGAAAGTGACACCGTCTGACACGGACTGCGGGTGTCACGGACACCGCCTGACACGTACCGTGTCCGAAAGTGACACGGGCCGCGAGTGACACCGACACGGACTGCGAGTGACACTGACACCGTCACGCGCTGACCATGGTGCACGAAAACAGCGTCACAAAAACGCGGCGCAGCTCGGCCGCAGCGCCGCAGCCGCTCTGGTTAGTGATGATACCCGACCCATGTGGTGTGTGGGACATTACTGTGAGGTGTGGGACAATACTATGAGGTGTGGGACACCGCTCTGAAGTGTGGGGTATGGACCACTACTGTGAGTTGTGGGTCGAACTGCTGCATGAGGTATGGAACACAGCAGTGTGGAGCGAAATAGCTGCTGTCTGGCCCGGCCAAAAACGATCCCTGTGCATTTGACAAGCCTCCGCGTTTTCATTTACTGCGTGATTGCTGAAGGCCCATAGAGCGACACGGACGTAAGCTAAGCCTTTTCATCTTCACCGAGCCCGGGAGGCTGGCCTCACTGTATAGGACAGTATCTAAGGAGCGATCTCTACCAGCCAGGAAGACCGCGAGCGGCGCCAAGTCCGGTGGTACACCCAGCTCCCATCATCGCCGCCGGTAACAGAGTGGACTGGCGACACTCGGCGGCAGCGACAGATGAGGTGGCCGCAATAACCATCTGGCGGGCTCACCTGACGCCATCAACCAGCGGCGACGGTTCTGACGGGTAGGACGTGTCGGTAGAGCTGAACACGAGTCACCGGGTCCGAGTTCAGCTAGTACTGCAAACCACACCTGAACAGAGTCAGGACGGGATGGGCAGGACGGTTAGCGATCCACTCACAGGACTGATTCGGTATACACTATACACAGGACACAGGTGATTCGGTATAGTGGTGACTACTGACTGGTGAGCGTCACCGGGCCTCGCCAGTCGAAAGGGCTGGCATTGCAAACGACTGCTAAATGGTACCGGCACTCGCTGACAGATGGGTTGTTACTAGTTGTGAATAAGTAACTCAGCCATATGCGACAAGTTGGTGTGCTGAACAAGTCACCGCATAACAAGACGGGCTGGTATTTTAGTACTGAGCGTCACCCTCCGTCGTCGAGCCGCAGCGAGCGCAGCAGCCTTTGCCGTCTCCCGGATATCCAAGGTGAGCTGGCCAGGAGAGCGTGACGAAGCGATGCTCTGCAAGACACCGGCTGCAGAGTGCAGAGGGGCTGCTGCGCTCCAGTGCCCCACCGGCGCCGCCATAGCCGTGGTGCAGCCCGTTACAGACATGACATGGAGACAACGGGTGGTGTATACTGGGCCTCTCGGAAATCCGACCGGCCACAGCAGAGCAGAAGTGAGGGGGCTGCGAGTATACCTTCTGAGTGTCTTCTTCAGAACACAAAGCTTTAAAGTTCTGGCGCTTGTGTCTATTTCAGTATTTCCTAGAAAGTTTATTACGTTAATGGCAAGGTTGCTTGCTCTATTCGCAGATCCATCTTTTTCAAATCTCGCAATCGACATAAAGATGTTGTATTCTTGTTTCATTGAGTATCACGGAAACAAATATGTGGGAATGGAGTCATATTGGGAACGTTTAAGAAGCACATACATATGTTCCAAAAGATATCATCTGACCGCACACTCAGGTAAAATGGTTTTCTGTGGATCATAAACGTATTAACGACAATCCAAGTTTAATCTACCGAAAATGGTCTTCGAACTTTGGCTATAAACTATTGAAGATTAATATGAAAAAGCAATAATATGTCCAAAAATTGCATGGATTCTTTTGTCGTACCAATAAAAGTAAAACCTAAACTGCAAAGTAGATGAGCTTTCGACAGCGTTGCCATCATCAGGTCTGTAAACATTGCCGACGATAAGTATTCCGACAACATTGCCATCATCTGTATAGACAGACAGACCTGATGACAATGTTTCTACGCGTTTTTTTATGAAAATACATAAAAGATATGGGCTCCTATGTATACCTACAGGCTCCCCATATAAATATGTCCGTCTTTTGCCACCCGTACCTATAGCTCGTTGATGAATCATTGAGCGTGTAGTATAGGAACCTCTAAGTAGAAGAAGACTGCCCTGGTGACGCTGACAAGTAGCTGGGCCAAGCGTTTATTGCTACTTTGTCTTTGATTAGTTTCCCTTGAGATGGCAGCTGCGTTTGATCGTCCCATTAGGTATCTCGGGCAATCACACCACCTATATGTAGACAGACAGATAATCTCGCGGCTCGCAGAGGGCCAGAGAAGGCGGATGCCCACAAAAATGGATGGAGGATGTGAGCAACAGAACAACAGCGCCGTAAATTGTAATTATTCTGAGCATCCCAGCAGAAGATGGATCACATCGTCATCCGCCCGCAAAGTTTTTCAAAAGTCCTGTTGATCATCCGGGAAGAGCTTGTGATTTTATACTGGTGTGATAAGTACCTATTTTAACGCGCCGCTAAGATTTTCACGAAGATCTCAACGCATGTTTTATCACCGATCTTCTCGCACATGCCAAAATATGCATATGCATTATGTTCGGGTCAGTAACGGTTAGGAAAAAGTGGTCACATAAAGTAACCTCGCTCTCGCTGTAGGGGAGAGTGGGGCACATTCGTGCAAAAAATGGATAAACCCATATATCTGTTCTTTGGTTAGTGCAATGGCAAAATTGTTGATTGTAGTATGGAAAGGAACTATTGCAGATAGTTTTCCTCTTTAAAAGTTATCCTCTAAAATTATTGCTTCCATTAGAAAAAATGACTTTTAATAACTCTGAACATTTGCACGAAACTGCCCCACCTATGGGGCACATTCGTTCAAGAGGTGGGGCACTTCCGTTCACCCTGCAAAGTTCGAGAAATTACCGGGCATTACCAGAAATTTACCAAAGGAAATTGGCAGGGGGTCATTTCACTTGATTCCTTTCGACAAGAATGCATTGCACAACATATGTAGAAAGAATGGGCTGGCCAACAAGAATGTGCCAACTGCCGGCCTCCGTGACCTCGCCAAGTTCGCGTGAATTGCTCGTCACGACGTCACAAGCAGTCGAGACTGAGTCAGGCGAACGTCATTAGAGAAACCTACTACAGATAAAGTCATAAATCGCAAAAACTAAAAAAAAATATGCACGAATGTGCCCCCAGGCAGTGCGTACACGAACCTGCCCCACAACGTCATTAGTAATATATTTCAAAATTTCTTTTTGAAAAAATGACACTTTTTCAACAAACAAGTTTGCAGCAGTTCCGTGAATAGAGTGAGCTTCTTCACCCCCAATTTTGAAAAGCTGAACCACATTTCCGAGTCAGGATCACGAAAATGGATGACATGAGAAAAGTTTGGAAAGCTCACGAATGTTACAAATTTGCGTTTTTATCAAGCATGACAGCAGGTACAGTGTTGTCTTCTACGGTGAACGAAGGGCGGCAATGATAGACATATTTCCATAATTTACCTTGAGCTCGTGCAGTCACTCGTGTTCCCATAAACTGCTGAAAACGAATGTGCCCCATGCACGAATGTGCCCCACTCTCCCCTATATAAAATCCCCATGTGTTAGTGTGCTAAGATTGCATCATCCCACCACAGTTTCAAACAAAGAGATGATACATTTATGGGGACATAAGCTCAATAATAAACAATCGCCTTTATGATGTTACCTTCACGAAAGGAGAAAAGGGACCCAAGTGGAAGCGATAGCCACAGAAGTGGGTGCCCACTGCCCTGTATGGTTTCGACTGCGTTCCGCGACTCCGGCTGCCAGTGTTGCCGTCTACCTTCATCTCGTCTGCCATCCCGTCTACTGTCGTCTCCCGTCGTCCCTTCTACCGTCCGTGTGCCGTGCGTCGGGCCGGGCGGCGCCCGGTAGTCTCTCGGTCAATACCCATTACCCAGCCACGCGGTAGGTACCGTCAACAGGCCGTCCAGCCGGCCGGCTGCGCACCATGCCCGGCAATTGGCGCGAGCGAGCGCGAGCGCGCGCCCGTCGTCCTCTCTGGCGCCGTAATCACCGGTGCCCAGGTGACAGTCACCGCGGATACGCGCGGGATAATTACACGACGGTGGCGGTGGTAACAGGTGGATCCACCCGGGGAGGGTGAGCGGGTGTGGGGAGAATACTCCAGCCGTCTGGGGGGCCGGTCGGAGGACAGAAGATGCGCCCGGTGGGGATACTGGGTTAACGGGTAAGTAAACACGGGATATAGTTACACTGGTGAGGACGCGCTGATAAGAGTGATAGTTATCAGATAAGTAATGGAAAGAGATACAGTGGTGGGCACACTGATAGGGCTGGGAGTTATCAGACAAATCAACACGGATGTAGAACGGTGGGGAATTGATAGGGCGATTGTTGAGCTGATATATAAATGCAGGATGAGGATTTACACCTCATGGGTATTGGGGATACTGATCGCACTGGGGGCTAGCGGACAAATAAACAAGTGATACAGACCGCTGAGAACACTGATAGGCATCTGGCAGGCTACCTCTACAGCTGTGACGTGGCAGAACCACCGATAGGCTCCGTACCACCAACGCATTAATTAATGGCTCACGAAAGGGGATGCCTTCTGCAGCCTCTGTGGCTGTCAACAGTGTAAGCCAGGGCCGTTTTATGTCTGGCTATAAGACACTCGTTTCGTTGAAGTTGCACAGAAAGTATTGCTTTCCGGATTCATAGCTCAAGCAATGTTTGCATAAAGGCGTATATCACCTCATGAATCCCGTACGTCACATAGCCCTTTGTTTGCATATGGCTCCTGACTTCACGGTAGCTGCCATTTCGCCATTCACATTAAATACTCATTAAACCCGGATGTAACCGCTACAGTCATCCTGGACAATGTCAATGTCATGCGAAGGGCATGAAGCATTATTAACACCACTGAGTGCAAGTATCACTTTCATGATAATGTGTTAGAGTTGTGGCGGCGTGTACTCACAAGGCAGGAGCGCGGGGACAGGTTTCAGCAGCCATTGATGTGCCAACTCACCTCTGTCAGAGCCCAGCGAAGTGGTCGACGCCGGCGTCTGCAGCAGCTCCCTCAGCGCCGTCTTGTTTTTCTGCAACGAGTAGACAGTGATGGTACAGTGATCGGCCTCGAGTTGGTAGCACCGGTAGCCAAGACACACCTCGTAGCGCTCGCGTTTTCGGCGGCGCCGTTTGGAGGGACGCGGTGGGGGACGGGGAGGGGAGTTGCAGCTCTCAGACTCCGAGTACACCCCACTGTCGGCGCTGCGCACGCTCTCCACCTCTGGCGGCTCGCAAACCTCCGGCGGCACGCACATCTCCGGCGGCTCACACACCTCCGGAGGCACGCAAACCTCCGGAGGCACGCACATCTCCGGCGGCACACACATCTCCGGAGGCACGCACATCTCCGGAGGCACGCACATCTCCGGCGGCTCACACGTCTCTGATGAGTCACACGAGCTCTGGCTGGCGATGCTCGCCTTGCCACGCAGACTGGCTCGCGGCGCTGGTACCGGGGAGGCGCCCAGCGGAGGGCCCTCGATATGCAGCGGTAGCCCGGCGGCGGCCAGCGGCAGACGAGTGACCACCTCGGCCGGGTCAACAAACACTGAGGCGTCCGGCAGGGGTCGGTAGCGACCCCGCTCCGACACCTCGCCAGCGCTGGGCGCCGGCTCCGAGGTCAGGTCGCGGACCAGCGAGCGGGCCCGCAGGCGGCGCTGCACGCGGCGGGCCAGGTCCTCCAGCGAGCGGCCGCGCCGCACCACGGCCACCCGCGCCTCGCTGCGGAAACTGGCCAGTCGCTGCAGCGGACTCCGGTGAGTGGCGGCCGGACGGTCCACGGCCAGGTCCTCAGTATCCCGGGCCCGTGGCGGCGGCTCCGGCGGCGGCGGAGACTCGCCGGACATCTCGTACATGGGCACGTACCAGGTGGCCCGCCGCTCCGTCAGACGGTGCTGCTCGTCTATCATGGGAGACACGCCTCGCAGCAGGACGCAGTCGCTGACCAGGTCCATGTCTGAACCAGCTGCTGCAGCAGCACTGCGCGGATTCAGCACAAAATGGCCCCTTTAGGTCGACCTTCGCTGTCCACAACCCAGAACACAGGGGTTCCCTCAGGTCAACTCCTCCTGCACACAGCCCTGGCGCACAGCAGCGCCCCTCCGTCTTTGGCCTCTCTAGCGCGGATAATTCACTCTATGCCCACTTCAACACACACTGCCATTCCTCTGTTCACTCGCTCCGCGAGAAGCAGCAGTTCGCGCTGTCTCCACTGGCCGCTGCCGCAGACTGGCGCGGCGGCGCTGCGCGCTCTGTCTGGCGCGACGATAGCGTCACGCTATCAGCGCCGCCGGCGTCACGGCCGGCCTCCGCAGCACGCGCCAGGTACCGCTGACGTCAGCCCGTCACGGCCGTGACAGCCGTCACCGCCTTCACTGGCCATGATAGTGCGCGCAGTCTGTCGCGCGACTAGAGCGGCTTGATGGCGCAATTGGCACCGCGGCCGAGGGCGTCCAAACCCGACCGGCCGAGGGCGTCAAAACCCGACCGGCCACCGGCGAGGCCCGGGGTGTGTGCCAGCATAACGTCTGAAGGAAATGGTGTAGCTGAGAGAATCGTAGACGGCCAGGGGAATGGTTTGAGGACGCATGCCATGGGTCGGATTTAGAAGTTCCAGGTGGAATATTATGCTGTGTTTTATTTCTCACGACGATGTGATTCATTTAGGAATGAATGGGTAAGATGAGTTAATTTACAGGGTGTCCCATAAGTTCGTTCTCACATTATATTTGCATGTAAAACAGAGTACATTGCGTTTTGAAATATTTATGACCCGTCAATGTGCTCCTCAGATGGGCAAACACATGAATACATGCACTGTGGCATGCCACCCGGCATATTTGTCAGCGTAGCAGGCTTGAAGTTAGCCCAGACTGACTTATCATTCGCCGTGAGCTCCTGGAGGTTGGAACAGCGTTTCGCTTCGACGAGCCACGATTTCAGTATCCCCAACGTATTTTCATGAAATTTGGATCCCATAAGTTGCCTGACATGTGATCTTGCGACAGACGCCTGTCACAGTCTCCTGGCACTGCTTTTGAGCTTTCCTTGACCTGTTCACCGATGCGGAGTCTCGCTTGAAGATGGGCCTACGACCTTCCGGATGTCATTTTCTCCTCCCAAAATATGTTCATATTTGCGGTTTGAGTTAAGCTAGAACGCTGAGATTCCTTCCAGATCTTCTTGGAGAAGCATTCTGCGTCCCAAATCTGTTTCTGGAGTACCAACCGCATCCTGGTCAGCGTCTGGACGCCTATAACCCCACAATACCGTGACCCTGGCCTTTTGCATAGGAACAAAGCGGGACGAAACGGAGGCCTTCTCTTTCGCCTTTATGGGGCCGTTTTAGGGTTTGGACGAGTGTTTCATCTCGAACATGGACTAGGTAGTCTAGATGACCACATTGATGTCATCGGCCCTCCAATTTTTTTGCCTCAGGCATAACGAAACACATGTTTGGCCATTTTAGGACATTTTCGACTGTTTTGAGTCCTCCGGTAAGTCTTAAACTTGAGTCACCTTGAGATATGTTCCCCGAAAAATATTCTTAGACAGCCGATAATCCATCCTGAAAAGTCAGCTTATCAACTTTCAAACGTTTTGACCTTTTTGATGGCCACTTTGACGACAGACAGTTTTGGCCACATGGCTCACTCCTGAGCGCTGACTGGAAATAGGATGAACTTGCAGTGATTGACTCCCGACAAATCATCGGCGTCACTTGCTGACTGTGCCTACAGTTAGCGACAGACATTACCTTCAGACTGGTTGGCTTCAATCACCCTCAATCGTCACGAATGGTCACGTGCTGACTAAATACCGAGACGTACCCGTATCGGAGACCTCTATGTTGCGGTGTTAGCCACCTCTGCAGGAAGTGGACTTTCTAGCAAAAACTATTTTGTCTAGAGAAATTAGTTACTGTGGAGCATATTGTTACCAGCCATGGCAAACACATAAGCTCAGTTACGAAGCAAGTTCAGCGTGCCCTTAAGCAAGAAAGCCTCTAAACGTAAAATTTAGGTGAGAACGAACTTATGGGACACCCTGTATTTACGAATGAATGGTTCGTCTTAGATTTTGAGTCATTTTTAAGCCGATGGATCTTAAAAGGCTAAGGAAGGCAATGATTCACGCAAGCTATTCTTTTCAACAAGGGAAGTCTTGAGAGCTGCTTCTAAACCGCTATTTATCATTCTGGCCTTGGATAAAACCGCAATCCATACGATGATCCTTAGCCGGTGAGGAGCATCGATTTAGAGAACTAAATTATCATCGTTTTTGACAATCGTTAGTCGCAGCGATGTATGAGCCGGTTGCTCAGATGGAGGGGAACTGCAGTAACTCGTGAGGTGAGTGGGCGTATCGGTCGAGTGAGTGTAACGTGTCTCGTTTCTTGAGTATCCCAGTCAATCAAACATGCAGCTGGTAGCAAGGCCTTTCCAAACCAGGCTTTATTCAACATAAAGGCACTAGCAAAGTAGCAAGCGAGAGCAGCGTAGTAGTCATGCTCAAGAGATCATGCTCTGCAACACAAAGCAAACAGCAGGTAAGTAACGGCCAACACAAACACAGAAACAACCACGATCACACGACATTCTCCCCCGGTCCGTTTCGGAACGCAGCCTCACCGAGAACATCGAGACCGCAAGCAATGCGATAGTGCATGCTCAAAGACAGCTCGAGCGTAAGATCGCACATTTACAAAACATAGTCCCGTTCCAGATGAGCCGGCCTACGCGAAGCTCGGGTGGATCGACGCAACGGCGCAGACTCAGAGGCAGGTTGAGGCACAGGCTGTGATTCGGAATGGGGATGAGAATGGTACCTGGAAGTCTCAGTCTGAGCCATAGGTGGACAAGGCTCGGGAGCTGGTTCCGGCATCTGGATCGACGTGTTCCGATTGCCGTCACCGACCGCCGGCTCCTCGCGCTGCTCGGCCACCCGCACTGGAAGGGGATCGCGGTCCAGTCCATCGCGCGGATCCGAGACATCGCTGGAGTCAGACAAACCAATGGTTCCTCGTGGGGCGAGATGTCTGATGTTGACAGTCGTTTCCCTCCCGTCCGGCAGCCGGACGTGAGCGTACTGCGGGTTGGCTTCAAGAAGCTCCACTTCGTCGACCAGTGGGTCATACTTCTGTCGTACATGTCTTTTCATCAAGACGATTTCGCCCGACTTGGATAGCCACGTCGGCACAGAGTTGCCAGTCGTCGAGCGCCTCTGGTACCGAAACAGGCGCTCATGAGGAGTCTCGTTGGTTGCCGTTGAAAGTAGCGACCTCACTGAATGAAGAGCGTCTGGCAGGACCACTTCCCAGTTCTCCAGCGGCAGATCTCTCGATCGGAGGGCCAACGTCACCGCCTTCCACACGATGCCGTTGTAGCGTTCCACTTGCCCGTTTCCTCTTGGATTGTACGCGGTCGACCTGCTGCTGGCTATCCCCTTGCTCGCGAGGAAGGATTTGAGCTCAGAGGACATAAAGGAGGATCCACGGTCGGAATGGATGTACGCTGGCACGTTCAAAAGGCTGCGTAGCCTTGATCAGATGAGACTGAGGAGGCTTCCCATACTGTGGCTTGCATTCTGCGCAAACGGGACAGGATGACGTCACCTGTTTGACATCTTCCACCGAGAATGGCAAGTTTCTTGTGCGCACGAAGTGAGTCATCCTGGTGACACCTGGGTGGCACAACGCACTGTGCAGCTCCACCAGGAGCTTTGTACTGTCTGAGGCGGAGCATACCATCGGCGAACGAGACAGTGCATCCGCCGACGCGTTTTCTGTCCCCGGTCTGTAGACGATGTCATATGAGTAGCTGGACAGCTCCAGTCTCCACCTCATGATCTTTTCGTTTTTCACCTTCCCAGCTTGTCTCCCATCGAACATGAAGGCAACTGATCTCTGGTCCGTGACAAGCTTGAATTGTCGACCCAGAAGGAAGTGCTTCCACTTTCGGAGTGCTTCAACGATGGCGTATGCTTCTTTTTCAACTGCTGAGTGATTGCGCTCGCTGCTCGATAGTGTGCGAGAGAAGAAGGCTACGGGTCGTCCATCTTGAGACAGCGTAGCAGCGATGGCGTGGTCCGAAGCATCGGTCTCAACGACAAAAGGTATGTCGTCACTGATAGCTGACATAGTGGCGTCAGCTATGCTCTGCTTCAGGTGACTGAAGGCGTCTAGTGCACCTTTCTGAAGGGGAAACCTGTCAGTCTGGACCAGAGGGCGGATTTTCTCAGAGAATCCATGAATCCAGTGAGAGTAATGGGCGAACATGCCCAGCACCCGTTGCAGAGATGCCGCGTCATGAGGCGGCGGCAGCTCCTGTAGGGGTCTCAGACGCTCGGGATCTGGGCGAAGTGTCCCATGTCCGATGACGTAGCCGAGGAGCTCCACAGATGTGACAGAGTAGGCACACTTGTCTTCGTTGAACGTCAGATTGCACTTCTTGGCTGCCTTCAACAGCTTCCGCAGGTTCTCGTCGTGCTCTGCTTGGTCTCGCCCGCACACGGTGATGTTGTCGAGGTACACGAATGTGTCCCGGAGCCCTTCTTGTGACACGATGCAGTCCATCACCCGCTGGAACGCTGCCACACCGTTTGTCACACCGAACGGGATCCTGGTGAACTGGTAGAGTTTTCCGTCTGCTTCGAACGCGGTGTACTCCTTTTCTTCCTCCCGGATTGGGATTTGATGATATGCGCTTTTCAGGTCCAGTGTGCTGAAGACCTTGTAGCGAGCTACTTCCTCAACCATCCTCTCGATGTTAGGAAGTGGATAGGCATCCAGTTGGGTGAACCTGTTGATGGTTTGCGAATAATCGATGACGAGGCGTTTCTTGTGGTTCTCGTTCGCAGTAACAAGGACTTGAGCTCTCCATGGAGACCGACTTGGCTCGATGATCCCCTGTTCTTGCATCCTCCGAACTTCCAGCTCGATGAACTTTGCGTCTGGTGTCGTGTACCTTCTTGACTTTACGGCCACTGGTCGGCAGTCAGAGGTCAGGTTGCCGAACAGCGTTGGCAGCGGAACTGCCATGGTGGCCAGACCGCAGACCAGGGATGGTCTATGGCCTCCGAACGGGATCTCTACAGAGGCATGTTGGTTCAGGACGTCATGACCCAAGATGACATCTGCACAGAGATCTGGAAGGACTGTCAGTTTGACGTTAGAGTAGGTGTGGTCTGAGAGCTCTACCGTAACCACACAGTGTCCAAGAGCTTTCGCTGAGTGAGCTGTGGATGCCATGAGCACTTCCAGTGGCTTACCTCCAGAAGCTTGGAGCACCTCCCACTTGTGCCGTTGGGCGACTTGGAGGCTCAAGAAGCTTTGCGAACTGCCAGTGTCGATCAGCACATCAACATACTTGCCATTGACCCTCCCTTTCAGGGTGGCCTTCGCCAACCCACCAGGAGAGGCAGATGTTATCGACGATGCTGCGAGAGTCGGTGCTTGGGTTGTGTTGTCATCAGTAGCCACAGCAGCGGTCGTAGTCATGCTGCCAGAGCGGCACACCTTTGAGAAATGGCCGAGCTTCCCACAAGTGTTGCACTCAGCATTTCTTGCGGGGCACTTGTGCCGAGGGTGTCTGGCCAGTCCACAGAAGAAGCAGCTCTGACTGACCCCCCGACCCGCGGCTGCAGCCGTGGGCTGCTCGGACAGGAGCGGGACCGGATGAGCAGCAGACGCTGGAGCTGAGGATGAAGCAGTGACTGAGTAGTTGGGCTGAAGGTAAGAATCAGAATGCCTTTGAGCTGCCTCAAGTGCGCGAGCCTGCTCTACAGCAGTTCTCAAGTCAAGTGTTTTGTTCTCTAACAAGCGCTGTCTGATATGACTCGAAATCAGACCATTGATGAAAGCATCACGAATCAGCTCGTCTCTAGCCTGTTCAGCTGTGAGGGCTTTGAATGTACAGTCCCTGCCCAGTTGCTGGAGGTGCAACAAGTACTGGTCAAGAGACTCTCCTGCCTCCTGCTTACGAGTAGCAAGGACATGACGAGCGAACACATCATTCTTTGGTTTCACAAACAGAGACTCTAAGACACTGATAGCACTCTCATACGATGCACAGTCAGCAATGTAGTCATACACCTTGGGGGACACATAGTTTATAAGCACATCAAGTTTGTTGCTCTCAGGTACTGTCAGCTGCTCCACGAAGCTAGTGAAGGTCCTGTGCCAGTGACGCCACTGTTGTGCAGCAGAATTGCAGTTAGGATCAGCATCCAGGCGTTCTGGCTTCAAGTATTTGTCCATGCTTACAGTTCAGCCTCTGAGTTTACCTTATGTTGAATAAATTGTAACGTGTCTCGTTTCTTGAGTATCCCAGTCAATCAAACATGCAGCTGGTAGCAAGGCCTTTCCAAACCAGGCTTTATTCAACATAAAGGCACTAGCAAAGTAGCAAGCGAGAGCAGCGTAGTAGTCATGCTCAAGAGATCATGCTCTGCAACACAAAGCAAACAGCAGGTAAGTAACGGCCAACACAAACACAGAAACAACCACGATCACACGACAGTGAGTGAGGCGGAGCGGCTAGTGAGAGGAGTGAGAGGAGTGAGAGGAGTAGAGGAGTGAGAGGAGTGAGCGGTGTTACGGACAGCTGACAGTGAATGGCCAGTGGTCATGACGCAGGTCCCGCACAGCGCCCCGGGCGGCGGGCGGGCCGCTACGGGAGCGTGTCTCCACCTCCAGGAGCTCGCCGTATTGCGCCGGTGACGGTGGCCATTCGCTCGGTCGGACCTGAGCTCAGTGATACGCACCACAGTCGGAATCACCGGTGCGTTCGCCTGAGCTGACCAATCAACCAGGCACTCCCCTTTCCGTGGTTCACGACCTGTGTCCCTACGCACGGGCGGCGACTCTCTCTCTCTCTCTCTCTCTCTCTCTCTCTCTCTCTCTCTCTCTCTCTCCTCTCTCTCTCCTCTCTCTCTCTCTCTCTCTCTCTCTCTCCTCTCTCTCTCTATCTCTCTCCATATCTCTTTCTCTCTCTCTTCCTCTTTTTTCACCTCGCTCTTTTTCTCTTCCTTTGAGACTGCTCTCTCTG